>NW_020229878.1:130000-612500 GCF_003227715.2 Harpegnathos saltator | reverse complement strand
AAAACGATAATTCCGCTCGGGCGATCGATCTGATCGCGACAATCTTTCGATATTTCACACATCCGAGTGAGACCGCCGATTATTCGTAGAAGCGGTCCCTCTCTCTCTCTCTCTCGCTCTCTCTCTCTCTCTCTCTCTCTCTCTCTCTCTCTCTCTCTCTTTTTCTCCGTCCATTTATCCACCTCTCTTTCTTCATCTCTCTCTGTCTCTTCAACGATTTTCCGTGAAACTTAAAACTCGATGCTGCGCGAGTTGTGCATCTGCATGCTTCTCGGTAACGCGATATTTCGCACGGCAAAAAACAGCGGAGGGGCGAGGAGGGCGAATTTTTTATCGGCGATTCGACAAACAGTCGCGCCGCGGTGAAAGCAGGACGGTGTTAAGGATACATGAAGATCTTTATTGCTTCCAGAAAGTGGAGGCAAAAACTCCTTACGATCACGTTCGGCACTGTCGTCGGTTACGTCGCGTCGATCGCGTCGGTTCGCGTGTTTGTTACATCGAGGTAATTCCCAAAATATTAGACCCTCAGCGCGTCACTCTGCAACGTTGAGCCTATTTTCTCACTTCGCAATTCGCACGGAGAAGATAAGTCCATTAGTGCGATTGAATTTTTCGCTGAACGAAAAACTCGGTGCAAAAGGGGGGAGATTTCTGTAGGACTTTCCTAAATGTTCAATCCGTGTTTCCGCTCATCCCAAGCGAGTCTCGAGACAGCTGAATGTTCGGATAAACTTTTTCTCATTTCTCGTCTCTAAGTTAGCATCTTTATTCAGTTACGTGAAAACTAAAATCTTCGCTTCCGTGCGAGCAAGGTAAGGCGGTGTTAAGCGCACGGGGGCATTAATCAATTATTTATTAATTGCATCCTTTGTATTGTTTACTTCTTTAAAAATCGCCATCCTAAAATCCTCACAAGAGTGCTGAAAAGTAGCAGTTTCGACCACCGGCCGTCTTATCTTATTTACAACTCGAGCCGTTCCTCCGGTTTCTTCATCTTCTTCTGGAGCAAACGCCGCGATACGAAAGCATCCGGATAATTAAAGAAAGCGTCGCTCTTGCACAAGGCGGTCGTGAGGCGATCGTGAGGGATCGTCGAACCTCTCTCGAACCGCCTCTCTTATCGCGACACGGCGAATTCGCGAGGAGGAATATTCGAGCCGATGAGTTTAATGCGAGCCTTCGTCATCGTCTCGTCTTAACAAACCAACTAACATAAGGAGCAAAAGGCAAGAGGGAGGGGGGGGGGGAGGGGGAGCTGCTGAGGCAGCAGAGGAGGAAGAGGAGGAGGAGGAGGTGCGGGAGGGGGGAGTGAGGAGCAAGGGGCCCCAATTCTTGAATATTTTACGCGTAAGGCAGGCAGCTGCCCCGAGAAGATCGGATCGCTTTCAAATTATCCGGGCGACTTGCTTCGAGTGCCCCCGCGCCTCGCCTCGTGTTTCGCACGCACACGCGTGCGTTCCGCGCCGCTCCTTCACGCGAGCGCGTGAGCGCGCGCCACGGGGACTCGAAGAGAGAGAGAGAGAGAGAGAGAGAGAGAGACCGACCGCCGCGCAACTCGGTTACCTTTCTTTCATTACTTTTAACTGACCAGGAGAAATATTTCCCCAGGGCCGATCGCGACGCGCGAATCCCTTTCCGCTTCCTTTCTCCTTCCTCTTCTCCTGCTCTTCCCTTTTCTTTCCCGCGCGCGACGAAACGGCGGCCGCGTGACGATCGTGACCCCGTCACGTCAATTCGTCGTTGCGTTAATACGACGTTACTTACGCGCTAATAACGACGTCGATCACCGATGTACACACAATGAAATGCAGCTCCCCATTAGCGCTATAAAGTAAACCTATCTTTCTTTTCCTTTTTCCCTCCTCCCCACCTCTGCTCTCTCCGACGCGTTCTTCTCTTTTTTTTTTAATTGATCGCCGTGTCCGAAAGTAATTTTCGAAAGGCGCCTTTATCGGCGCGGTATTATATTGCGCGCGATGCATCGGGCTTTTTGCGGAACTTAATCTACATCGAGAGCCGCAGGGGAGTGGAGATAATTACCCAGATGAAAAACGCGGGACCGAGAAAGTTGTCGTGCAACGGGCCACGTGCCTGGCATGAGATAATGAAAGGTGCCATTTTTTTATCCGTTTTATCTCCGGTGAAGTTTTTGGTCGGAAGGTCCGACCGAGGAGGAGAGGATAAGAAATTCGCCCGACACCGAAACCGGGAGAGCACGAAACTCGCAATTAATTGTGCGCGACAGTTCATTATTAGCGGACCGCCGCGTACGAGATATTTTGCAAATTAAAGGCGAGTTTTAAAGGCAGCCAAACGTAGATTGGCGATTAAGAAAAAGGCGAGCTCGTGTACCTAATTACGAGGGAGACAGATTTAAAATTTTTGTATGGTACGCGCGACGGTGGTGCGTCGGGGGCGGGCGGGGGAGTGAGGCGGGAGGAGGTCGAAGAAGAAAAGGGAGCGATCGCGGGGGACAAAGGGAGAAACGCCGTTTTATATAACGATACGGCAAAAAGTTACGCGAAGAGACGACGGCAAATTGTAATGTGACCGCGGGCGTTTCGTTCCCGGTCCCTTCTATCAAAACCCCACACCACGTCGCGATGTAAATCATCCGAATTACGCCTCCGAGATTAACATCCGCGCGCATAACGTGTATCATAGTAATCGAGGCTGATGCGAAACTCGCACACTCGCGGCCCTTCACGGCAGGTTGTTGCTATCTGTCGAAGGTCGCCCGGCGACTGATTTATGTTAATTAGGTTACGCACCAAATACGAGGCAAGACGTCGTCGAGCGCGAACAAAGAGTAAATTCGAATGCGCCGCGAATGCGCTCACGTGGATCGTCGCGCGAAATTAATCGCCGTATCGATTCGGTCCGTCCGTGAATAATGATCAATTGATTTCACCGTAGTGCGCTCTCTCTCTCTCTCTCTCTCTCTCTCTCTCTTTCGCTGCGCCTCTCCCGTGTCCCTCCTCGTCCCAATCGATCGCGGAAGGCGTGTCTGGACTACTTCATCCTCCGTCGTGCTCGCACTCTTACACGTTGCTCTTCTCCTCCGCGCGAGCATTCGGGATCGAGGTCGACTTTCGTTCCTAAAATTCGATCGAGAAACGTCCGCAAAACGGTGACCGCTCGGCGAAAAGAACTCTCTGCCCGATGTCGCCGACTTTTTCGCCCGGCTAATGTGTCCGCAATTTGTTGCCCTTAATTGCCGTCAGCTCGCCCGGCCGCAACAATGCGTAATTGCCGCGGGCAACTCGCAATGCTCGGTATTCCTCCACCGCGTTCCGACAGTTTCTGTCCTACGCGCGTTAGATCGCTTCACATTGTATAAAGTGTAACTGTAGAAGTGATCACGCAACTTCATGGATCACACATAGGATCACACACAGGAGAGGGAAAATTTCGGTTCGCAACTAAATGGAAACTTGACGATATTTCGGAAAAGAGAATTATTATTAATATTATTATCATTATTATTATTATTGCTGTTGTTGTTGTTGTTGTTGTTGAAACTCGATGGAGATAGCTGAAAATGATTAAGGACGCTAATTAAAGACACTTTCTGCGATCGAATTTTCCATCCGTCCCCTCCTCTTGCCAGCCGACGGAAGAATCGATTAGGATCCTGAGGAAATTGTTCTTCTCCCGTGAACAAAAGCCACGACTGCAAAATTATTCAATGCCGGCGACGAGAGAGCGACGAGAGAGCCTAGGCCGGGCATGGGCTAATTCGCCGCATTCAAGTACGCTCGGCGCGTTATCCCCGTTAAAATGGTTTCTCATGAACGACTATTGACGCGCGCACACGATCCCCCCGGAGCTTTTTCCCCGGTACCGAAGAAAAGGGTTGCGGGCTCGGCCGCAGCTGCGCACCCACGTCCGCACGACGAATGGGCTCTCGTTCGGCGAATTGACGTTTTCGATTTCTCGGCTCGGGACGATCGACGATGACTGAGACGTTTCTGCGCGCTCGATGGATCTCTCTTCGTTTCGGCGTGTCGCCCGGGCGACCCTTGGACGGCAACAATGAACCCTCCTCTCCACCCCTTCCTTGATAATTGGAAACATTTCCCAGCCGTGACGTAATCCGATCGAGATGTTTGCTGACGTAAAAATCCGTCGGGAGAGAGCGGGGGGTGAGTTCGGGCGATTTCAAAGCGCCGTTCGATGGATTTACAGCGAGATATTCAATCGGCCCGGAGCAAATCAACGCGATCAACAACGGGTCGTTCATTAATAACGGCAGAAAAACTCACGCGCCGTTCTCTATTCGGCCATTAAATCAGCCTGAAAACGGGCCCATCCGCGGCCGGTCGTAAAAGTCCCTTCGATCATCCGGACCGCGGCCCGGCACCCGGGGGGTGAGGCAGTCTAATTATTCAGACCGACCGAGCGGTTCCTGCCGGAAAGTGGATTATCCAGCGGATCCTCCCCGGTGAGGAGGAGCGAGTAAGACACGACCATTCGTTAGTATCCATTACACACTCTCCGCCAAGTTTGTATACATATTGCGGCTATCGCAAGTTAACGAGGCGCATTAATTATTTTCACTCGCCGGGACCACGAGGTATCCCGCCGCGAGAGCTCCCTTCCTGTACACAATTACGGATCCTTCGGGCCGGGCTCGTCCTTTGGAGGCGCACGCGGGAGAATCACGCTGGTAGACGAGGAATATAGTTATCGCCGAAATAGTAATTGTTACGCACATTTACAATTCAAATGTAACGCACCGACGAGGCATCCCTCTCGCGTGTGTGCGTCGCTGTGCGCGCCACGATGGCGCAATAAATAATATTATCACGAGTAATTATCGGCTGATAGTTTTCTCCCGCGGAGGTATCAGCAGGGGAGAAGCCGAGGCTTCGAAACGTCAGTAAAATTGGATCGCTAATTGGTCGGTTAGAAAAATGGAGAGACCACAAATCGAGACTCACGCGCATTCAGCTGCCACGACGGAAGCGCCTGGATCTTCCTTCCGGCTTCAACCCCTCGACCGCTAAATCGTTACGTCACAGTCACGTCGAGGTTCCATCTTCTTACCTGATCTCACGAGATCTCGATCCCGATGGGTCAGAAAAAAGTCTGGGAAAACTTTTCTGCCGCTCCCCATCCCTCGTCCTGAGGCTTGTTGTATCGTACCGTTGCATCGGTGCCGGCGCGCATCGCAAATGCAACTCTGCATCTCTCTCGTTCTCCAGCTCGTTCCGTTTTCACTATCGGAAGACACGAAGAAGAGGAAGAAGCGGTAGACGCGTTATCTTGCGTTATCTTCTATCTAGGGGAGGGATCGTTTAATATCCGTTCACACACACACACACACACACACACACACACGAGTTCTCCTTCGTGCACATCCGAAGCCGAGTGACGCTCGTCGTTCGTCGACGGGCAGTCGTCGAAACCCGCGAAAGATTGAGTGGCGGAAAACGTCGTGGGAAATGGCCCAAAGTGCATCTCACTCCCGAGACCGAGGTGGTCAAAATTTTCAGACGTACGGATGCGGACCCATTTCCGTGTGTTCCCACGCGCCGAGAAGCCGCCGCTCTCTTCCACCGCGGGATGAGAATTCAAAACATTCTCTCTTCGTCGTGAAAGACGCGGAGAAAGGACGAGAAGGACAGAGAGAGAGAGAGAGAGAGAGAGAGGAAAGGAGGAGCATATACGACTTTCGGACCACCGTAGGTGTGCGCTCTCGCGCAGTGTAAATCCCGTCCTATCCAGTACGAAGTTCTCACTGGCATCAAATACTTATCGCTCAGGTATACGGGGCGACATAAATAAACAAATATTTAATCGGCCGCGTTGCCGGGGTCCCGACCGCCATAAACGTGAAACTTATTTCGAGGCTCGCTCGGCCAGAGCGTGAGGAATATATTGCTTCGCTCGAAAAGGCGTTAATACTCCAGCGACAAAATGTTTATTCACGTCCGGACGCAACGGAGCGCGGTGAAACATTGACACAGCGAGATAAGGGGGAGGGACGGGTGGTGGACAAGAAGTCTGGCGCGTGGCGAGATGTCTCCAGCTCAGGAGACCGGAGGGGGCAAAAGCAGGAAGATAAGAGGAGAGGAAGAAGAAGAAGACGAGAAGGGGTCGACGGTGTCGAGCCACGTCTCGGTGCTGTGCTTTCTTATTCTCGCTGCATCCACCAGGAAGGATAGACGCCCAGGGTGCCGACGGCGCCGACTGCGTGGGGGATTTACTAATTTCTGGAAGGCTGAAAATGGCTGACACACACGGGGCTTTTATCGGAGGTCTGGTCACGCGTACGCGATGGAATCTCGATAGCCGCTATTCTCGCGGCACGTGTCGTCGCGCGCACTGCCGAAGGCGCGCAACCCTCGGCGACGACGTTTGCGCGTCCGCGAGTAATAACGAGACTAAATTGTCGCTCGTCGAGACAAATTCCATATTTCGGTGATTCCGATATATCGGATGGATAAATCCAATATTTCAGTTCAAAAAAGATATTTAAATATCGGATGTTCAGGTCAATATTGGAAAGAAGAGGATTATCTAACGTCATCCAAAGAGATTATCCAAGAACATTTAAGGAATTATTTAAATAAGTATTGGCAAAAGATCCGATAGTTTTCCTTTCTTGAACAGGCGACGAGCGGCGAGAAAGGGGCTGCAAAAATCCGAAAAATCGCGGAACACGGAGTTACGCCCCGGAGTGTTTGATTTTGCCGCGCGACCGTCATGGCGCCGAGCTTCGATATCTCGAATCGGTCCGTCCGCGCGGGGAAGAACCGCGCGAGCGCGCGCGCGCGCATGCTTAAAATGCCGCTGCGGCAGCGTGCGCGCAGGGAGCACAGTAATTTCTGAAAGGTGGAGGAATGACACGAGACCTCCATTGGCGATTCAGTCACGAATGTCCGCGATGGCATCTCTCGACTCCGGGGTGTCCGACGGCTGCGCGGGCACACGCTAGCCGCCGCTAGCGCCGCGGCGACTTAGAATGCGCCGATCCTACGAATAGCGGGAAAAAAGAAATGGACGCGCGCCGTCGTATACAATGTATAACGTATATAATGACGTATGAATATTTATGCGCTTTGTAGACATTGTTAACTTTGGACAAGGACGGAAGGGTGGAGAGGTACACGCGATGTTGTACACAGTGGCACCCGCGGCATTATATACTGCGAGCGCATCAAAAATCACTGTTATTAGCAGCAACTTACGACACAGGAACTGCGTCCTCTCCTCCTCCCTCCCCCCTCCCCGTCCCCGTCCCCCTCCCGCAGAATGCGATACGATATGTTCCCGTTTAACAACTCGAGACTCGGCCAAAGTTTTTTTCCAACGCCCCGAATCTCACCCCTCTCTCTCTCTCTCTCTCTCTCTCTCTCTTTCTACCCCCCCCCTCCCTCTTTCTACTTCACTCTACTTTCCTCCTCTTTTTTCTATGCGGCGTATGAACGGGCACGGGACCCTGGGAGAGGCCGGATTTGCATAAACTACGGGTAGCCGCTAGCGACGCGATTATACACGTCGATATTTTCGACACAGAAATTACGCGTAATCTCGGGGAATTATCAACGCTAATGCGCGCCGAAAGACCGTGGATAGGAGCGAGATCGGCGCGCGGTGCGCACGACTTCGACTGCCGCGCTCGTTAGATAGATATGGGGGGTTAGATAGATACGGATGATTGATGAATTGCGATACCTTCCGCCCTCGTAAACAAATTATGCGAGTTTGCTCTCGTCTCTGTCCTTTTTCTTCTTCTTCTCGTCGTGATTTTCGTCGGGGGAAACGGAAAGAGGATACGTGACCCGCGCATGAACGATGAGTACGTTCTCGTGGTGCTCCTTGGAACGAATAAATGTGCGTTTATTCCAAGGAAAACTGCTTTTCCACATAACAGTAACACGATAATCGGCGCGATTTCTGCCGACTATCTGCACTAATTTCGATCTGCGAAGGCTAATCGATATTTAACGAAGCCCGATAATCCCGGCAAATTAAGACGTCCCGCACGATCAGCTCGTTATTTGTTTTGCTATTTTCAATTACTTATACATAATGTATGAATGAGACTGCCAACTCGTTCCCCCCGCGAGTGAAATGCGTTCCGCCGCAAGTTACGATTTGCATAAAGTAACGTCACGATCAGGGGGGCTTTTCGTTATTAAAGTCAACCGTGTGCCGCAAACCAAGCGCCTTATTAACGCAAAACCTCAAATGAAGGAATCACTCCGGCGCGCGGCCTCAGCGCGGAGTGAATAGCGGCGAGACCGCGTATATAATGGCGTGTAAATGACGGCATTGTGGCGTGACAGGACGAGCTGTGAAGCGCAAGTTGAGCAATAGAAGCGAGAGCAGCGCGCCGGCGACGAGTCCGACTGGATTTTCTGAGGCCGCGAGCAGCGGGAGGCGCGCGTTTACCGGTGTAATTAGTACGTTAAAGCAGCGATTTTAATGAAGTCCGCGGCGAAACGGCGAAACGGTAAGGACTCGATAACGGCCGAGTCCTGCGGTCTCTCGGCGGTGCGTACACACGTACACGCGCGCACACACACACACACCTATATGGCGGCCGATCCGACATTGACCGGTCGCCACCTTTGCATACCGGAGCCGCCGCGGCTCGCGATGATTGCCTGACGAGAGGCGAGGAGACACAATGTGTGACCCGTGGCGGCGATGGTTCCACTTATCTTCGTATTTCGCGCTCGGCGCGGTGTAAGTGAGTTCTTCTCAGGCGCATCGGGAGGAAAGTGTTCGGGCATGTATGACTGTACAAGCGCGCGGTGAAATAATTATAATCAAGAGACTGATTTTTGAGCAGTGAGTGCTGCCAGTGATAACTTTGCACGCGTATTCTTACCGCTTCCTTGCTAGACGAATGAAAATGTACGACCGGCGCCGGAGAAATTACTATTCTGTGACGGAAGAAATATCCTAACAGATACAAAAATACTTGTTCGTTAACAGCATGTTTACTTACACTAATACTTTTACTCCGAAGAAGCTAGTACGAAGTGAATACACATTTTCTCGAAACTGTGGACTTTTCGTGACGGAAGCGTCGTCTATTTTATTCAAGTAATAAAATTTAAATTTAAGTAAATATATTAGGATACGTATTCCTTTTTCTCATTTTTAATCACTTTTCTTTTCAACGTATAATTGGAGTGAGACTGTTTTTTCGCTCCCTGCGGTTACACGAGAGAGAGAGAGAGAGAGAGAGAGAGAGAGGGGGGGGGAGGGGAGGGGGTAAGTTAAACGTAAACGCATACTTGGCGCACGTTCTTTTCCCAAATAATAATTATGTCTCCCAGCTCTCTCTTCGACGTCGTTACACATTCTCCGATGTCCCTCTTTGTCGTGCGACACGTTACGTTGGCATCTCTCGGCTCTCGTGCGGTTGTCAGGGTGTAATTCAAGCGCAACGGATGTCGCGTCTTGCGCGTCGCGTGGCGTCTCGCTAGCAATATGCCGCGCACGTCCCGGGAGCAGTATGTTCTACACCTGAAGGGTCTAGAAAGACACCAGCTCCCGTGTGAATCTCTAAGATGCACTTCGCCGTCGTGTTACCGAACGTGCTATCATCTAACTTGAGCTACCCACAAAACTGTCTGCGCAATTGATGCAATTGATAAGTTAACGACGCGTGAGTAATACTTGACACAACATTCGACTTATTTCGTAAGCTAACATGGTGCTAAGAAAAAACGATATTAGTAAAATTATTGCTCATTGAGGCAAAATGACGTGTAATAATCGAGTCAAGTCAAGTGAGATTATTGTTCATTAAAGCAACGATATGTATTAATCGAGTGACTTGATTCTCCCGAGTTAGTAAATGGATGGTCTCTCTCTCTCTCTCTCTCTCTCTCTCTCTCTCTCTCTCTCTCTCTCTCTCTCTCTCTCTCTTCCCTTGCCTTTCCCCCGGCCCTGCCTTTCCTTTCGTCTCTTCCATTTAACACGTGCGTAGTTAAAAATGACGATAGATACCGTTGGATCCTGGCGCGCGGCGTCAGACTGAAAATCTCCTTCCGTCTATTTGACACGACGACACGAGGTGTGTACCCTTCCCCACGAGATAACCGGCGCGATAGCTGGCGTTTCCTGCGCGAGTAGCTGAGGAGGCACAAGGCTCTCCGCGCACTGGAACGCGGGAAGAAAAAGAAAGGTGCGTAACGGCGCCTGATAAAGAGAGAAGAGAAGAGGGCACCGAGAGAGAGAGAGAGAGAGAGAGAGAGAGAGAGAGAGAGAGAAGGAGAGAGAGAGAGAGAGAGAGTGTGACGCACGCGTGAATAGATAAAAAGCGGAAAAAGCGGCGGAGCTGGCGGGGTCGCGGGGACGACGGGCAGCAACAACGAAGCGATTCAGCCGCGACGCGTCGACTCTTTTTACTACCTCGTCATCCAGCTCACCTCATCTCTTGGCTCCCTCTCTCTCTCTCTCTCTCTCTCTCCCTTCTTTCGCTGAACAAATATCGCGCCGTATCTACACCCGCGCCGAGGCGCGGCGGCAAGTTGCGCGCACATGAGCACGTGCCACCACGCTCGGTGTTACGTTGCACCGCTGCGTTTCGAGCCGGTTGCACCGGTAAACTCTCGCCCCCCTGCCCCTCCTCCTTGCCCTTTGCAATTTTTCTAGCCGTTTTCCTCGGCCGTAAGATAATATCGGAACGGATACCGTTCTGTCCGGAACAAAAGCGCGATGCTTCGGATATGTTGGATAGTTACACTTACTTCGTTACTTGATCAGCGATCGCTTCGATGATGATAAGGAACAAACGTATATGTTGAAAATTCGTGACTGCTGGGTATCCCGGTTGACTTCCTGGGTTGACGCTAAACGGATTGCCTTCCAAGTCTTTTCCTGTGTGCCATGAAGCCCACTTAGATTGCCGGGAAGACGGGCAGAGGTTGCAGCAAGCGGCGAATAATATTTCAATAATACTGCAACAATTTGAACAATAAACGATAAATAATAAACAATATATCCGTTCATCGTCGAGCCTGCGAAGATTGAGCGAAGCGCTAATATTAGGTTGGCCGAGTAGCCGCGAGTACTCGGGAGGTATCATCGGGTAACCAAGTAACACTGGAAATACCCGGATTACGTCAGGCAAAACACCTCCTTCTCCTGCGGCGCTCGTCGTTCACGACACGTGCGCTCGGACGAACGGAGGGGGAGCGGAGGAGCGAGGATGAGTCCGGGCGGAACCTTGGCAGTTTCGCGTCGAAACGATCGGTTTCTTGTTGGAACTGATATTTATGGACTGGCCGCGCGGTGTCGAGCGACGTCGGCTCGTGCATTACTCCTCGTCGAGTACGTTCGAGTGCGTGAGCGCAAACCATAACCCATCCGGGTGCGATGCCGGCGCGGCTACGTGAGAGAAGTAATTGAGGGGTGCCTGGGTCCGTGCGCGGGTCAGCTGTGTTAATGATTTCGACGCCTAATATTACGGGCCGTCTCCCTTTCTTGCACGCTCTCTCTCTCTCTCTCTCTCTCTCTCTCTCACTCTCTCTCACTCTCTCTCTCTCTCTCTCTCTCTCTCTCTCTCTCTCTCTCTCTCTCTCTCTCTCTCTCTCTCCCGCGAGACGCGAAATTCGCGCAGAGTCCGCGCTCGTTCCTCGGCCTTGACACATTAACGCGCCTAAAGCCGTACTTCCAAATCAATTTCTCGCGCTTAACGAACGACTCCGTTTCGATTCCGCTCGCTCGTGCGAGTTACGAGCCGGCCAAGTGCGCTCTTAAGAGCTTTCGCGCCTCTCGCGGAGCGGAACGTCCGGTCGGAGCAAAACGATGATCGAGTCGGCAGAACGCGAAGTAGAGCAGCGAGGATTCGCGAAGCTCGACTTCCGGAGGGCATAGATTTGTTCCTCCGTTTAGAGAGGGCCAAGACAGGTTTCGCCGAACGGACATTGGCGGACGGGCGCGCCGTAAAGTTCGTAACATTTCCATTACGTCGCGCGCGAGAGAGAGAGAGAGAGAGAGAGAGAGAGAGAGAGAGAGAGAGAGAGAGAGAGAGAGAGAGGATGAAACACGAGGGACGAAATAACGTGATAAAGGGCGGATAAGTTCC
The DNA here is from genome assembly GCF_003227715.2 of Harpegnathos saltator. Classification (NCBI taxonomy): domain Eukaryota; kingdom Metazoa; phylum Arthropoda; class Insecta; order Hymenoptera; family Formicidae; genus Harpegnathos; species Harpegnathos saltator. Next base: position 600,439 of record NW_020229878.1, on the reverse strand, counting down.
GTGACGCTCGAGCGAGCGTCGACGCGGTCACACCCCGGCGATTTCCATCGACACGTTTCTTTTTTTCTTCCTTTTCGCCGGGGGCTCTTTTGTAGAACGTCCCGATACGTTCGAGCGGCTCCAAGAGCGATCTCGGGGATTTTAATGCACGCAGAGAGAGAGAGAGAGAGAGAGAGAGAGAGAGAGAGAGAGAGAGAGTAAATTCCGGACCCCCGCAGACGATGATTTTACGGTCGAAGGACGATACGATACCCGTCGCGCTTGTGATTCGGCCTCTCCCGGGGATAATAATAAAGGACGAAGGAGGAGCGGGACGAGGCGGGGCGGAGGAGAAAAAAGGAAACGTCGAATCTCCTCCTGATCGGCGGAAGCCGGTCGTCGTTAAACGTCGATTCCCTGTGATCCCGCCGCCTCTATCCGCACGGATAAAATATCATCGAGTCGAATCATCCTCCCTCCCCTGTCCGGACAGTTTACATTGTCGCTGCTCAAAACGTACGAGCCTTTAATAATACGCAGCGTCGTCTCTCGCGGAATCGGCCCTCTCCCGCGCCGCCCCGCGGCATAATTTTCCAATCGACCATCGGACAAGCCGTTCATTTCGCGCACGACCGTAAACGAGACAACGCCGCGCTGGGAACACGCGCATAAATATAAAATGCGTCGTTGCACACGCAGAAACGTTTGGCGCCGGCACGCGAGAGCGCGTATAATGCCTGAAATTTCCATATTATCTCTCGCGACGCTAAGGAGAGAGAGAGAGAGAGAGAGAGAGAGAGAGAGAGAGAGAGAAACGAGCCGCTCGAAGGCTCGACGCGCTCGGAGAGGGGTAAGGGCGAGGGTGTAAGGGCGGAATTACTATTATCGAAAGCGCCGACGTTTTTCACGAGCGACGACGAGGTCGTGCTCATGACTCGTGTAAGCGCTCAAGTAGCGCTCGAGCGGCACGGTCACCTGCCTTCACGCTGGAGTGACTTGTAAATCACTCCACCGAAACTGGGGTACGTGCCACGCCACGGGAGACAAAGGGGGCCAGGCCGGGCCGGCGGGAAAAAAGGGCCCGGTCTTAATCGAGGCAAAACAACCACGTCTCCGCCGGAACGAGATGGTACTCTTCCGCGCGTTTCCTGCGAGCTCGCGCGCGCATGGTCCATTTCTTCCTGCGGCTACTCTCCTCTTTTGTCTCTCCCCTCCCCCCTTTCCCTTTCCCCCTTATTTTCCTCTCGCTCTTGATGCGCTTGAAGAGCTGCCAAACGTTGCCTCGCGCGGAGGAACGAACGCCGAGCGTTGGCGCTTCTCGGCCATCCTACAGAGTAAAATTCCGAGGTTTCGCAAAGTCGACTTCAGGGCGCGACCCTTTGCACTCGTCGTGTACGTCGTGTGCTCTCGGTCGTTGGAGCTGAGCTGGAAGAATATTAATCGACTCTGATTTCTTCCGCTACGTTCTGCTCAGGCTCAGGAAGAAATCCTTATGAGCCGGCTGAAGTTCGAACTCGATCGGCGCTCACGTTCAGTGATTTTGCAAAATTTTGTCTCGAGCCTGCTTCGATTTTTTTCTACGTCTTCTATATCAACCGGGTTAGGGTCCACTTGTCGAAAATGAGCGGAAAGGGTTGAGAGTGCTGTCGCTGAACGTCGCGCCTTCCGCGATCAGGTGCGCGATCGCGACGAAAGCGACGGCGTCGAGCGTGTTCTAGTTTCAGCGGGAGAAAAATATCAGAGTCGCGCGAGATCTAACGAAGAAGAAAGTACGAAAGCCGAACGTTCCGGCGCGCGAAAGAGGAGACGGCGCGGCGTGCCGCGCGTCGAGAGTTAAATGGGATTTTTAGGTCACACTCGCGCGCGCGCGCGCGCGCGCGAGCGCGGCGTTCGCCGTCGCAATTTCAGGCGCCGAGAGCCGGCCGTGGCTGGACGCGCGACGCGGCGCGGCGCGGCGCGTTGTTTTTCAGGGCGCAACACCGGGACAAAATAAGACGGTTAGCGCAATATAAGGCGCAATGCCGGCCGAGTCACGTCCGCAACGGGGCACGTGCAGCACGCGTGCTTCGGCTTCGCGCGCCGACAAAAGAATCCCGAAGGAATAACCTGGCCGCCTGCTTGCAGCGGTCCGCCCGGCAGGCGATACCCGGCACGAATGCGCGATACATGTTTGGAAAGTCGGGATAATTCGGGGACACGCGCAATTCGCGACTGCGAATGCGGACGGTCGCGATATGGCTGGCCGCCGCTGATCCGCCGGGCGCCGGCTCGACTTCATTCACGCTCGATCGAGCGATTTCACCACGGGCTTCTATATACTAACCAGACTGTTGATTCTGGGCAGCAGAATACGGAGGGAGGAGAATTGGCGTCGTTAACATTGGTTACTACCAAAGCGGCCGAAATCGGTTTGCAATTTTCTCGAAGAATCGCAAGAACTCGGTGTATCTTGTGTACTGTTTGTCGCGACGAAGTTGAATGAAACTGAGAGAAATAAAATAATTTCAGGGTTGTAAGAGTAACGTATAGGATGTATATAAATAACACGGGAACTCGAACCGCTGACGGGCAGCCGGTGATCTCCAAGGGAAAGCACACGAGGAAATCACCAACGTATCCCAGCCTAAAGCTCAGCATCCAGCATTAAGAGGTACAATGGACATCAAGGGAAAGCGCACGAGATGTCCTTCTCAGCTGCTGGCTCTGATCACTTAGGTTATAGCGGGCCCCCCGGGAAAACGAACGGCGAGCCCGGTCTGGCGATCAAGAAAACATCTGAATCGGACCGGTGTCCGAAGAGGAAACGCACGACGACGTCGGTATTTCGAATTAAGAGTAATCAACCAATCGCGTAAGGGAAACAATGTACTCGACCTCGGTTACCCGATGAACATTCGAAAACAATAATTTAATTAACACTCACCAACTTTCTGCACGAGTGCCGATGGCACGTCTCTTTCGGGCGTCCAACAGCGACTAACTGCCTACCTCTATCGCGACATCGTTTTTATGAACCGCGTCTCTATCTTCCAAACGTAAACACATCGTTTTCCCCATCATCGACCTCACTGTGATCGTTATTGTTTTTCAACGCTCCGAATGCCCATTTCGGATTTTCATATGGAATACTCACACCTCGTAAGATATGAATGAATTAGCCAGGGAGTAGGTAGAAGCAAGAATAAATTCAATATTTTTATTACAATTGTGTGCTTTTCTTCAAAGGTATTCACAACAAGAGATCGACGGGCATCCTTTAGGAAAGGAAATGAAAAAGGAGCGAACAAGCAAAGAGAAAGAAAATAAAACGAGTATACGTCTCATAGGGTGTAAATTATTTCCCTCAGTTTCATTAATGTTATTATTATTATTACATTATTATTATTATTATTATTATATTAAATATATTATTGTCATTATTATTTATTATTATATCATTATTGTTATATTAAATATATGAACATAATTAATCATGTGTCTCCTTGCATTATTTGTATTCTTAGTTTCAGTCTCAAGCGCCACGGTATGAAGTACCGTGTGTTGCGCGATAATTAGTCGGGAAAAAATAGTGCGTTTCGCTTTTTGCTAAAAGTCTACAAATAATCGCTCTTCATATTCTTCCGTGCGTGTACTTGATTTTCTTCTTTTATGTACCCTGCGCGTTTCGACATATGCGCTGCGGTGGAACTTTCAAATTTTTTAATTACGTTGCACACGCATCATAGATATTGATTTCAGCAGAGACGATCGGTATGATATGGCGTGTCACAGCCCGCCGACCAGGGACGCGTTGTGTGAAAGGTCAGCGGCCTAATAGTCAGTATGTGGAAGTCTGCGGACTTGATCTTTTTGCAAGCGGAAACTAGCGAGCCAAGAGTCATCCATGCTCGATCGTCTCTGCCTCCCAGTTGTTACTCTCGTCTCTAGGCTCTTATAGCCCTAACTATAAGTATCGAGTTTTAGTCCTTTTTCGTACGCCGTATCGTATTCGTACGCGGATGCTCGCCGTATGCCGCGATGGACCACCAGATGGTCCACGGTGGTCTGCTTCGCCGGCTCTACCATCTGATGCCGAACTTTCGCGTTGTTTCTTCGGGCTGCGTGAGCCGGTCGCGAAATAAAACGCCACTGAGGTGTGTATTTTATCGAATGTCCGACTTGTAGCAGTGATTAGTCGCGCTAATTAAGTCTCTCTCGAGTAAATCACCCCGGCTGAAACGTGTTCATTACGCAAACGTCTGTCGCACTGTCGAAGATTTCAGTAACTAACCTTCAATTGTCCGATGAACAGAGAGAGCTCTCGGAAATTTCGAGCGATTATTCAACCCTCAATAACATAATTAATATAATTTCAATAATATCAATATAAGAAATAATCATTTTACGATAATATAATTTCAAATGTAACAATCATTAATAATATTTATTTATTCAACACTCCCCCGATCGCGGCCTGACGCTTCAGAAGGATCCTCACCCTTTAGCATGTCTCAACACAGAGATGTACAATTCTTTGTCTTCACTCTGTGTAGGCGTTATTGACTGCTGGTGACGCTTTTATTTCTCGCAACGCCTGACACCTGAGACGTGATGAACGTATCCACTTTACGAGCTACATTAACATTCAACCTCGTTAGTGGACATTTTCCTCGCTCATCGCCGAGCAAAATACACATTCGTAATACGACGAAACAAGACGAACGGGCATATCTTCGCCGTCTCGTCCTCGCCCTCGAAGAGAGAGAGAGAGAGAGAGAGAGAGAGAGATGCGGGTGCAGGCTCGCCGTAACTCGGCGATTCGCTCGAAACCGTGACTGATTCGCCCGGCCGGTGCGTCGGAAATATCGCGGGTAGGTGTACGAAGAATAGCGTCGGCGTCGCGCTAATTCCGCGCTATCCCGTGTAAAAGCGGGCGCCACGCGGCGCGCAGTGTTACCGTCTTCGGCTCGGCCGAGTCGGCTATCATTAAGGTCCCGCGAGAGAGGCGGGCACCTATTAAAAGGCAGCCAATTTCCATTGCCAAGATAGATAATAATAGCGCTGTAGTCTCTCTACGGGTTACACCATAAAATCCCCCGTAAACCGCAATGGTTTTACTTTCGTGCGAGCGACCTTCTTCGTCCTTTTCTTCTTTTCTTCTTCTTTATCGTCATCATCTTCTTCTTCTACTTCTACTTCTTCTTCTTCTCCTTCTTCTTCTTCTTCTTCCTCTTCCTCCTCTTCTTCGTCCTCTTCTTCGCGCTTCTTACTCCTCGTCTCTCGCTCGCGCCGGCAAGATCGTAAACGGCATAAATGTTGCCCGAGAAGCGCTTACCTCGTTCACCTTCTTCTTCTCCTTCTCCTTCGTCTCCTCCATTTTCTGCTCTCTCTCTCTCTCTCTCTCTCTCTCTCTCTCTCTCTTCCTCCTTCTTCACCGTCTCCCTCTTCTTTTCCGCATATTCTTTTTCTCCCGAATGCTCTCACGGGTCTTCGCCAGCAAGGAGGAGCACTTGCACACTCTCAGTTTCGACGACCCGCTATTGTCTCCCGACCTCCCGATTCGCCGCGTAAGCGCGTCCGCAGTTCGTCGCCGAACGAACGGTCGAATTCGTCTTGCTAGATGTAAGAATATTTTGATAGTCGCCACCTATTCATCAGAATTAACAAATTGACAAATTATCGTCCCTTTCAGCTCCTCGGGTCTTCGCGACATAATCGCATTCCAGCGAGATCCTTTCCGCTGGAAGTATCATCGATTTCAGGAAGTTTCGCGCGATTTTCCGCCGTGAAATTCCCCTTACGAAGGACGCGTGAGAAACCCCTGCGGTCTCTGAAAAATGAGCCGCTGTAAGAACCGCGCCGAGAGGAAGGCTTATACACATAAATACGAGCCAGGACATCTCTCGCCGCTGCTCCTGTCGATTACCAATTTCTTCGGTTTCACGAGGCACTTCGCGATGCTTTATGCTTATGCGCGACGTGATAACATGTGGTCGGCGGTCCGGACGGCAGTTATAGTCTCGCCCCGGCTCACTGTGTTGCGATTCGGTGTTTCACGCTTCCACAGACTACATATACACGCGTGCTCTTTCCTCGCGTGTATAACTTGCGGCATTGTTTAACCACGCAATCGCGGCTCCCAGGGCAACGAACTCCCCGCGATCTTTCCCCGCGTCCCTCCGCCGCGTCTCGAGACCGATGATCTACGAGAGTCGAGTCGAGTCGAGTCGACTCGCGCAAACGGGGTAGCCCGCCGAATCCTGCCGCAACCAAATTCCCCCGCTGCCAGCCGCGCGAAGCGCCTGAAGCCGGGGCGAGGGGGTGGGGGGAGCCGCTCATAATTCGCCGCCGCGGCGGAGAAACGGCGGCGGCAGCTGTTTACGTCGTAAGCGGTTTTGCGTCCGGGAGATGCGAGAAGTCCGATGGACACGTCGCCGCGACCGGTCCCCGGGTAATTCCAACGTAACGTCCCGTTCGCCCGTGGGAGCCGGGGGGTGTCACGCGGTGAAACCGTTGGACTCTTTCAAGAGGAAGCGCGCCATATGGCGTAGGTGGCCGAATCGCCGTGTTCCGCGCGCAGTTCGCAGTTATTGCCCGCTCTCGCTCTTTCGGCCGGCCGAGCCGGCAATTACGCGAGCGCCGCGGAGCCCCACGCAAAGCCCCGGGCCCCCGTTCTCATGTCGTGAGGGTGGGCGAGTCGCGCTGGCTCGGGCTGGCGACCGAGGGTGGAATTTCGTAGGCAAGCGCGTACCAAGCCGCGCGCGGCGCGTATCGCGTGGGAACGATAGGATGGATCGCCCGTTGCATTATCGTTACATCATCGCCCGCGCTGTCCCCCGAAAAAACGGGGGAAGAAAACAAAACAGAAAGAAAGCCGTGCGACGGTTTCGCGCCAGCGTCGGTCTAATCAATTACGTTCCTCGCTTCCGCAGCGCGTGAGAACGCTGCTCGCGCTTTCCGCGCCGCAACTTCTGTCCTTTATCAGGCGACCATGCTCGCGCGTAATTACCGAGCGTGGAACGCACGACCGTGCGAGCCCACCGTATGTCCAGATAACGCGTACGTCCGTATTTTATAAAAAAAAAGAAAGAAGAGAGAAAAAACGCGGAAACGACCTCGTCGACAGCTGCCCCCCGAGTGTTATAAACCCGCCGCTGTCATTGCTTCGCACGTTAACCCTTTATGTCCTGACGGAAGTTAAAAATGTCGCTCACATATTTTCGAAACTCTTTTCCGTGTCTTGCCGTGCATTCCTGTCGGTTACTTACGAGTAAGTACCACCTTAAAATTCAATCATCAAGCTGTTACAAAAGTTTCTTCTCCTACTCCTTATGTTTGCAACACGTCAGAGGCTACGTAATTATGATAAAATTTAATTTAAGGTCTCGAGCGAATCAATTCAGGATGTAAGGGGTTAATGCGATTAACCGAGGCGGGCACCGAAGCTCGAGCGTTTTCCTTCCGCCGCGGAATGAAAAATCCACTCGGGGTAAATAAGGGCGAGGCGAGAGGGCGCGGCGAGGGCGTCCTCGCATCCGCGCGAATTCGCGTCGGCCAGCGCGGTCGGAAGGAAGAGAGAGGAAAAAGAAAAGGACTAATCCTGTTTTGACACGCACGCAGTCGGCGGTGCGGTGTATCCCCTATGGCGGCAACCCTAAAATCTGGCATCTGCCCCTGCGCCCTCCCACCCACGCTCCGGACCGGCACGCCGCTGGAACGGCGAGCAGATCTCGATCCTCGTAATTCACAGTGGCCGCGTCTCGAAAGGGTTCCCCGCGGGCGCGGGCGCGGGCGCGGAGGAAAGGCCGGCGTAACAACAACGGCCGAGGTCGAGGCGCAGCCGGGGAAAGGGTACGCGCGCATGTGGAAGGTCGCGTGCCCGCATCACCTGCGCTATGCAAAAATCTGGAAAAACCCACGGAAAACCGCAGGGCGCTCGCGCGCGCACGCATACGCACACACGCAGAGAGAGAGAGAGAGAGAGAGAGAGAGAGAGAGGCCCTGCAGGCCCGGCAGCTGCGTCTCGAAAACTCCTGGATGTCTTATTCAAACAGCGGCCGGGTGTTCGCGCGCGAGTAGGTGGGCGAACAATCGGTGCCGCGCAGGGATGATTTCTCGTTTCCACGAGAGAGAGAGAGAGAGAGAGAGAGAGAGAGAGAGAGAAAGATATACATTTCCGCGAAAGGGTTGCGGAAAGCGTGTTCGTATCGCTCCGGCCGACAGCCGACAATGGCGCCGCGCGCCGGGCCGGGCGGCTCGGTGCTTTCCGCGCGCCCCCGCGGGCCCGCGAGGGTGCGAAGGTGCGCCTCCGTCGCCTCCGTCGAAAGCGCGTCTGTCGTGGACAATTGCGCGTCTTTCTCGGGAAGGAAATGGCACGTACGGGGGCGCGTATGGGTGCATCCGCTCGCATCTGCCGCGATCGTTACCGCGGATTTTTCTGCCCGTCTCGTGGCAGCGGCCGCCGATTGTGGTCGCCGGGCGTACCAGCATGCGTGCAGACGGGCGTATATGGGAAGGATACCCCGGCAGGATGCCCCGTGGTTTGTTTGCTGATGACCCTTGGCCTCGCTTGTCAGTTACCGGGCTCAGCAGTTTCACTCAATAGCGGCTCGTTTCCATCGATTCCGCCGCGTGATTGTCCGCGAAACGATCTCGCCATCGGGCGGGAGTTAACCGGTTATTGTCGACGCGTTAATCGGGTTTAGAGAAGGAAAAAAGCTGGCCGACACAATTGGCCGATGGTCATGAGGGATACTTATAATAACGAGCACTCTTTTTCTCCCGAACGGGCTGTCTCTCTCTCCTTCGCCCGCGCGCGCGCGCCCGCGCCCGCGAATCTTTTTCTTCCTTCGCGTGTAGAATATTTCATACATGATGGATTACACGATGCGCAAACATTAAAATTGTGCCAGACTTTGTCTCGAGCAAGAGCTCCGGCATGTTTCCCGAGAGAGGAGAGTGCAACGAAAGAGATAAATTACGGGCCTTCGAGCTTCGACGATGCCGACACGAGGACAGCGATACTTTTGTGGAGGGGTCAAAGCATATGCCAGTTTAGGAGCGCAACTATGCGCACGTGTGCAAGTATGCATAGATCCAGGTAAGGTGATCAAAGGGATAAGGGCGCGTGCGGGGGTGGCCAGGTGGCTACTCCCGCATAAGTGATGGTCGGGAAAGCGAGGGTGGGCGAGAGAGGGAAAAAAAGAGCGTATCAAGGCGCGCGGACCGTTACGCCGACGTGGTCGTGGCCAGTGATAAAAGAGCAGATCAAACAAACTGAAATAGATACAGAAAATCCCGAGTGTTTTCAGTCAACACCGATATATCGCTGTTTCTGCTTTCAGCTTCTCGATATCCAGGAACGAGCCACACCCTCGAACATTGCCAGCAGAGGAGCCAATCCCTCTTGCTGGAAAGTCGAATTTCCGCAGCGAGAATTTGCACCAGGCCTCTCCAGATACTCAGTCCAGTCAGGCTGACGGTTGCGATATTCCACCATTATCCTCCCGCAATGATTCATGATTGAACGCGATCCTCAGCCTGCGTTGGCTCTTACTGGCTATTCTTACTGCTACTTGGATTTTTACGTTTACAATTATCGGCGAATTATACTTTACTTTGTCTGCTAAAAGAAATACGTCTTTAGGAAATTATCCTACAGGATAGATGTACACTTCGCAGCAAAACTGCTCATTCCACGTACAGTTACGTTGATATATCGTCAGAACCGAAGTTACTGGTACGATCTCGTGAAGATGTTGTGATGTGACGAGAAAGATTCTCTTATGGAAAAGTATCACTGGCTGGTAATCAATTATTATCGCCTAGCAATTTTAGCACTCGTATGAGTAACACAAGGGTTGAATCTGTAGAATCGATATTACGGTTATGGAATCCATGGAAGACATTGTTAGAATCAAAGTATGCAACTTTAGGAATGATCTACTCCCCGACTAGTTGCGCGAATGAACACGACGAGACTATCGCCGGCGGATCGGACCTTATTAAGTCTGATTACGGAGGGTTGAACCCACACCACGCACACAAGTGACACTATCGGGGCGCGGTTGCCGGCCAGTTGTCCGATCACGAGCCGGAGGATAAATTTCCTTATATCGTGCGACCGAGGCAACCACCTGCGGGGGGCAGGTGGTGTTAAGAGTAATCAGAATGGGGCGCCACAATCCGCCACCCTTTCCCCTCCAGTACCCCTATCGAATCTCGACGTACATTTGTTTTTCCGCCGTGTCGCGCAATGCCAGCGGTTAACTCCCTCGGCATGCAAAGCACACGCGCGCATAAATTTCACTCACAAACGAGAGTCACACATTCCGTGGCTCCCGCGGCCTCTCCCTGAAAAACTAGAAGAACACGAGGCCGAGACTCGTTAAGCGACCAAGTTATTAGCTGCGTCGTCAAATTTGATATACTATACACTCGGTAGACTCGTTCCTCCTTCCAACTCCAAAGTCGTCATCCCAAACTGAGGAATACATAAAAGATCTTCCTCAAGTCGTTGCTTCCTATTTCTGGAACGGGCTTCCTGAATACGGATTACCAACTGCCTCTTCGCTTCCTCCAGCTTCCTCCAGCTACATCGTCTTTTATACCGGTTCGAGAAGCAGAGCGTTACATCCCAGCTAAGCGTTCCGTTCTCAAATCATACCCCGCTCATCATGTCCCATTCCCATCAATTTACACCTTTATCTATCTTCTTGCTGCATACATTACAAGTGTTATGAAACACTTCTTCTCGTTCCGAATCATTTCGGAATCCTTCCTCCACATTTTATTCTTCCCCATTTCACATCGTTATTATTATTATTCCCTCTTCTTGTACTTGCTGCGCATCATTTACATTCATTTTCTTTCCGCTTTCGCTCGCTGCGAAGATGCGTTCTACTTTTCGCTGTATACACTCTTATTGAATATAATCCAGAGTCAAATAAACTCTCACCCACTCTCTACTCTCCTCCCGTTCCCGGGAATAACTCGTCCTGTCGAAGTCTCCTGTTGATTCGATCCGACTCGATCAAACCGTCCAAACCTCAGCAGCAGTTGCAGTCAATGGAGACCGCGCGCGTTCCTCCACCTACTCCACACACCTCGTTCACGTCGCGGAGAAGGGGAATCCTCTAGACGGTAGACTAAAGCTAGACGCTGCTAGACCGGTCGCGAAGAAAAATCCCGCCAAGCTCCCGCTCATGCAGTCGGACATCGCGTTCAGTGGGTTAGTACTGCCGATCACACACAGTCATGTCTCATCACCGATCGCTACGTCCCTCCCCCTCCTGCACCCCCTGCAGTTCCACCGTTTCTTCAGTTTAATCATGCGGGCTCGTCGTCGACATACCGTAATCACCCGTCTCGTATCCCGCTCTGCTAGGTGTTCCACCGGCTCCAGCTCTGGAAGCTGCTCCAGCAGCTGGTTCTTTTCTCTCATCCTTCATTCTCTGTCTGTACTTGTCTATGTATGTACTGTCGCATGATCAAGTTCCCGCAGTCACTCCTGCATTTTTGGATCTTCCGATCAGTGCGAGAGATCGAGCACCACATCGTGGAATAACGACAGATGCTGAGAACGAACAGACAATATGGTTCGTCGGCTCGCTAGTCTCGTCCAATAGAGGAAGTGTACCCGATTACGCTTAAAGACTTTCGAACTAATGGGTCGAAGAATCATCCGATATACGTCGACTCACATGCATGTTTAACGAGTGAGTCCCAATTGCGCATATCCCGATCGGGCACAAATCGGATTGGTTGAGTCTGACCCAGCCCGACCCAACCTAACCTAATCTAGTCTAATCTAGTCTAATCTAATGTGATCTAAGTACCCACCAACTTTGGGACTTTGGGTCCATGTTCGATTAGTATGCACGCGATCGGAGTAGTCGCTGTTTAACTACGTGCCTACAGATCTCCCCGTCAGAATATATGGAAGCCATAAAAAAAAGTTGACACCTGTGTGCGCAAAAGGACACCTCGGAGTCGTAAATCGTCCGTATAAACACGCACCTTGCTCATGCCGAGTCACGCCAATACACCTTCAGTCCGAGAGACAAAGACAGGAGCATTGCGCGGCGGTATCCGAGCGCTATCAGCGCTCAAGACGGCACACGTCGCTCCAGCTCCCTCGTCCGGATCGAAATCAATCGAGAAATGGCCAGCTTGAGGCTTCGAGCGGGCCCTGCCATTTTCTCTGACTCCGCAATTCCTCCGCGACCGTTATCACCGCCCAAGAAGACGCGGCCCAAGATACAACGACACGACGGAAACGGTGTGACGGACCCGGGGAAAGAGCGACAGGGGGGAGGAGGGGGAACGGGGCCCATGAAAGGTGAGTGGGTTGGAGAGGAGAGAGAGAGAGAGAGAGAGAGAGAGAGAGAGAGAGAGAGAGAGGAGACTAGTTAATGACTCGGCTACTTTATGCGACAGGTACGTGTGTTGCGTCGCGCTCTTCTCTTTCTGCAGCCGATGATTTTTCGTGGTGGGCAAAGATGTGGGCATAGGGGCCCAGACGCGCGCGGCCAGGCAGTCGGACCCAGGCGCTATGAGCGATCGCGGTCCGACACCGTGTGCCCGCGGCAGGTGCTTGCCTCTTATACAGCCTTTCTCGCTGGTGCCGGCGCTCCTCTCTCGTGCCTTCAATGCCGCCTTGGGTAAGAGGCAGACCCGAAAGAAGCACCACGGCATCTGCCTCCTTCTCTCTCCCTCCCTCCCTCTCTCTCTCTCTCTCTCTCTCTCTCTCTCTCTCTCTCTCTCTCGCTCTCTCTCTCTCTCTCTCTCTTCGTCTGTCTTTCCGAACGGTCGCGCGAGTCGGCGATCGGCGGACGAGTCAAGGGACCAGCAGAGAAAGAGAGAGAGAAGGACTCGAGCCACGCGCCAACGATCCCCTCTACTCTTCGTCGGCGCTCCGTTCACGTTGCTCCTTTCGCTCTTCTTCGCGTGTATCCACGTTCTACTTAAGCCGACCGTGCACTTGCCTCGGCCGGGAGAATCCACGGAGAATCCACGGAGCGGCATACTGCGGCGTGACAGATAGTCTCGCGATCGCGGTCTACGAATTAGACACCCCCGTGTTGGTCGGCCCGGCCCTGAAATGAGGCCGCGAAGTTTTTCGGGGTCTGTCGCCGAGCGCGGGTGATCTCTTCGCCGTTGCGCCGCCGAAAGTGTGGTGGGTTAAAGGAGAGACCCCGGTCGGCGCGCGGCTAAGTGAGCGCACCACACCCATATCTCACGATCACTTTCCGGCAAATGCTGCGAGATGGTTCCACGCGAGACATCGGCGCGAAAAACGCGAACCCCGAAGGGGTTGAAGAAATCCAAGGTGTATATCGGTACCCGAAATCCGCGCTGCCGGCAGAGACGGCTTAACGCAAGAATGTTGTAAAGCCGATGTTTTACGGCGGCGTTCGGGATAGAGGATTATCGCGCTGCGATCTCACCTCCGTAATTCTGTAATGCTGTGATCCCTTAAGATAAGGTTACCTTACCGGCGTAGAAACAATCTTGCCGGTGTCTTCGGGTCGATTCGGGTGCTGCCGCGCGCCCGGATTACGGCGGCGAGAATGTACACGTATTGGCGTGGGATGCTCTTTGCAACATCTCCGCGACTTCGCCACTTTGCATAAACGAGAGAGAGAGAGAGAGAAAGAGAGAGAATCGTCGCCGCGCTTACCCGTTCCTGCGTAATAAAATTACCGCTGTACTGCCCACAGATAAAAATAAGAGAGGACACGTTCGCGCGAAATTCTCCCACACGAATCCCGCGAACACCCGCGTAATTGTGCGTGCCCGTTCCTGTGCGTGCCGACATGTTTACAATGAACGAAAGTGTACGGCGAGCGAGCTTTCGGCGGCCGAGAGACAGACAAAACTCGCCCGTGCGCTTTTCAGCCGGGAACGGTAGTCAGCGGGGGAGAAGGCTTAAACGTGTAACGAACGAGTTGGTAAAACCAGCGACTTCGTAACCGGTGACTAATATTTTCTCTAAGAACGGCTTAATTCCCCGAGAATCCGCCTACGGGCGCCACAGCTATATTAAGTTACCGCATCACCGAATTATAATTTCTTGTATCTCCTTATGATCTCTCTTACCTCCTCTCTCTCTCTCTCTCTCTCTCTCTCTCTCTCTCTCTCTTTCTCTCCTTGCGCGTTAACGACCAGAGAAAGTGTGGCAAGAACATTTTTAAAGCGAGAAACGATATTTCCTCGAAATCTCCGAAACGATCGATGTAAAATCGAAGGAACGACTAAAAAAATATTTCCTCTTCTCTCTCTCTCTCTCTCTCTCTCTCTCTCTCTCTCTCTCTGCCTCTCTCTTACCTTAATTTTTCACATGACGTGCACTTGATTTCCGTTAGGGTCAGACGACGAACGTCCTTTCAGGCGGTTCCTCCTCGAGTTCGACCGTGGACTCTCTCGGTGTAATGGTCGGCCACGTCAAAAACGCGGGGGTGGCTCACAAAAAGCACGGCCACCGACTGGCACAATACCTACCCACCCACCTCGCTATTATTTTCAACTCCTCGCATTCAGCCATTGAGACCGGCAAGCCCGGATCATTATTGCCGCACTGGCACCGGCTTTATTATTACCGGACACTTGTGTGCGCGTACGCAAAGTCCCGTCATCATTATTCGCATTGATAAACGATCGCCGCCGCGTCACGAGGGACAATGGCGTAAAAAGTGCTCTGCTCGCCGATCACAATCGGCCGGATATGCGAGAAAGGGCTCCGCCAAGGAAGTCTGTCTCGCGAAATCTCGCCGGTTCCTGCTATCGATCGGGCTGTTCTCTCGGCCCGGCCATACGTCTCTCTCTCTCTCTCTCTCTCTCTCTCTCTCTCTCTCTCTCTCTCTCTCTCTCTCTCTCTCTCTCTCTCTCTCTCTCTCTCTCTCGCTACCGATACTCCGAGACTCCAAGTGCTCCAGCCAGAAATGTCTAAGACTCTGTGAAATCCGCAATCAATCTGTAAACGATTGAAGAAGTAACCATTTCCCGGCAACGAGAGAGAAAGACGTAAGGCACTGTGGTGACAACTGCACAGCGAAGTAAGTTTTGTAATTTTATAGCAGACAGAAATATGATCGAAATTATTATATATTCGTCCCAAAGAATTTCGTCATGAACATTTTACCTTTTACTACGATATTGTAATTGCTTAAGCGTATCGCTCTGTATCGCTCTTTCTTATCTCTATAGTCCAAAAATATTGCAAAGAAAAATATAATTTTTTTCAACGTAATTTTCACTACAATATTTTATAATTTTTAACGACGATATCGTAATTTCTTATCAAGGTCCACTGGAGGGGGGAAGGCGGGATAACGCAGTTACTGTTGGACAACGCAGTTATTATTGGATAAAGCAGTCCCGATAAAGCAGTAAAGGATAAAGGTTCCCGAGTTCGATTCCTGGGCCCGACATCTTTTCTCTCCACTTTGCTCGCAAGTAATGTGTAATTTCACGATCGAGCAAGAAAACATATCAACGTGTTGCGATATCGCGATTATCGGAAACAAACGGATCTCGCTTATTCACAAGCATCACCATCGGACGGAATAGACATGACTCGCTCGTCGATATAATTTCTCCTAGACGGGGTCCCGGGGTTAAACTCCCCGATGGCATTCTGATTTCTGAGACGCGCGCGCGACTCGATGAGCTCGGCGATATTTAGTGGCCGGTTCATTCATATTTTCGATGAGGCCCCAAGGCCGTAGCCGTCGAAGAGAGCCGCCGCGGGTGAAATCTGTGTTCGTAATTCGTCGGAATTCGTGTCAGCCCGGCGAGCATCTCCGAGCCGATCCCCCATAAGCTCTCCTATTTACAATCGGCGGTCCACGCGCTTGACGCACGCGCTCGTTCGCGAATGGAAATGCACGAGGAACTCCGCCGAACTCCAGCTGCGGCACTCCGCTGAGTCTGAGACCAATTTAACTAACGAAGGGTTGTCATGAGCGCGCTGATGGGACGTTCACGGACGCCGTTAGAAGCCGGCCGTGCTCCTCTTCCCGAGGAAGCGCGATGTGCGCCCCCTCCGCCGAGTTAATATAACAGTCTGTAACTTCGATACTATATTGCGCCTCGACGCTCCGTCCTTCGCGCTCTCTTCGACTTCCACCGGCTACCCCTTCCCCCCTCCCCCCTCCTCTCTCCACGTGTGCTTATCTATTTGATATCATCGGTCCTATTCTAACGTTCGTGTCCCCCGCGGCGAGCAGATTCGGAATTCGGAGGGAGACAGGTCCTTTCGTCACGGAAATATAAATATATGTGTATCCTCTCTCTTCAGGGGGGAGGGGGGAGATCTTCCATATGCCTGACATCGCGAGAGCGTAGCCGGTTGACGAAGAAGATATTGATCCGGCGGAATGTATTTTTCAAGTATCACCGCGAAACAGAGGACCGCCTTTCGCGTATAAATTTCGAGAACCTCGCCCGCCCGCCCCCTCTCGACGAGGGGGCTGGAGGGTTTGAGTTAATGGCGAGGCAACGGGGAAATGCGCAGCTCAGCGCATGCATGAGCCGCGGCATAATGAAGTTATAAATAAAAAGGCACATAACCGCGCAGCACGACGCGCCACGTCGGACTAATTAATTACATAAGGAAGATTTAAGACCTTCTTACGTAGAATGTGCCCCCGATCGTCAAGATTACAAGTACGGACAGATGCATCTTCGTCGCGTCGTCTTAATTAAGGCCCGCTCATGGAAAGTTCCTCTTGTCAGGCCTCGGACAATGACGTTACGCGTCCTCACCGAGAAACGGTACCTTTACGGCGTTTCATCCCTCCCCCGCGCTTCTCCCCTGTTCGACGAAACATCCCCGTCGTCAATACGTCTCTCTCTCTCTCTCTCTCTCTCTCTCTCTCTCTCTCGCAATTTCCTTTCCTCCGGACAATTTTCCCCGTCCGTCCGCCGCACGGCGCTGTTTTCAGGCGAACGTCGCGCCGAGCGCTACCTCGCTTTTACAATTCGCGAATTAATGCGCCGTATTAATTTAATCGATGAAAAAGGAACGCTGCGCCGGGAGAGCGCGCGCACCGGGCCCAGCGTCTCCGGGCCGTGAGCCGGTCGTCGTCTCGCCGTCTCGCTCGCTCCCGCTCGCGCGCTCGCGCGGGAAAGTGCGTGCCCCGCCGCGGTTTCGCGTTAATGAGTGTTGGCGCGCGCCACGGCACCGGCGGCGTGCGGGCGAGCACGCGCGCGTGTCCGACGGAGACGGCGCGCGCGACCCGGACGAAAAGGAGAAAGGGATCGCCGCGCGCGTTGGGCCCGCGCCCGCGTCCGCGCCCGCGCCCGCGCCCGCGGGCCCCCCTCACGCGCACATGCGGACGACGGGAACGACAGCTGCAGCTGGGCACTGCCACGCGCTCTCCGCCGCCGCCTCTCGCGCGGCCCTCCTCGTACACCACTTTACAGCTTCGCTTCCACGACGCTCGTTCCTCTTGCCTACCCCTCTCTTCTCCCACTACGCCCCGATCCCTCATCATCCCCCTCGAGTACCCTTTTCCTCCCCTTCTCTCGCTGTCTCTCTCTATCTGTCGCGCGCCAGAGCGCGACAGAGAGACCTCACGGTCCCGCCGTCTCCCACCCGTCTCACTGTCCACCTTGCTCTCCTTCCTCCTTGCGTCGACGAGCGCGGGCACCCTGTCGCCGTCCTCCTTCGTGCACGGTGACACGCACGCACGCACGCACGCACGCACGCACACCGAGCCGGGGTCGTGCGCCGAAGAGGACCACCGGACTCGTCACCTGCGGCTCGGCTCGGCAGACTCCCAACGGTCCTACGGTCACCATCGACACCTTGCCTAACTTCTTGGCCAGGCGGCGGGAGCGGCGCGAGGATAGCAAAATTGGAAAATTGAAATTGTTGTCCATGAAGCCGCGTACGTGGATACACTTTAGGAAAGTCGTGCTAGGGGGGAGAGAGAGAGGGGGAAAGAGGGGGAGAGGAGGGGAAGGTCGTCTTGCTAGCAGCTTGATAGCTCTCGTGGCGCGTATCTTCCTCAGGTATTCGAACTGATCGTTAAATGCGGCGACGATGTAGTATCGAGTGTCGCGTGAGAGATGACGAAATGTAATTTTATTATTCTTGAGTTACAGCGAGGATTGCAAGAATTCATTAGCGCAGGTGCCGGTGGGACGAATGACGCACACCGAGATCGCTAGTTTTAACATCTAATTAACCATTCGGCCGCTTGAGATGTTATCAGTATACAGACTGGAACTCTTCATGTGTCCGTACGGCCGAGTGGCCGGACTCGCGGGTATTATCTGCGGCTACCTCACCGCTAACTCACGGACAGCAGCCGGGTGTCAGCAGGGTATCCCCCCAGTACTCAAATTCCCGGATACTATTCGGATGACCGGACATCCAAACTCGCAGGTGCTGCTGGGCTATTCAAATTCGCGGGTACTAATAATTGAGCCTAATTTATTGAGCCAGATATCAAACTGGGTTGCTCAAACTGCCAGGTACCGCTACCAATTGAGCGTCCAAATTCGCAAATACCATTCGGGACGCTTGGCCAGGCGAAATTCGCGGCACTATTCGAGATGCCGCGATCTCTCGTTTTCCCTTTTCTCTCCTCCTGTCACCCTTCGTTCTTCGTTCGTCGGAACAACAGTCGAGAGATCGAAATCGATAAAAAATGGACGGACGGTTTTTTCTCTTGTCGCCGAACGACGTCATTAGTATCGGGCAGATTAATTACGGCTTACGATTTTTACTTGTTTCACGAGGGCGAGGAGGGGAAACCGTTCGCAACACACGTGGCTCTCTCCTCTCTCTCATTCCTCTCTTTAGCCAGGATTCCACTCAAAGTCTCGTTCTGACGTAACGCGCGACATTAAACGAGCTCCTGGGCCGCAGGCAGGTGCAGGTGCATCGGGCAAAGATGAATCCTGATGCACGAAATTTCTTTTGCGTGCGTGCATACGTTGATCTTGATCGAGCACGCGCTCATACGTCTCATACTCCGTCTCTCCTTCCCTCATCCTCTCTCTCTCTCTCTCTCTCTCTCTCTCTCTCACCCTCGGAATCGTCAGCCACAAGAGTGCACACCGCGTCTCTAAACGCTTCTCGATTTCTTTCCTCTCGTTCCTCCTTTCCCCGTTCCCGGGACACCTCGAGACTGCACCGAAACACAAAATGATCTCCAAGCAGCGTGTGCGGGAGACTCATTGGCTAATAGGAAACAGCCACGGCGACTTAACCAACCAAGGAACCGGCCGGAGGATGTTAATAAGCGTAGCCACTCGTGACGCGCTTCACGCCTTATCAATCGTCGATGCGCGTGTTCGTCGTCGCGCTTATCTTTATTTATTGCGTTAAAAAGCTATTACCAGGGTGATACGTCGCCTTGCGCTCGCTCTCTTACCGTTAAATGTAAATTTATGTTTAAGGATACAACGCGTGCACGAGTGCGAGCGAGCGCGCGCGCGCGCGCGCGTGCACGAGTATTTCCGCAGGTGTTTCGTATCAGCCGACGATTTTTTCAGGTCGAAGGTCTTCCGGACCGAGAGAGGGAGAGTGAGAGAGGGAAAGAGCGGGGAGGGGGGGGGGCGAGGGGAATTACGCGGCGAGTCCCGCCGCGCGTCAAGTCAAATATCGATGTCTATTCCAGGGCTGGCGATAATCGAGATCGGCGCGTCTAAAGGCGCTCCGATCCACCTGCCATCGTAATTGGTAGCCTCGGAGGTCCGAGTGTCGTCGGGTGTCTCCAGACATCGGCGCGGAATAAGAAGCCGATCGGGAGATCGGCTAAACGGAGAAGACGCACCGGCACGCGTCGCACTTGAACTGCCCATGCGACGGCGTAAACGTCGTCTATCGTGGCAGCCCATTCGCCGGCCGGACGGCAATCGCGCGCCAATACGACGAATTAATATCATCGATTGGCGGGAATCGGCCGATAAAGCGGCCTGTAACGCCGCGATTTTGTTTGCTATTGGCGCGCACACGCGCGCGCGCAAACAGGTTCCGGGGAAACGCGCGATTCGCGGCGGCGCGAGTGCGTCGCGCGGGTGCCCCCTGCTTGCCAAAGCAAAGGGGATCCCGTAGATGCGAGTAATACGAAATAATATGTGATGTTGACGACCTTGTGTGTCTCCGGAGGAAGAAAGGGAGACCACTCCGCGTCACGTAGGTCGTCGTTGACTCGGTCTCGCACTCGCACTCGCGGCTGCTGCTCAATTCGCGATCGAATCGTCCGTCAGACCAGCCGAACTGAAAGATAACGTTGTTACACGCGAGACGATCACTTACGAAAGCTGCGCTCGTGAATTTCGATTCTTCTTTCCTTCCTCCCTCCCTCTCTTTTCTCCTCTTCGCCACCGCTGCTCGCGTATCGGCCCGCGTATTTTTCGCGAGACGCGTACGCCGCGCGCGGCCGATCGCGAGTAAATTTCGTGCGAGTTCCACCTGCCGTTTCGTTTTCAGGCCAGCTTTTTGCTCTTTCTCTCCTTCCCTCGCTTCTCTCTCTCCCTCTCCCTCTCTCTCTCTCTCTCTCTCTCTCTCTCTCTCTCTCTCTCCCACAATGCTGCATCTTCTCTCATTTTCTATTCTCTCGCGTGCCCGAAGTATATAAACGCGGTAAACCTGAGTAAAAAGCTCCCGCTGTTGCCGCTGCCGCAATGACGAAGTCGCGCTACGATTACGACTAACGAGAGAATTCTCTCGTTAACGGCAATTGATTCACTCATAAAAGTTGCCATAAACAAGCTGTACATAAGTATCATAAATCTCACGAGATATATCTCGTAATAAATATCACGAGTATCATACACAAGTTTTCGCACTTATATAAATAATACAAATAATTGACAAATACTTTATCGTAAATATCATAATCTCACATATATATATATATATATATATAGCATATATATATATATATATATAGCATAACCACACGAATGTATCTGTAATAAATATCATAAATATTTGAAGAAGCTATCGTGAGCAATTATCATGAATAGACACAAAGTTATCGTCAATTTATGACAATCTAAACAAACAGAACGCCAAAGGAAGAAAAGAATCTAAGCAAACGGAAAGAATCTCTCTCTCTCTCTCTCTCTCTCTCTCTCTACGGAGTCTTAGGAAATCCTCACCCCCTCCCTAACAACGTGGGAATTTTATTTGCTTAGCTTTACGGATATTTACATTGACCCATCGGCCGGTTATCGCCAATCGACGAGAATGTACAAAATGTTGCGGATGAGCGACGACGACGATGACGACGATGATGACGGCCAAGTGTAGAGCGCGTTGACGCGAGCGTCTGTTCTACCATTCGACCGTCTCTGCTAATCGACTCATTATCTCGCTAGAGATAATTACAACTGGCCCCCGAGGTGTAATTAACAGGGCACCGGCGCTAAGAAGCGAAGGAAGAAGCGCGCGCCCCGCTCTCGTTATCTTCAAAATCTCCCCCCGCACGCCGGTCTCTCTCTCTCTCTCTCTCTCTCCTCCCTTTCTCGCCCTTTTTCCCATGCCACCGGCCCTCCCTTCGCTTAGCCCGCGCCGCGTTCCCTCCGCGAGCCCTTACGTGGCACACAGCTCGCACTTATCCTTTTCCACCTCCCGAGCCCTGGACCGCACTTGGATATCTTTTTTTGGCACGCCCCCTTTCGGGGCTCCTTTTTGGGGTTTGTCCTTCGTTATTACTCGCCAAGATTATCGAGGTTTTTAGCACCTCCCGGAGCAGCGGGCACCCTCTCGGGCCCGGCCATTTTTTGCGTACAATCCGTGAATCGATCGTACCTTCCGCGCGAATGGGCATCGCGGCGTTCTCAGAGGGTGACGCGGCAGTAAAGTTAATTACATCGGAACACAAACTTCATAAGTGGTCCCCAAATGTCCGCCTCGTCTTGAAATACCGTTTCGGACGTAAAATGTTATATTGGATAAGAATAGCACGCGGCGCGGCTTTTGCTAATAAAAAAACATGCGGAATAGCCAAGCTCCTTTCCACTTCATCTCTCTCGCGTCGACGCGATTACAAGCGTACGCCCCTCCCCCCTCCCCCCTCTCCGTCTACAAAATATTTATGCATTTTTCCACGCGTTCGCAACCAGGTGCGCAAGCCCGCGCTCAGACACGAAACGCCAAAGCGTGAGTGCACATTCGTGCACATTTTATTATTATTATCCAGAATTGTGCGCATCCACGCGGCGATAGGAGGAGGGGAATGACGACGACGATGACGACGATGACGACGGCGGCAGCGGCGGCGGTAAAAGGTATATTCGAGAGAGATATTCGAGTGTTTTATTATCCGACGATCTCTCTTCGGCGATGGTGCAGGACGAGCCGCAGCGGAGCTGCGGCGGTCTCTCTCGCGAGTCATCAGTAGGAAACAACGCGAGTGGGCTCGCGTGCGCGCGTCCTTGACCGCGAGACCTTGACATCCGGCCGATTGCATCCGACCTCTCAGGGTAGACCACATCATTTCGTGAAAGTGGAAACACGCGCCGGCGCGTGCACACACTTATCGCCAGGTTTGTTGCATCCCTTGCGCCGACACCGAGGATTCGTCGCCGTCGTCGTCGTCATCGTCATCAGCTGTCGCTGTTAATATTTGCATAGCGACAAAGCAGCGAAACCTCCGGTAGAATCGCGTGTCGCGTGGCGGTGACGGCGACGGCGACAGCGGCGGCGGCGGCGGCGGCGGCGGCGGCGGCGGCGGCGGCGGCGGCGACGGCGGCGAAGACTGGAAATGGTAATTGCCCAGTAGATATCCGCCATTTTCTCCAGGAGAACGTCCCGAACCGCTGCCGCTAGTAATTTTCCGTCACCTTCACGTGACGTTCCCCTCGAATGTAACGTACCGCTGATTCAAGGCTGACAGTGTACAAGCGAGCAGGCGATTCGCGCGAGTAATTAATCCTGCGCGAGGAATTTTCATCAGTTCGCCGAATCGCACGCCCTCAACACGAACGGCGCGGCGCGCGTTAATGATTTTGTTCGGGTTAACCGCCAATGGCGGGCGTCAGAGTTCACCGGCAGGCGTGTTGCGATACCTCAGTGTTACCGGTGTATCCGGCGCGGTTCAAGGAGAAAGGTCCTCCACCGGCGGAGGAGAGAGGTAAACTTCCTTCTTGCTCTTTCGCCCTCTGTTTCTTTCTTTCTCTTCTCCCTCCTCCCCGCCCTTTTTTCTCTCTTTTGGTTTCTCGCGCGGTGTCTTATTCCTCCTCCTGCGGCTAATATATTCAAGGTCCCTCGGGGATTTAATCGATTAATGCGTAAGGACACGATTCGATTCTTCAATGTCGCCAGCGACGCGGGCCAAACGATTATACCACCAAGGTAGCCCGCGGTCCCTACTCAATCCCGACGCCTGTAATTAAGGCTATCTCGGAATATCTGACATTCCTCGGCGCCCGGTCGCCAAAGGGCACCGGTGACAATTTAGATAACACCGTCAAAAAACCATTCCGGCTCCGCTGGTAGCAGGTATAGGTGGTACAGGTAGGTATAATCGCGCGCGGTGTAGAGCCGAGGTTTACCTCTCGCCGCGAGAAAACACCCCCGGGCATCCCCGAACTCCGGGAAGTCGTAAAGCGCGGCTATGCGCGCGGCACCGGCACCATTGTTCACGACGGGATTTTCGCGTCGATGGACAGAACGCGAGAGAGCGTCACCATCTTTGAGTACCGACGAGTTCGCGACTTTCTGGAAACTGCGCACGGCCGACGAGGTGTCGAGTTGCCTTTTCACGATTCGCCGCGTTCATCCGACTTTGGTAGCCGACTCTCTCTCTCTCTCTCTTTCTCTCTCTCTCTCTCTCTCTCTCTCTCTCTCTCTCTCTCTCTCTCTCTCTCTCTCTCTCTCCCTCTCTCTCTCTCTCTCTCTCTCTCCCTCTCTCTCTCTCTCTCTCTATCTCATTTCCTCTTCTCCCTCCCTCCCACCCTCCCGTAATTCTGAACACCGTGCAAGCAGGATTTAACGTTAGCTGGCGATAAGATGCGACGCGATAAGAGGAGTCCGGATGCGAGGCCGTCGTGAATGGAATCATTGTCGAGGCGGCGCGGCGCGGCGCGGCGCGACGGAGACCGCGCGATGCTTGCAGAACGACGCGACATCACGGGGCAATTTCTCTCAACGGCCGGCGAGACCGCCGATGGCGTGTCACTGAATGGTGATCCGAAATCGGCTGGCCGCCGCGCTGATATAATGTAAGCATTTTCGGCCAATCAAGCCGCCCTTGTACGCGAGGGAACGACTCGACTCGCATTTTCGGTAGCCGGCCGTTTCGTCTGATATCGACGTTCCGAATCATCGGTGATCAACGGACGGTAGCCCCGGATTGAGATCCTTTCAACGTCCGAGAAGCACAACCTTTGTCGGAGCGGGAAGAATTCCTGCGGGACGTTCGCAGTTGCGCACAGATACCCTAACCAGATAGTCCCGGATGCGTGTGCCGTCGTTCCCTCCCTCCCTCCCTCCTACCCTCTCTCTGTTCGTCCGTCCGTGGCGTTCCCTTTGTGCGTTCACGTGAAAAATGACTCGTCGAGTGATCCACCGCGGAGGGACGCGGGTCCTCCCCGCGGCTCGCGCACCGACCAGCGCACACACACACACACACACATACACACGCGCGCGCGTATATACAAACAGGACACCACGAGTCGTACGATAAATCTTCGCCGAGGAGAATCGCCGTGTCGATCGTCGATCCCCGGGATCCTGTGACGATGCCGTTTCTACAAACGTCCTTACGCGCGCTTACCGACGATGAAGACGAATGACACCCGGTGCAGGGAAGAGCCGCGATTACGTCGAATCGAATTATACGTCGGATCGGATTTACCGTGTAAGGACCGCCGCGCACAGATTGTTGCACAATCGTAAGTGCAGGACGTATACTTCAGATGAAGGAACCTGAACAACACCTGAAGAAAAGTGACACCAACCTCACGAGAATCGCCCGAGAACCCGAATACCTGGCTACGGGTAATACCTGAAAGATTCTGATGAGTACTCAAATCAAGCTCGGAAGACTCGAATACCCGGCCCCCGTTAGACGCGAATACCTAAAAGAATCGAGTGCCTGGATACTCAGGTAATTCCCTAAATTCCCAGATATTCAGACAGTATCCGAGTTACCTGAGTATTCAGGTACTATTTGTAAGCCTTGAGTACGATTTCAAAACGATTTCCAAAATACTCAAATATCTAAGTACTCCTAAAGGTAAGTACACCTGAAGGACTCATATATCCAAATAACCAACTGAGACCCGAAAGAACACACTACTTGTGTAATACTCAAGGGGTACCTGGACTCAAAGTACCTGAACACCTTGATACCATTAATTGCAACTTTATTATTTTGCACATAGGTTGCTTTGTTATGGGGTTCGGTCAAGGATACATCGTATGCCTGCTTGTTATACATGCCATTGCGCATGTTGCAAGGTAAATAAGAATAAGACGTTCCTTGAAATATCACTCCTGAGGTCTGTAAATATGACGTAACCACAGGATAAATCTTCAATTTGTTCAGGGATCGCGAGGGCATAACAAAGGACACTCTTTATGTACGCCATTCAAGAGAGACTGCTACGTGATTTTTCGACGAGCGGCCTTCGCACAAGGCTGCCAGTGAAATTAGTATTTACACATTATTGCCAATCCCATTAACGGACATAATATTAATAATAGGTTTTATCAGCAGAATTAGCTGAACGAAAGTGAACAGAATCTCTCATCTCGCGAAATGTACATGAAAAGTAAGAGTTTGACAAAAATCGTCGCAAAACTTCTCAAGCGTCGATGCCGGTAATTACTTGCAAGTCAAAACCATTTCTGAAAGCATCGCAAATACCGGATTAAAATATGCTTGAAAGCCAGTATAATTGGCTTCACAGGCTCATGACGCGGAATAAAATTGAACGGCCGGAAAAAACGAACAAATGTGCAGTGACTCTTTCGCGGCATCACACGTTGTGCTAAAAGTGATCCGAGATATATCAGATAAATTAATCAGATAAACAGTGTCTGGTTGGAAAAGCATGCTATTAATAAACTGCTGAACTGATTAATAAGATCTCGCTTCGCTGAATATATTATATTGATTTAATTTAAGCCAAGATTTTAATCTCATTTATTTTCCTTCCACACTGGCATAGCAAGCTGTCGAAACAATAATACCACCAGATCGAAGAAAGTAAAGCCATCTACTTTACGATAATTTTGTATTATCGTAGGCAGATGTTCGGGTACATGCTGTTGTGCGATGGACATACGTAGACCGGACATTCGTAAATAAATATCCCCAACGGCAATAAAATGGACATGATCGTGCACGTAAATACTTGGAAAACCGCAATTAAGTAATTCGCGATCCACATGTCGTGCATCATTGATCAGAGTGACGATGCATTCATGGCCGTAACGCTTTTCTCTTCATGCGCCTGAATGAGGACTTTTCACGACAACAGTTGTCACGGAGATTGCTCGTCCAGTTGCTTTGCGTCCAGTATGTTATTTTTGTTATCGTTGTGGGTAATTGCAAAAGTCACGCGATTTCCTAGTATTTCTACGTACAAATTCGAGGTCTCGGCGTTTCAGGGTCGACAGTAGACGGACGAGATAGCTCTGGACTGATCTCGAATGCTGCTGACGATAAAGCAGCAACACATCCCAGAGAGGCGAAATTCGCGCGGTCAGTTAGAAGTAAGCGAGGAAGTTTTATTTATACTGCTCGACTCCATGTTGCTTGGATAATAAGAAATAAAGCAGCGAAGCAAAGAGTATCGCCCATTACCTGATTAACGGGGTTGTGTCTCCCGCGCACGCGTGTGCGCAAGGCGCGTTGCATATGTTTATTTAACGGTGATGCCATAGCACACACGAGCGGTATCTCATTTCGCGAATTAATCCGGCACGGCGAAAAGAGCACGTAGACGCCGTCTTTTTCTTCCCTTCCGCGGGACGGGATTCAGGAAGGATGGATCGGGAAGATAAATTCCGATAAGTATCATCTTGTCAAAAATTTTTACGCGACCCTTGCAATGAGCCGCATTGCTCATTAATTAATCTCGCTCGGATGCAAAGTGCAGTTTAATTACGACGTGATATGCGGTATATGCTCCCCTCGCATAATCGGCGCATAATCTCAATAACCGTTTGTACCAACGTGTACTCTCTTACGTGTACTTCAATACAATCCTCCTCGGCATACCGATTAAATGTACTCGTTACTTGTGGCTTATTTATAATCAGCTACCTTTTGGTAGTTTTGGGTAAAGGTATGGCTGCCCGGCGAGTATTCGAATCACCCGACATATTCGCGGCAGTGGTAAGTATGGCTAGTTCGAAATCCCTGTTGCGAGCAAGAGAGCATCTTGCTGTTTCCACGCACGATGCCGCTATGAGAAAATTGTACAAAGTCGCCGAGATGTTAAACGGATTAATCAGTAACGTCGGTATCCGGTCAACCTGCTGCTGCGACATATGTTAGCTTGGCTCACGCACCGATACGCATACCTGCCGGCATACGTTTGCGTGCCATATGTGTCGCCGATTACGTTCTGCCCGGCAACCCCACATGGCCTCGCACGAAACAGACGTGTGCAAGCGTAAATTCTCTCCCTCGAACTTCCTCTGTTCGATTGCCCGGTCGCCCAGGGGCGCGCAGAGAAGTACCTGCGCATTGCATATGACATGTGCACAAGCCGGTGTCGACGTGCCGACACGTAAAAATCCACACTTTGGAGTGGAACCTGCGTCGCACATGGCAGACGACGCATTTAACGTTGAGGGATATCTTTCTGCGGCATGTCTTTCTCCTCGACTACGACGAGATTGATCGGACGTCCGCGAGTGAACTCGCGAATTGGTCGCTGAGTCGGCTGAGACTCAGCACTGAAACACGATACTCTTCCGTGGATAATTAACAATCGAAATATGAATAAAATATGAGAGAACCGCAAACGGTGCCATTATCCCTTTTACTTAAATACGTGTCGAACTGTTGGCGGTAACGTATAATCGACACAAATCAACGCCGGTGTATTATTATATGATATCAACGTATTATCCAGCTAAACCGTGCTAAACGCCAGCATGGGGAACAAAAGGGCCCGGGAATTGTAACGAATGCACACAGTGCATCCATACACGGTCCATACCTCATCCGGGCAACCAGAAAGCCCCTAATCTCTATGATCGCGCGCGGGACAATGATCCGAGCAATCTAGCATCTAAAACCGCGCCCGGGGCGCGAGACGACTGCAACAACGCATCCCGGACCGCGATTGCTCGGAAGACTCGGCAGGACTGATTCGGACAACACGAACGCGGCATCGCTCATCTCACCATTCGGCACGGTAATTAATTCCACGGTAATTAGTGGCGTAGCGCTCAGCCGCGCGCGCGCGCGCGCGCGCGCGAGAGAGAGAGAGAGAGAGAGGAGTGTAGTATGGGGAGTATCGGAGAGCGGCTGAAGAATATAATTACGGAATAAATTCCAACTCGTTCTGCCGTGGCTCCGAGGTAATAAGGCCTGCATCGCGCTTTTTATCTGGTGCCAACTAAGCTGGTGTCGCGGTGCCGTAGACGCGCGATGGGCGATACGAGCGAGCGATAACGGTAACGACAGGCGTCAAACTGACATCAATGTCGATTCCACACAGCTGTGCGATATCGCGTGGCGATCATCTTTGTACGAGCCTCGCGCTTGTATTCTCCACTTATCATCGCGCTCTCTCTCTCTCTCTCTCTCTCTCTCTCGACCCGGCCGTCTCACGCGTCTTGAGAAGAGAGCGCTCTGAGTGACGCGCGCTGTCTCTGTTTTGCGCTCCCGAACCGTCAGCCCTTATCGTAGGGTAGACTCGAAGCGCGCTTCCATTATCTATCCAAACCGTCGGACGTCTCTCTACCCGACGTTTATTTATTCGCGTGGAAATGTCCGGCAAGTCCCTGCCGCCCTACAGTGCCCCCTCCCCCCCCCCATCCCCCTCGCACGTCGCCTTTTCGACAAGGAGAAAGACAGACCCATAAAAAGAGACGGGAAAAACCGCCAGGATCAAAAGGAGAAAAAAAGAAACGGGGAGCATATACCTGTTCCACGCGCGAGCACGCATCACACACAACACGAGCGCGCATGCGCGTATGCATGTACGAGCGTACGCATCCCCCCTCCACACAAGCGCCCTTAAGCACGAGACTCGACCAAGCACGCGTGCGTCCTCATACTCGCTCGCTCGCTCGCTCGCTCGCTCGCTCGCGCGCACGCGCTCGCGCTCGCGTACGCGCGCACACGTACGCGGCAACACGCACGCACGTACGCACGCGTACGGCCGCTCCGGCCGGTGAGGATAAAACCGGACGAATGGAGGGGAAGACCCGGCGGATGGGAGTAGGCGCGCGCCACAAACGCGAGGAAGGGAGGACGGCTCGCGTCTTTTCCCCTTCTCCAAGATCGTCATACGCGTTTTCTTTGCTAGTGATGGCAGCGAGCGCCGGTATATATCGTCGTTCCTTCTCCACCGATAACTTCCTTTCAGGTCGCGCCGCGCCGCGATAAGGATAACCGACGATTCGATGTATCCAAAGGCTCGATGCATCCTCCGGATATTGATGCACACATATTTGTATGACGCAGATATCCTATCTGCTGCTCTCTTCGCATTATTATGTTTGTCGCAATTCCGCGAGATTAGGTTCTTCGCCGCATCGACGAGTTCCAGGAGAACAGTGGCTTGGTACGTTAGTACTCGGGTGACGAAGGTCCGATTGTGATCCGTTCGTTTACCGAGACGATGTTTGACCGTGTGCCATTCTGCGCTGCTGCTCGCAACGTGTTTACAACGCGTGCCGTATCTCGGAAACACGTTCCGCAATCGTGCCCATCGCTATACTCGTCTGCCGTCGCGCAGCTTCTCCCCACCGCCCCGCCCCGCCCCTCTCGGGTACACGTACGTTCCGTGCCACCGGGCTCCCTTACCCTCCTCCGATACGTCTCTTCGTCTTCTGCACAGCTTCTCTCCAGCCGCAGACCTCTCCATCTCCTCCCACTCCCTGTTCCCCGTCGTCGTTCTTCCTCTTCTTCTTCTTCTTCCTCGGCTTCTGTCCTCGTCGCTCGTGCTCTACACCCCGCTCTTTCGCTGTCTCTTTCCGTCCACTCGCTCGCGGGCCCCCGAACCAGCTTTTCTTTCTCCCGGTAACTGTTCAAATTTCGATCCCCGAGACACCGCGAGACCGGTGGGGATGTGGACCCTTCGTATATGCGCGCCAGTGTCTCTCAAGTGAGCGGCGCAGGGCCCTCGGCGATTGACGGCCTCGACGGACAATGAGCCTCATCGATGTACCGGGCGGCATAAGCGGACAGAGCGGCCTCCTTGCGAATGGATCTCGTAGATCGCGAATGAATTCTCGCTATCCCGCTCGACAATTTGCAGAATTGTTCTCTGAAACGCTCCTCTGCGTGAAACGCGAAACAAGGCCCAATCGCCTTTCGCACGTGTCACGCGTGCGATCGAGTCGTCAACTATTGCGAGCACACGACAGACGTTGTGTACCAATCGGACAACGACGCATCTCGGTCTAATAATCAGTCAGTCGACGAACAAAATCGGGGTTAGTTGGCACCAATGCGACGTACCCGTACGAGAACGATCGAAGATGAGAATCTCGGGCAGTATAGGGCCTTTGGGGCCGCAGTAGTGGGGAATCACGGGGGTATGAGGCGTTGCGGGTCCCGGTAGGACGGGGAAGAGGGAGAAGACGAGGGTTTAGGACCCGGGATCGAGTACGAGGGTTCGTGGAGGGGATAGGCGCGTGCCCGCCCCAGCTATATAAGGCCCCGAACCCTCCTTAGCTAGGCATTTCGGGAGCCAGGACCGTACCAACAGCATCGAGGGTGCGGTTTTATATTACTTCCCACGCTTCTCTATCGAGTTCGGTCGAATAAACGCACACACACGCTCATACGTCCGTTGTTTATCAACCTTCAGGATCGCGCGAGTACTGCGAGGTGTAGTTAACGAGGTTGCATCGGGCCCACCTCGACGCGCGGTTTTCCATCGATATATCGATCAGCGGAGTCGCATCAAGGTCGCCTGGCACGCGCTGCTACAACTTCTACTCCCGAGTGGTGGGGGGGTTCGGGCCAGACCTTAATGGGGCTCAAGGAGGAGAGCGTCCTGCCCATCATGCTGAGCGTGCAGCAGCAGCATCACCACCACGGCCTTCACGGCACCTCGAGCGCGCAGACCCATCGTGGCAACGTGATTGTCTCCACCAATAGCATGCCGGCCAACAACAACAACAATAGCGGCACCATGCAGCACGGATGCAAGCGATCCAAAATCTACGGTCAGCCCACTGGACCCTACAGTACGGTGCCGCATCAGCCCGCCTCGGTGGCCAGGCGAAACGCGCGCGAACGTAACAGAGTGAAGCAGGTGAACAACGGATTCGCCACCCTGAGACAACACATACCCCAGAGCGTGGCGCAGTCCCTAGGGAGTAACACGGCCGGGACTCATGGTGGTTCCAGAGCCGGCAGCAAGAAGCTGTCGAAAGTGGAGACCTTGAGAATGGCGGTGGAGTACATCAGGAGTCTCAAGCGTCTGCTGGAGGAGCACGACGGCAACAACGAGTCCAGTGGATCCTCACCGACTTCTTCAACGTCCTCCAACTCGCCTATGTGTGGTTCCGAAAACGGGGTCGGCTCCGACTCTGGCCATCATCCGGCGGAGCTCAGACTACGCGGTAGCGTCACCGGGGAGGTCCACCATCACGATAGTCCACACGGATCCGACCTACATCGGCACCAACACCTCAGGCAGAACCCAAGCCCGACCTTCGTCCCTACGACGTGTTCGGAGGCGTCGAGTTCTCCAACGCCGAGCTTCGTCTCCGAGACCTCGTCGGCCGGGAGCCAAGGCTACAGCACGTCGGGCACGCTTTATGCGATGCATTCCGACAGTTACGACAATTACGAGCCGATGAGCCCGGAGGACGAGGTGTTGCTGGACGCCATCACCTGGTGGCAACAGAGTCAATGAAGACGTGTTCACGTCAATTTCGTCGCGGGCTCTTCCTTCTCAAGGTTAGTGTTCCGATCTCTCATTGTTTCTACTTTTCTTTCTTGTAACTCTTGCAACTCGTGGCTCGCGATTCGTGTTATATGATACATACGAAGATAACGTCGCGTTGCCCTGTGAACATCAAACTCTGCTCGTTGTACTCGTCTAGTAACTCTTTGTGATTTGGTTCGGTAGCTGACCGTCGTCGTTACGTCGGTCCACACATATAATAGTCCCTTCTTCCAGGATAATTTTAGCACAATTAACCCCTGCCAAAGTCTGCTTCGAAGTAGTTAGAGTCTGATGACTGAGAGATGATAACGAGACTGACAATCAATTGTGCCGTTCGACGACATTCGCGCATTGACAGTCGGCGAGCCAATCGAATCTCGTCCAATCGGAGCGCGTTCGGCTTCGATTCGCCAAAATGTTTCTCTTCTTCCATCCACACCACCCTCGCCCGTTGACGACCGTAAATTTCATCCAAGGGTGAATATCTCCTCTCGCTGCTATGTTACCGCGGGGAAGCCCAAAGAAATTTCCGACTAGATTTGTGACCTTGCCCCTTACAATGGCGCGCGCAAACCCCTCGCTGAAACCCCGTCCATTCAAATCGCAGACTCCATTCAGAGGGGCACCGCGTATACATTCGAGGAGCGACGCTTTTGTGCCGCGATTTCTTTCACGGTGCGTTAATGCACATACGTGTGTACGTGAGTGTCGGTCCCTCTTCTACCGTTTTTTCCGGCCCTACCGCCCCTTCCTCCTCCCTTCCTCCCCCCTCCTCCTCCTCCTCCTCCTCCTCCTCCTCCTCCTCCTCCCTCCGCTCCATTACTCTTCGGCAACGTTTCAAGTCGGTCGATCCGATCTTCGGAGAGGACATCTCTTTTTCTTCAACGAATATGTACATTATATAAAGCGCTTTTTTTCATTAACAGTGACGGCACAAATCTCTTTTTTTGCACTTGGAAAGTTGGAATATCCTTTGAGTGACTTTCTTTTTTTTGTAAGCAGCTATGTATGCGAGGATATGCCTAAAGCGCAACATAAAGATCTTAAATAACTGAGATCATCCATCGAGACATTCTTCTGGTACTTTTGGACATTTCTTTCGAGTTTCTCCGCAAGTTTGCGATAACATCTTCTCTTTTAATTAAAAAAGAAGAAGAAATAAGAAATTCGAAAACAAGTCGCACGTGCGCAAATACGATGTAGAAAATCGATCGTCTCCGAAAACGCGCGCGTTCAAATTCGACTCTTAATCTTGATGGACGTAACTTTCTCGTCAAATCCCTTCGGATCTCTCAACGTGTCTTCGCCCATCCCTGTCTCTCATCTTTTCCTCGCCGCCGTCTCTCTTCATCGCCGCCCGTTCCTCCTCTCCTTTTTATGAGGACGATTTCGTTTGCCGCGTTTAACCTGAATGCATCTTTCAGGATATTCCCGTCCTTCGTTTGTCAGTTTTTAAACCGGTACGATGCCCTCTTCTCTTCTCTCTCTCTCTCTCTCTCTCTCTCTCTCTCTCTCTCTCTCTCTCTTACTCTCCCCTTTCCCTCCTCTCACCTATCTCCATCCCTCCCTCTTTTACTCACGGAGAGAGAGAGAGAGAGAGAGAGAGAGAGAGAGAGAGAGAGAGAGAGAGAGAGAGAGACGCCCCTCGAGTAAAACCGCCCTTACCTGAAATCATCCCCTACTTCTTCTTCCATCTCGTATACCTGCAGGACCTCTTTTTCATCGTTCTCCACCGACGAGAAACCCGTGATCTATTCGGAGGAATCGATACCACGTTGAGAGCACGAGCCTCGAATCTCCGAAACGTCTCCTCGAGTCATACCACGAGATCGCGTAAAAAAATCACCGTCAAAGTTTGTCGACTTGTTCGTTCGTCCAATGAAAAATGATCGACGTCTCATTACGACTATTTATCACGCTCGTCTGACAAATTCCTCTCCGCTTTCTGTTACAGCAACGAGTGCAAGAGGAGGATCGGGTCGAAAGCAAGTATGAATCGTACAGGGGAAGATTAAGAACCACCGGAAGCAATTGCTGTGATCTAGTCATAGTATTTCTGTATTTATCACCTCCAGAGCGGATACATGGTCGATGTATGAAATCCTCCGAAAATGTATTATCACTATCTCTCTCTCTCTCTCTCTCTCTCTCTCTCTCTCTCTCTCTCTCTCTCTCTCTCTCTCTCTCTATCAGAGCGATGTCCGTATCGACATGTCCAAGACTCTTTCTCGAGATTCACGCCGAGTTCCAAAGTACCTTGAAACGTGGTTGAACCGTCATTGGGCGCGCCGCCGAATGCTGCACAACGAACGCATTGCAATTCTAAACGCTGTGGTATTTTCCTGCTTTCGTAACTTATTTTAGCGCCGGAACATTTCCTCGTAATACCGTCGGGGCCAAGGGAGCGAACGTGCCCTCTCGGGAAGATCGGGCGCGCCCGATCGGCAATTGATTTATTATTTATACAGGGCGTCCCGCGACGAACGGTGCGCAGCCGAGAAGATAGATTTCGAGAGTGCACCGCGGAGGTGTGGTTGATTTCTTTCGGCCTCTTGATCATTTTCTAAATTTCCACTCGCACACAACTCCGAAGTCGAACCGCCTGCTTCAACGGCTGCGCCGATCGTCGCGCGACGATCAGCACGTGCGTCCCGAGAGAATACTCGCGACGGACGAACGAAGCTGCCGCGAAATCGAGATCCGACGATGCGCGTTTTATTATTATTCATAATTACTACGCGTAGCGTTTTATTTTATTTTATTTTTTATTAAGGTAAACTCCCCCTTTAAAATTATCGGTACGAGCCGGATGGGCCCGAAGAGCCGAACACTACTCGGCTTACTACTCGGCTTACCACTCGGATCCTCGGGTGTTGTCTGGGTTAAAACCCTATCCACACTTGTAAAGTCGCGGCTGGTACAAACGCACACACGCTCGAGCACGTCGGCCAAATTTGTCCACGCGTATGAGCGTATAGTTGCGCATCTCAGGCTCGCCGGACGCGGAACTGTGCGCGTGATCCTACCCGCGATTCTTCATCGCATATAATTCACGACGCAATGTACAAATAATTACTAGTGTTGTCAACGCTCGGCTATACCCGAGCGAGTACTGGGTACTATTTTACCTGAGTACCCAAGTATCGCGCATATCTCTGTAAATAATCGACGACGACTCGTTAAATATATCGAATGATGTTACGAATAATCCGTAGAAATTATTTTCGCAGACACAACTCTCCTCCCTCCCTCTCGCCCCACCCTAATAACTTGCATATTCGTCCCGACAATTCGCGACGAGTTTCGCCCATATCTCGCACTCGCATCCGTGCGCCGTGCGCCGTGCGAACTTTATCAGATCGTGCGTGCACACGTTACAGCCTCTGTTAATTTCAAACTGAAAACTTTTATTACTTCTCTCAATCTCACTCACACACACACACACACATTGAAGATATCGAGATGACGAACGCGCCGCGCACGTGGTCTCTCTTTCTCTTTCATTTTCAACTTCCATATTTTGCGCTTGCCACCATGTGTGTATATTTTTAACTGAAATGCACCTCGTTCCGCTGTAAATTATAGACAATTATACGCATCCAATTCCGCAGATGTGCGACACACAACTTTGTTTCGTTTGGAGGCTATAAATTATCAAAAGCGACTGCGAAAGAGAATACAGCACCTGTCGCATCTCTGTTTCTCTCTCTCTCTCTCTCTCTCTCTCTCTCTCTCGTATGTGTACGCGTGCATGATTTTTATTTCGGAAACATATTATTACGAATATATCTATTTCCTCTCAACATCTACGAATACGTCTTATGAGTCGGATAAGATTCGCGCTCGCCCGATATTCTCCTCTCGCGAGTCCAACGAGATCGTCTCAGCAAGAGGCTGCCTGTTGTTGTCGCTCGTAAAATCATACATTGCATCGTTGCTGCACACCAATAGCTATCTCAATTCAATCGCTCCGTATCGGTCGTCGGTTGCTGCTCTTGGAAATAAAGGAGGAGCAAACGAAGGAAGAATAGGGAAGCGAGCGAAATAAAAAGAGGGGAAAGATCGTTCGCGCTTGAAAAAGAACCGAGTCGACCGACACCGCCGTGCTGCGAGGCGGAGCTGGTCCCGATTGCCCCTGTCAGAGTCGCTGTGGTTCCTCTTGAGTAAATAACACGAGGGAATCACAGTAATTTCTCTGTCGTGCGGCCCTTTCGGTGGTGCCTCGCGATCTTCGGGACCGCAAACGATTCAAAACGACTAAATCAGCGTGAAAGCTCGGGACGCGCAATTGTGCGCCGCGATTGACTCGCAAAATGCAACGTGTCGGCTAGCCGGTGTCGAGCCGAGGCGCGAAACTGCTGTGTGTATAATAAAATTTACGCTTGCCGATATTCCCAGATCTCGAGTAATTGGATACCCCCGTTACTCGAATTTGCGACACGCGAGGACACGAAGGGATCAACGGTAAATCAGTCTGTACGAATCCCTCGATCTTCAACATTCGTCATGCGAGAAGCCGCAGCGAAATTTTCCCGGGATCTCGCCAGACACACATATTTCCAGGGCAGTTCGGAGCTTCCCAAGCTCCGGAATCGCGTGTCTCAAGCGTCGCGCTTCTAAGCTTGGAACCAGCGTGGATTTCAGGAAATCGGATTTCGAGAAACCCCAATTAGATCCCAGGCAATTTCCTGCGCGACCCTCACGAAAATTCGCATCCGTGCAAAGCGCTGCCATTTTACGGCACACAGATTGGCAGGT
Organism: Harpegnathos saltator; assembly: GCF_003227715.2. NCBI lineage: Eukaryota > Metazoa > Arthropoda > Insecta > Hymenoptera > Formicidae > Harpegnathos > Harpegnathos saltator. The sequence continues at coordinate 563,662 of NW_020229878.1, read as the reverse complement.
TCGCTTCGCGACCACACGATCGTTCGCAACCGCGAGTAAGACTAAATCTCGCTGCGAGAGTCCGCGCTCCGCGGCAGTCCCTAATCCAATTCACGGGCTGAGCCTCGCGAGAAACGAAAGAAGAAGAAAGATAAAAAGAGACGCGAGAGGAGGTCGACGGTTGAGAGGTCAACTGGAAGGAAGGCGCGCGTACTGGCGGCTCTTCTCGCACATAGTCTGTTTCAGGGACACTTGAGTTAACACGAAGCCCAGAGCGAGATTTCAGCCTGGCGTAAGTCGAAAGGAACGAGTCTATAATATATTCCGTTGCGTCGGAGCCGCTCTTCTCCTTGAAGTCCGGTCGGTCCTCCTCTCGGTCGCGCGCGCCAGCGTTACACGCACGCACGCACGCACGCACGCACGCACGCACGCACGCACGCACGCACATACGCGGCGCACGCGTGCGCCCGCTACTATATGGCTCAGTAGGATAATTAGAGGCGAGTTCTTTTCCAAGTCTCTTCGCTGCGAGTCAGCCGGAATCCGACGCGCTTCGGCGCGCTGTTCACCACGTTCCGTTCCATTAGAAAGAGAGAGTGTGAGAAAAGACGCCAGCGGCCGCCTCGGTGGGGCATTATATCACCCCGGCGTGCGCTATCATTTTCTTCGATTTTCGTTGCCGGAGACATGTGAGGTAGCGCCGAAAAGAAGATGAACGGAACATCCCCGTGAACTGTCAACCCTATCGTGAGCTGGGATCGCTTCGAGAAAGTTATTTGAGTACCTTTCTATCTAGTTATGGTTATGTAGTAAAGAGAAAATATGCGTGTGTGTGTGTGTGTGAATGTAATATAATTAGCGCATTCGTGACGCACTGATGTTGCCGCGCCGAATGACCGATAATTGAACAACCATGAGCGAGGCTCCTGCCGGTTTACGCGCTTTACGGGGCGTCTTCGCCGACATTCCGCGCAGTTATGCCCAATTACCGCGCGATCAGATGGAAAAAAATATATCTTCGAGACGTAAAATCGACGATTAAAGCCATCGCCCCCATAAACTCCACTATCCTCTTCCTTTCCTCTCCCCCCTCCATTCCCGTTTATTACAGCCTCACCAACGTGAGACACATCATTTTACGTTGATTTACCTTATTATGTTAATCAGATTAGATACTGCGGACGCGTGCTACGGGTCGCTAAATTCTCTTCGTCAAGTCATCTCGCATTGTCATAAATACGCAACCTGCGTGCGATAAATTACCTCACCGACGCTGATCGACGCGGCATCTGAACCGCTGCATGTGTAACGAGAAATTTGAATAATTGAGGATTATACATAATGACCGGTTGATACGCATACTTCCCAATTTGCTCGGCCAGATTGATTAATGAAAAAGGATTGATCAAACTTCCCGGTCACTGTATATACTTCCTAATTCTAAATGGTCATTTTCATAAATCACCGCTTGTTTGAGCTGATTTCTCCGCACAGAATAAGATTAGGTTAGGTGAATGTGTCAACCTTTCGCGTTGCCACTCGAGAACTTTTCTTCAGATAACCATGTTTTGCCGTCCTTGATCTCAAAGAGACAAGTACAAGAATACAGACGGGATCTGTAAAATATTACCTTCAAACCCCCGGAAGAACCTTCTTGACACGAACCGGATCCTCCGGAGTGCAGCATCCGCATCCACCGAAACTGTGTCTCTCCCATGAACCGCATCGACCACAAGCTTCGGCAGATCTGAAACAAAAAGCGAGGTTTCCGGTTAGCTCTATGAAGAGATGTGGACTCATCGAGAACCGGCAGGCTCGAACCCGCTGCATATCTCTCCTTTGGACCGATTAAGATGCAGCGAGTGCTCAGTCCGTTCTCGAAGGCGAGAAGAACAACACGTCCCGAACGAGTACCCGTAAATCACCGAATCGCGGCAGACATCACAGACGCGAATACACACGTGGAAGATACATAGTATATAATGTGGCATGATAATATAATAATACGGTGTGTCTCGGTAATGGAGGCAGTTTACCCCCGCGTATTCATCCGACCGCTGCCGAGTCATTCAGTGAGAGCATTCAGCTCTCTCCGCATAATTACGGCCGCGTGACAGCCAGAAAGGCTTAAGTCACGAAAGTCATCGGCACCGTGCGCGCGCCCCGTCGCCGGAAATTGTTGCCGCTTGGCTTTTCGGGAGTCGGGCACACACAAACGCACAAACACACACACACACACACACACGGGAGCGAAACGCGACGCACGAACGTGAATGGCACGGGCGGGCGGGCGGTTGGCCGTTCCATTTCACTTCGATTCCATTTAGTCATTCAAGCGCGACTTCTCGAGTCCGAGATGAGATACCGGGGATACCGTGAGTGAAGGATGAGAAAAAAGGGAGAAGAGGGAAGGGAGCGGAGACTCGTGCGCGCTCGCGTCTCACGGATTCGCTAAGCGAGAGCGAGTCGTGGGTGGTCGTGGATTGGCCGAACGCGGCGTCCCGGGTAAGCGCGTCTTTTTCGGCGGGCGCGCTGCTGCGTCTCTCCTCGGCGGAAGAATTCCACGCGCGGCCGCAAAAGATGGGGGAGTGAGATACCGGCCGGGAAGAAAATCGACGATCGCGCCGCAGATCGCCCTCGGCCCCGGCTGCTCTCCTAGGGTTCTGGCTGCCGCCGGCGCGTTTACGAGCTCACGTTGACGCGCCTGCACGCGCATCTCGTCAGGAGATTCGGCCTGGACGAAGAGAGAAGAGGGAGGATCTGCGCGTGGGATATCGGTGACGCTGGGCGGACGATTAATTTCGACGGGAAGAGCGCTTGGAAAGCGAAATGTGCTTTCCCGAGGGGAGAGGAGAAGAGGAAGGATCCTGTGTCTCCTATTGTTGTCCTTTCGTCCTCGCTTCGTTCTTCCGTTCAAACTCCGTCGCGGAACTTCGTCGCGCTACGGTAAGAAGAATTAATCCCTCGGCCCGGACTCGCTGGACATCTTCATTCATTCATCTTCATTTTTCACTTTCGCGGCGCGACACGCCAGATAAACGGAGTGTTAAAGAGGAGAAACGAGTGGTGACTATTCGGAAACACACACGCGAGCTCCTTCGTATGACAAATAAGTAAACGGCGCAGCGTTCGACTCCTCCCGGCTATCTGCTGGACTGCGTGTTGTTCGCGCGAGCTCATCAGTTATATCGTCCCGAAACACGATCGAGCATCGCGACTTGCCCACGAAATCTCGCTTTTGTCTCGACGATAAGAAGAGAGAAGGCTGAGAGAGAGAGAGAGAGAGAGACAGACAGACAGACAGACAGACAGACAGACAGAGAGAGATGTAGATACACGCGTCAACTTGCAAGTTCCAGGAAATCCCCGCGGGAGACTTCTCCACCCCCACCCCCGCCGACCATCACTAGAAATAGGAAAATCAATCTTGCTGTCCTTTGTTCGACGTCATAACTGATTCTTGCCGGAGCCTCTCCGTTGACGACCAAGATGTGATAACCCAGTTACGACGTCGTCCATTCTCCCCTTCCCTCTTTCTCGTCCCTTCTCTTCTTCTTTTCGAGGCGCACCTCAACAATATTAGCTTGATAAATGTAACGCAAAGTGAATAATTATTGGCGTGCGCGCGAGCGTCCTTTTTATATGGCGCGCGCGCGCGCGCGCGCGCGTGCGCGCGTTCGATCTGTTTAGCCAGCAGCGATGCCCCCGGTAAGCCGGCGCCAATGATCGACGACACCGGCTCACGGCAGCGCGCTTTAACGAACCGCAATCGCCTCTCGAGCTTTTCGAGCCCAATGGAACTAGTAAATACGATACGCTGGGATCGCGACACCGGCAAGAGCGCGCCTCGCGTGCGCTCGCGCCTCGTGCTCGCATAAAGGCCCCGCTTGTGAAGGTCCGCGTTTACACGGTTTCCGTTATCGCGGCGCGGCGCGGCGCGGCGCGGCGCGTCCGATTGCAATGAATAATGGATAAAGTGGCGATACTCGCGAGACCACCGTCGGCTCGTTACGCGACCGAGAAAGAAATGTCGAATGGATCGGTCGATGCTTTTCGAGCGCGCAGCTCGTTTGTGCCCAGTGACCCTGAGTGTCCCCTTTATCGATAGAAGATGCACCCGACACGTGCGCGCGCGAACTATAACGACCGATACGTAGGCGCTTTGTCTCGAGGGAAGAAGCTCGTACAAGCGAGGCTAATTGCAAATTGCACTCGAGCTTTCGTTACGGATACCCGCGCGAGAGGACCGGCGCGATGTATCTTCGTTCAGATGGGGAGGAGTTCTATCTATTGGCGACGTCACTCCGAGTAACCGAATATTTCGGATATCCGCGGGAATATGTCGGGCGTTATCTGAGTATGTAGAACACTACGTAGATATTAGATCGAGCGTTATTCGGATATTTTAGGTATTATATCTCAGGTACTGTCTAGGTGCTGTGGAGAGAATGGAGGTTCCCCCGCTTCGGCCCAACTGGTAGACACTCCGGAGGGGTTTTAGCCGGTAAGAGGCCCCAAGGGGGCGGAGGTATTCATGAAGATTTCCTCCATGAACAAAAAGGTATTATCTAGGGTGTTACACGACCACTTCGGAGTATTCCCTTAATACATCGAGTACTGTCCGGCTATTTACGATATGAACCACATCTCAAGCATTTCGAATACTTTTTGCGTATTATGGGTACCACCCCGATGTCTCTCTCGATGTCTCGAGGAGACATTGTCCAGGTGTCTGGAGTGACACCCGGATGCGCAAGTCTCTCGGGTCTTGCACCTTAAAACTTGCAGCCGAAGGCTGCACATCTCGGACGATCCCCTCGCGTGGTCCGACCACCACCGGCCAATTTTAATCAATCAATCCACGATACCATGGGCGAGGGCTACCTACAAACCGCATTTTTCACGTGCGTCTCTCTTCGATTTCGATATGAATGGACCGCGCGGTCAGGGCGGCAATTGCAGAATAGCCGGGACGACTCTCGGCGAACTTCACGCGGTGCCATCTCGTCGACGTCAGCGCAGAAAACTACCAGGACAGCCGCGGTATTACGGCATAACTCCTCGACACGGTATAAACTCCAGCAGAGCCATTGTCTGTCGCCCGAGGCGTCCGTTCAACGAAGAGCCAGCTTCATTGTCACGATCCCGTAACCCATGAATGGCCGGCTATCTCGTTTAACTTCAATTACCGTGTCTTCCCTTTCATCCCGCGTGGTGGCCGGAGTACCGGAGGCGACGGCCCCGCGTGAATGTCCTTTCCTCCTTTTTCCCTTTTTTCTCGTCGCGCCTATCGCCACGTAACCCACACCTTTGTCGCGGAAAAACCATCTCTTACCACGACCTCGTTAGTCTCTCTGCTTTTAGCCATGAAGAACATAATGCGCGAGTGTGAACTTCGCGCCGGGGCAAATCTTCGTTTCCCGCGACTCTCACGAGACGATCACACTAGCGAGACTAGCCGAGACTAGCCGTAGGATTTACTTGTTAAGCGGAAAGCGCACCCTCCTTTTTGAATTTCGATGTGGCGTTACACGGCATTAAGCGAGCCTCGATTACGGTAACGCGGTCGTAATTAAGGACAGCACTCCGCAGCAACACGTTTGTGAGAATGCCCCGATAAAAAAATGGAGAGAAAAGAAAACAATAGGACCCTTCTCCGAGGCAGTGAATATCCGGTAGGAGATGAGCGGGAACCGCAGGGGTCCGATCTGAGGATCGGCAATTATCGAGGCGCTAATTACTTTCTAATCGCCCATCGATGCAGCAACGTAAACGAAACGGACACGATGTGACTCCGCCAAAAAACAATCGTTTACGCTTCGTACCCTCGCGTCCTATCTATCAGGCTGATCTTAATCGTCGCCCTCCGAAGTGAAGCGAACACATCACCGAAAGCAGCCGCGAGAAATCCCACAGCTTTGGACCACCTGGTGGACTTGGGAAGCCAGGAAAGTCAGATGAATCTTTAAGGATCGTAAAAAATGGCAGTAAAGCCGAGTAACCGGCTTGTGAAAGACCTCTACTGAACACCTTTACTCCAAGTTTTCGTCGTTGAAGTATCTTCAACTGCAAAAGTTCAGCATTCCGATTTGTCTTACCAACGGAGAACGGAGGACAAATACTGTCAAACATTTGCAACAGTGACAGTCGGCATATGTAATCCAGATGTATTTCTACATCCAAAAACTTACGGGTGCTGCCCAAGGACCCAGCCGCCTAAACTCACGGGTATTATCCAGGGTACTGTCCAGATAGCTGGGTAATGCTTGACACAGCCAGAAAATAATACCCAAAGTGCTCAGATAACCAGTATTGACATTAATTTGCAACGTTTCCACTAAAAATCAACACTTTCCTGATTAAGAGTCGTCGTCCTCATCACGAGCCCAGGAAGCAGTCCCTGTGAGAAAGGCCCAAGGCCGGAAGTGCCCGCAAATATTTGTCGGGCTAGAGCTCTTTCACGATTGTGCCGACGATTCGAGCTGACTGGAGCTCGATTGTATCCGAGTGACGTAACAACGTGTTCCTGGTTCGCGCCAGCGCGAACTTTGGGACAAGAGAGAGTGTTGTGTCATAAAACTGAGTGTCGTATTATTGATCTAACGCGCGAGGGGACGCACGACTTGTTGCATCGAGTCAAGAACACTTTGCAGCGAAAGAAACAAGATCTCATCGTTATGTTCGCCGGTCGTTCGCGTGCTCTCGTCGCGACGAGACCCAATGAAGACCCGTCGCAGATCGTCGCAGATCGTCGCAGATCGTCGCAGATCGCCGATAGTCCCGCCGCGAATTAGTCACGTTGCAATATCGTGGCATCAGGAAAGAAAGGGGCTCGTCGGAACCCACGAAAAAGCAGCGGGAGGCAAGAAGGAGACGAGCACGGGGGAAAACACCGCGGTTGTCGGTCGCATTACGAGAGGCAATATGCCGGAGTAGAGTTAATAAGCAGCCGCCTAGGAACCGGGACGGACTAATGCCAGCCTAAATATACACGTCGCGACCGAGCTCGCTGAGCACCATCAGGCGTAGGGGCCTCGCAAAAAGCACACGTGGATTAAAAAAAGCGCGGAAGCCGGCCGCTCCTCACGCGAATTAAGAAGATCTTTATATCCCGGCAACGCACGCGGCGATTTGCAGGTGCGGACCTCTCCTTCCCTTCCCTTTTCTTTCTGTCTTATTCACTGCCAGACTCCAGCGCGCGATTATCTTCCGTTTATCGGGTACGCGCAGCGCACGAGCGGACCGCGTCCGCTGCGAATTCGCGCGACGCTGCACGTGACGATCGATTGTGGCAGGATCTCACATTGTTGCGTAAGTATCATAGAGCGAGAGAATTCCATCGAAAGAGAAGAAGGATGATGGTGAAGGAGGAAGATGCAGAATTATTAGTCATTATCCGCGAGAACTCGCAAGAACCAGTCGTTCGCGATCGTGGCGTTTTACGTGACGTACCTCGGTGCGATTATACGCGTATTTCTTACTAATATCTGCTTCCTCACGAATCCAAATAAGATCATTGACGAGATGGGAAGTTGATCGTGATGACGAGCGCGCGCACCCAGGTTTCATTAACAAAAATAAACGGTTCCGCTGTTTACGAACGATACGAGGAGGCCTCAATAGTGCCCGAAGGAGGAGGACCGGGCGAAACGCGGTTGAACGAGAAGACAAACAGACAAGCTCGAGGATGTATCCGTTCCCGAATCGGATCCTTTCATGGTTACGATCGAGCCTCGGTAATCCGACCACGAGGAGGCCTGTCACCGGGAGAACGAGAGATCGGGCCTGTGATGATGGAGGGCAAGGGGGAGGGGGAGGAGCAGAGATGGTATCCCGGTGGCTGGGATACGCGCGCGGGGTATCCAGTTTTTCTAGGCTCCTAGGAAAATATTATCGCAGTACCTCGAGCCGCGATTTTTCTGATGGTAGGTGGGGCGTTTTACGACGTGAAATCCTCGTCCATCTTCGCCGGCGCGTCGTTTCCACGTTCCGCCACCGTCACCGCCGCCGACACGGTCGCCGCAGGGTCGACTAACTTTGGCTCGTTTGGCCACCATTCTTCCCCATTCACATATTCGCGTTTTCTCCCGGCGACAATCCAAGGTGTCCCGGGGTCTCACGCCTCGGCATTGACCGCCACCATTCAGCCCGCCATTCTCTTTCTTCGACAGCGCGACTCTTTGTCACCCCCCTGGGAGAGACGCGACATAAGAACAGGGGGGAGAGGGAGGGGAAAGGGGACTTGGTTCGCCGAAGAAATTGTACTGCGGAACGGGCACGAGGAGGAGGCGAGATGAGAGATGGTCCAACTCTCGCGGAATTACCAGTCGCTTGTGGTCTATCCGAATTCAATGGAACGCGAGAGATCAGTGTGCTATTTCCCCGGCCACTTTGTCATGATCGCGCCCTCCCGTTTCACGTCACAATGTCACAGAGATCTCCGCCGTGGAAGCCTTGAGTTGATCTTGAAGAAACGGGAGACTCTTGCGGGTTATTATCGAAGATTTGAAGGAATGATCGGAGCTATAAGCCGTAAACCCCCCTATATCGAGCTAAGTATTAGAAAGCCTAACGATTGAAGATTAGAACTTGAATAATCAAAAGAAAAACCAATCGAGACTAAGGTCGAAACTTGCTGATTTGTCAAATTTAATCTCCAACTCGCTGTTTTCCTCTCCTCAAACGCCAGCATCTAGTCCAATAGTCTAATCTAGGCTTAAAGTCAATATAAGCCCACGTTGGTATTATATTGTTGTAACAAAACACAACTTGTATACCTAAGTATTCAAGAGAATATCCAATGGATGCTTAAGTAACCATATACAATATTCATATACCTGCGTATCCGAATACTACCCGAATAGTACCCAACTATGGGTACTACCCATAGATAGTTTACCCTTACGGTGAATTTATATAGTAGCATAAGTAACTACCCTTGTACTCTTATACTGTGGATTGACATCCAATGTCATGAGTAGTCCAAGTATACAGATATCCAAACTTGCAGATACTATACTTGTATCGGCGCATCTAATTAATAGCCAAATATCCAAGCTAACAAGTGTTACCCTGGCCACGCAATTTTGTGTTTACTCAACGTTAAAATTACTTTTAATGGGATTCCATGTTCCTCCATACGACTTTTATGCACAGGATGACTCGAGAAGTAAACAAGGACTAATAATAACTGTGGGTATCGGGCACTCACGAGATACCCCCACATCATACCCACATGATACTCGTGCACCCAGAATTTTAGCCGAAGTGGCTAAAAAGAGAAAAATGGACATGTACATCAATACATCATCCACGAGTGCGATTAAGATTAAGCGACCCAAGAGTTAAGATAACTCTATCTGATACATGTCTCTGTCGGTCGTAATGCAGCTCGTAATATATACACGCGAGCACGAGTTATTTTCTATTTACGAGGGGCTTCGGCCACGATCGCCGACGACACTCCCTCCTTCCTCAACGTCCAAACACGTACGGCGATCGGATTCGATGCGCGCGTAATTGAAAATCCCGCGCCACTGGGCGGTCACGTACGTACGTCCTCGTAGAAAGCACGTGCTCGACTTTCGGTGGCCGAAAGCCGCGCGAGCCGAGAGAGCTAATTCCGAGGGAGCGAATTCCGGCGGTGAGGTAAGGCCGGCGCGAAGCTGCGGTCGGCCTGTGTGGTATCGCGGACCTCGAGCGGCGGCGGCGGCGGCGGCGGCGGCGGCGGCGGCGGCGGCAGCGGCGGCGACGACGACGGCGGCAACGGCGGCGAATCCACGACGAGTAAAGCGGAGCGGATCCAACGAGGATCCAAAGAGAGGCTCCGACAATTACCGGTACCCCGGACGAGCGGCAACGAGCAGGCCCGCGCGCGCTGCTCCTCCCTTTGCACTCTGGCCGAGTATAAACCGGACAGGTTTTGGCGGCGCAATTATTAATACAAGAGAGAGCGAGAGAGACGAGGGAGACGCAGGAGAAAGAGAGGATACTCAAGGTGGTCCCGATGCTGGAGGAGTACGAAGCGGCTTCTCTCGTGAGGCTGTGTGGGACGTGTGGGACGCGCTCGCTCGCACACGTAGGAGAAGGACGAGGTGATAATACGATAAATAAATCGGCGATATCAGTATCGGCAAACGTGAGAATATCTCCCCCTCGCTTTCATTTTTCTTCCGCGGCATATTTCGGCGTAGCCTCGTCTTCCTCCTCTCCGTCCCGTCCAGGTCCCCTAAGTTCCCTGACGACCTACCTTCTCGGCGGGAGAGAGAGAGAGGAAGACCCGCGAGAGGTTATTATTTCGGGAATTCACTGAATTATCGGCCGATGAGCATCTATTTATCGTGGCCTCACGTCGAATCGACAACGTCATCCAATGTTAATGTGCCGGCATTAAAGCCGAGGCGAAGATAGGACGGACGTGATTGCGCGTCATCGGATCGTCTATGTGTCACGATAAAAAATCATTAGCCGCTGTTTATGACGTAGCTGTAGGCAACGGCGCGCGGGGTTCATTTTTTCATATCTAAAGAACCGGTAATCCCGCGAAACGGAACGGGATGGAAGGCTCGTGACGGTTAGAATAGGCAGCAATAAAATAGGCGAAATAAAAGATGTTCTCTCTCTCTCTCTCTCTCTCTCTCTCTCTCTCTCTCTCTCTATCCCTCTCTCTCTCTTTTCTCTCTCTCTCTCTCTCTCTCTCTCTCTCTCTCTCTCTCTCTCTCTCTTTCTGCTTGTCTCGTTCTCTCTCTCTCTCTCTCTCTCTCTCTCTCTCTTTCTCTCTCTCTCTCTCTCTCTCTCTCTCTCTCTCTCTCTCTCTCTCTCTCCTTTCTTCTCGACGGTATCGATATCGTGGAATATAACAAGGCCGGCCAATGTCATCGTATAAATCACTGACAAAAGAAACGAGACATTCCCTACGTATGCGCGTATAGATCCAGTTCTCGGTTTCTTCTCCTCGTCGACTGACAAGAGAGGTGGAAAAGGAGAGGAAAAAGGCGAGAAGGTTTATCCGTTGAAAACGAGTAATTCCTCGTCGATACTCGCTCAACGAGAACGCACGATGCATCCCGACCGTGCCGCTTTTCCCCGCTCCGAATTTCAGCGCGAATTGAAAAAGAAGCGCGGCTCGTGCTCGCGGGCCCACCCGTCTCCGTGCGTGCGCACACGCGTATCCGGTAGCACGCACACGCACGCGCACGCGCACGCGCGCTCTCGGCCGCGCGCAGGAGCCTACTGGCCCCGTGGCATACGAACCTACAAACCGCGTCTCAAGAGCGCTCCCGATCGTTTCGGAGGACCCGGACGGAACAAAACGCTACGACACCGGTACCGGCGAAGCGCAACGCCGCCACCGGTGCGTCTTTCTCGTTTATTTCGAACTTTTGTGCGCGCTCAGACTCCCTCTCCCTCTCAGGCCCTCCTTTCCTCTCCTTTTTCTCGCGCTTGTGCACGCGCGCATACGAGGGCGTGCGCCACGTGCGCATGTGCACGAATAAACAATGATCGCCGCGAGTCAGCCCCGGTAACGAGACTCCGGTGAACATTCGGCGCACCTCGGGGCCTCCGACGGGCATTAAAAGTCGAAATTACAGCCGGGAGCACCGAGTCGGCCTTGGGAGCAAGCACGACGACGAGCGTTCCCGGAGGGATTTAAGGCGCAATAACGATCTCGCGAGAAAGCGTCAGCTGTACGTATGTGTACATATATTTTCTGGAGACACTTAAGGTCCACACACAGAGCGATCCACGTGGGTGCGATAATGAAGATGTCGCCAGTAATTGCCGCGCGTCAAACCGCCGCGTGTTACGGGAGTAACGTAGAAGCCGGATCGTTATCTCCTGTCTGTCTCCGCCGTTATTTGATGCGCCGCTACAAATCGGTAATATCACGCTCGTTGTGCTCGCTTTGCGCGGCCGCGTCGTGCGTGTAAATTGCATTCAGATCGCGCTGACGGGGAATGGTCGTTGATGCGAAACTTACGGGTTCGATAATAGCTGTTGTAAGAGACGCTTACTAGCGTTTTTCTTATCCTTTTGTGAGAGGCGCGACTCGACGAGTCTGCGACAAATGGCAGGAGCAGTCGAGCGCGAACAAGAGCGCCCGCCGCGACCCAGAAGCCGAAGAAGATGCGCGCATTCCTCGGCGACGACGGACGCAAAAAGACGCGGCGCCGGTTACACGGACGTCACACCGTACTTGGACGGCCGAAATCTTGTGCTCTGTGTCGCCCAACGATGCAAGGCTTAGCGCTGTCACGAGAATTTCTCTGCACCCGATAGAAATGTCCAAGTACAGTCGAGTACACCCGGACACGACGGACACACAAGAATACGCAAAACTACTATCTGGGTTAACGAATTTACAAGTATTGGTCCAGGTTGACTTCTAACAGCACTTTGTGCATCCGGATACATCGACTAACAAATAATACACGCAAATTCGAGCACTCAGGCTTATTCCACTGCACCTGTGGATACCTGGTTACTCCGAGTACCTAATATCGGGGTAGAAATGCGAGTACTCGCAGACAGCAACCTAGCAGGGATACCTATGCACCCGGAATCGACATTACTCAAGCAAAATACGAAACGAAAGGTATCGCATCGCAACTGGTCTGGATATGGAACAAGCGAAACCGAAGGCGGTGAAATCGAAGAAGTGGACCGTTGCGGCAGAACGGAATTCTTCTTTTCCCTCTGGATTATCAAAAAGAATCCGAATTCAAGGGAATTTTTATTTGTGAGAGAGAAGGGGAAGAACATGGGGGGGGGGGAGGGGACGAAAGAGAAACCGACCGCGGGGATCGGTCGAAAAATCCATAGATGCATTCCCACTGATAAGCGTCCTTTGGAAATAAGCATCGCGATAAGTCCCGCGCGTGCGTACTTCTACCAGCCACGCGACCGCCACATTCGTTGTATCTTCTGGCTCCATCTTTTCCTCTCTCTCTCTCTCTCTCTCTCTCTCTCTCTCTCTCTCTCTCTCTCTCTCTCTCTCTCTCTCTCTCGCCCTTGCTTTTCCGTCGTTCTAGCTATCTCCTCTGCTGCGCCTCCCTTCCGTGGAATGCCGATGGCTATCTCGCGCCACCACTTCCACCCCCTTTCATAAGAGAATCTCTTCTTCTCGTCTTCTGCTGGCATCGGCCGGTGCTCACTATTCGCCTTCCTCATCACCGCGCGAGTTGTTCTGCTCTCAGAATGCGCTCTCATAATAGCCGGGGTAATCGCGCGGGATGGATGCTGCGCGCATTCTCCCGTCCGTCCGTCCACCCCTATTCCCGCGGCCGCCAGTGAGATACTACGTAGCAATTGAATCGGGATACTTGAGTCTTACGCAATTGACGGGGTGATACATTTTTTTGCCGCCGGTGCGTGCGCGCCGCGCAGCCCGGAGGATCGCAGGCATCGGTATCGCTTTTGCGCGGCCGGTAATTGTTACTTAATACATTGTGGTTGCGAGGCGAAACGCGCTTCGGCGTTAGCAAATTTCAGACTCGAGCGCGCCGCTGCTCTTTTTTATCGCGCCCAATAATCAGGTGTGACGGAGGTTTCGGGTGAGCACGGGGCGAGAGTGTTAAGAGCTCGGCGCTCGGCAGCCAGAATCGTCTCGGTGAATCGTGAACGGTCCTCGTTCTTTTTCATCGGGGCGTCGAAAAGCACCGCTGCGAGAGTCGAGAGAGCACCGCGTCGACTCGAAACGAGTCAAGTGAGCCGAGCGAGGGTAGCTCGGCCACGTCGCAGATCGCTGACGCGTTTCGCTGGCGCGGTCGCCCGAACTTTCCGCTGAAAGAGAGCCGGAGGTGTGCGCGATCGCGTCGAGCGCGATTAGTTCCCATCGCTAGAAGTGCAACGGCGGCAGGACCGGCAGCAACTTCTTGGGTTCCCACCGAACCTCAAGTTCTTCATCTCTGTCCAACCTGCCGCACGGTCGATCCCTTTCTCGGGCGAGAGAGCAAAGCGGCGCGGCGTATCGTGAAATGTGCTCCCGAGGCGGCTGCGGCGTTTTATTTTGTCGGCGTGCGTGCCGCGCCGCGCCGCGCCGCGCCGCGCCGCGCGCTCGCGTTGCACCGGCTGCAACAGTGTTGTCCGCCGAAGAAGGTGGGATCGGACATCGAGATGGACGGGAAAGTGAGAACTCGGTAAATGCCATGCCGCACGGGTTATATAATAAATATACACGGAGGAAGCGCGAATACGATACAGTATCCACGCGCGAAATTCCGAGTGCCAGTCTGACGCACCCTCGGAGAATCAATTCGTCCGACTGCTAGGGCTCATTCTTTGTTTACGTGCAATACTCGAGACGACGCAAAAAAGTAATCATGTTCATGCTGGAAACCGAGTAGGCCAAGGATTTCGGCTATAATTCGGATAATCTGTTATCTCAACTATCTTAACTATCCGACCGAGTATCCAAGTCTTTCGAGTGTTTCTCCAGTACCGAGGTATCTTTTACATTACCTCAATACGCAAGTAAACTTGCTAGTTTAGGTACCTGAACTCGTACATTATGTATACATTATTATATTCGGAGATTTCTGGTACTGACTGGATACCTAAGCGTTTCTAGTACTTTCCAAGTACCAGAGCATCTTTTTTATTACCTGGAGTGCTCAGGTAAACTCTCCAGTTTAAGCACCCAGGTAATACCTGCAGGTTTGTGTAGCTGGTATTTTTTTGGCTACTAATTGGGTACCCAAACTTTTCGAATACTTTCCGAATACCAGGTTATTTTTTAATTATCTTTTAATTATCTGGGTCCGCAGGTAAACTCGCCAAGTACTCGAATAGTCTCTGCAGGTTAGGTTAGTCAAATACAAACTACTCAGGTACCCAGGTCCCGATATCGATGGAGTTAAAGGAAGCATTATACTTTGTTACACAAAGATAAAGATAAACCAGACAATCGGAAATTTGGAACACGCCTCGATGAGCCTCGTTCTCGCCGACAAACCGAACTCTTCTTTTCTCACCTGCGATCGGTTTGTTCACAAAACACAATTTTCTTTAGGTTCGCGCGAAGAATCGCCGCAAACTACGACGCAGCACATCGTCTGCATACGACTCGACGGACGTATTCCGCGGCTCGAATTGAAATTATGTCGCGGGGGAAAACAATGGCGAATAATTCCGCATAAATTTCGCAGTCGGCAACACAGGGTGACTTTGCGCGATGCGAACCACGATGCCAATATTATGTACACATGCTACGTATACTCGACCGTTGTGCGTCTGAGTGGAAAATAACAGCATATCGACGAGTCACGTGCGATAAGTGCGTGATATCGCGCGTTGCATCGACGCCGGGAATGCACCCCACGTCGCGCGAGCCTGCAATTGCATTTTCCGTGACACGCAACCGCACTCTCCCTCTCCCTCCTCCCTTTCTCACTTTCTCTCTCTCTCTCTCTCTCCCTCCCTCTCTCTCTCTCTCTCTCTCTCTCTCTCTCTCTCTCTCTCTCTCTCTCTCTCTCTCTCTCTCTCTCCCTCTCTCTCTTCCTGTCTCTTTTTCTTTCTCTGCGCATCTCTCCCTTTCTCGTTCTACCTCTCTCGTACATCGTATTCCCGGCGCTCGTTAAGAAGAAACACGTATCAGAATCGCAGGGCCAACCCACGGTTATCTCTTTGTCTCTGCCGGTATTTACCCTCACGTTGCTCCTCTTGCTCTCACCCGTCCCGCAACACTGTTTCATTCAAGGAACTGGTCGCGGACACGTCGGCCCATTACGATCGTAAGCCGCAACCGCACGCACGCGTATCAAAATTGCGGCATTCTTAGAAGCGATAATTGGCAAACGTACGAAATCACGCTAAATTATCCCGCGCCACCTTTTACCGCGCCGCCGATCACTTCACCTGTGCTTCACCCTTCCCCGCGTTCGCGCTTTCTTCGTTTTTCAGTGCGACTCGCGCGTTACGCGCTGAATTATCAGCGAGCGGACTCTTTTGTCTGTTCACGGCACGATCGATCGGCGCTAATTGAATTTTCCAACGCGATCGTTCGCGCAACAATCGCCGAATGCTCGGTCGACAGTCTGGCGCAATTACTCACTCGTGTCGTAAATTGCTTATTTAGCTCTGAGATAAATCGCCATCACAATCCCCACAGCGAGGTAGCCGACTTTCCGACTTCGTGCGGAATCCAATTTACGATAAGAGCGCTCGCGCGCGGTCGCGGCGCGGCGATGAGAAATTTCAGTTCCGCTAAAACAAGACCGGCCGGAGCAGGCGTCGTTGCGCGCGCGGTGTCCGACGTGAAATTACATCTTGTCCCTATCTCTTGTACGCGATAAATACTTTAATACCGCGCCGCTATATTAAAACGTCGAATCTCGCCTTCCGACGACGCGCAATTACGATTGCTGCGTATTTTCTGCCCGTACAGAAAGAGAAAGAGAGAGAGAGAGAGAGAGAGAGAGAGAGAGAGAGAGAGAGAGAGAGAGAGAGAGAGAGAGAGAGAGAGAGAGAGAGAGAGAGAGCGAAATCTGTAACAAATGGAGAACATGCGTACCGCCTCTCACCCTTACCCATCATATTACTCGTCGTTGCGCCTCCTTTATTCGCCTTTTTCACGCGTAGCGGCGTGTCAGGTGCCGAGGAGCACACAGCTTACGTGCGCATTCCCGCCACCGATCGTCGCCGGCGCAACTGCATTTCGGGATTAAGGCATTCGCGGAATTATGATAATTGGCGACTTCCACGAGCGTGCCAAATTATCTTTGTTCATCCGTCGACAATTTGTACCGCGCGCGCGTGTAATTTTTCCTTTCCTCTCTTCTTTCTGTCCCCTTCTTTTCTTTTTCTTTTTCTTGTTTTCTTTTACGGCTGCGATCTCGTACGATACACAATGTGTGACCGCATACGCGCCCAGCACCGGCCCCTGGTATTCCTGTCTCACGTGATTACCGCCGTTAACCCGTTATTTCAGAAAATTGCGAATCAAGCGGAGAAGCGAAATTCGGGACTGCTCAGATCGCGGAGCCGCGTCCACGTTAAAAAATCCCGCTACCCCGACGACGCGGGCGCAATTCGCCGAGCCCGCGAGCTGAATTTCCACGCGCAAACCCGCGCGCGCGCGCGCGCTCGAGGTGCGACGAGGCGCATCGATCGGTCGCCCGAAATCGACGTGTCCAACACATTCTCATGCGAGCGCGGGAGAGTCGGGCGAAAAGAGGGAACGAGTTGCGCGAGCCGGCAGGCAATTTCCCCGACGCGTCCCCGGGGGGAGAGAGAGAGAGAGAGAGAGAGAGAGAGAGAGAGAAAAGTTTGCACGCGGTGGAATAATCGATCAGAGCGCGTGATCCGATGCGCATCGGTCCGAAAATTGAGCGCGAGCTCCGTGAACGTC
Source organism: Harpegnathos saltator (assembly GCF_003227715.2). NCBI lineage: Eukaryota > Metazoa > Arthropoda > Insecta > Hymenoptera > Formicidae > Harpegnathos > Harpegnathos saltator. The sequence continues at coordinate 546,336 of NW_020229878.1, read as the reverse complement.
CCGCGTTCGCCGCCGCCGAGGGAAGACGAAGAGCGCAGCCTGCTCTCTTTTCCGAATTCCATTATGGCGATCCAATAGCGAGGCTATTAAATTCGCAAAAAAGATACGTCAGCGCCGCCGTGGAACTTTGTCCCTTTTCAAACGACAAATTCATCGTCGTTCCTCGCTGGATTCCATTAGCCGGATCCCGATCAATCTAGCCTCCATTAGCGATCACAATCGACTTCCGTAGGAACGTGCCGAGACGGCACAATGCTTAAATAGCGAAGCCATAGTGCTTCACTTACGAATCGACCAAAGAACTTTTCAATTTGCCGCCGCTGCAAATTTCGTACGCCTCGCTTCCTCCGCCCGCCCGCCCCGCGCCCCTCACCCTTTCTCTCTTTCGTCTCGTCTCGTCTCGCCGCTGACGGTCAGTGACGCGGGACGCAGTACCGAATTCATCTTCTCCCGGGCCCGTGGCACGCGCGACTTTCACAGGCCGCCCCGTGATCGTCCCGAGCGATATTGTAACGCGCGCGAGTAGCCACCGTGATCGGCGACGAAACTCGGCCCGCAATTACGCCTCCACGATCGCCCATTCGCTCTTGGCTCTCGTTGGTGTTCCTCTTAATTCGACACGCACCTCACACGGGGAGAGCCTGTGTTTTCGAATTCCACACTCGGATCCGCGGCGATGGTCGAGCCGGCCGATTCGGCAGGACGCCAATGTGGTGCAATCCTGGGCGCGCGCGCGCGAAATTCCGCTCACCGGCTCTCGCGCGCGGAGTGTCCACTCTCTTTTTCCGTCGAGGAGCTGGTCGCGAGCTACCCCTCCTACCCGTAGCGTATCATTACGGACTCGCGTGCGCTGCCCCCGGTCATTCTCGTCTCATCTCGGCCAAGATTCCACATCTTTCTCCCTCTTTCGCTCGCTTCCGAGAGTGTGAGCTGCGCGCGAGCGAGCGCGCGTACGCGTGCGTGCGTGCGTGCGTGCGTGCGTGCGTGCGTGCGTGCGTGCGTGCGTGCGTGCGTGCGCGCCAGCCCGCTCCTTTTTTTTCGGCACCCGTAGCGAACGGCGGCCGACGTTGGCCGATGATGCAGGCATCGAGGCAGGTATCGAATGCACCGCGTCTGATCGAACGATCGCCTCTACCGCCGATCGATCTTCCCGTCGCGGCGACCGGCGCTGCTCTTTCGATAGCGCCGTGGAAATTGATGCGATACACTTACGTCGAGTTAATCGCGCGAGAGGAGATCAAGGCGTGACAAACAGCATTGGCGATGGTAAATGTCACTGTGTCGGAGACTATGTGGATTTTAAGAAACCTATTCGCGAAATCGAACGTCCGCGAGACAGAGGCGGCTACCACGTAGAAGATAGAGAATTGCGAGTAACAAAAGTACGCAAGCGAGAAGACGCTTTGTAAAGAGGTGCGTTCTGAAATCGGTTTTGGAAACTTTGGTTTTAGGTTGCAAGGTTGGTAAGCCTTAAACTAATTTACGTATGTCCTATAACTGATCAGCTGATTCATGCAATCGACTTTATTATCGAGAGATTCGATAATCAAGATAAAAAGTAATAAAAATCTATCCATTCCTCTGTCTGATGTTACAAACTTAGTAGCTAAAACCAAATTTTTAAATAGAAACAGATAGACATGGTAAACGTCCAAGCGTGATCAGCTAATCAATTACGGGACGCATCTAGATTAGTTTAAGGCCTCACAACTAAAATCAATTTCCGAAACCGATTTCGGAACGCAAGAAGAGTGCGTTCAGGGAGACGCTATAGCGCTACCAACACAACGCACATAACTTCAAATACTGACATTTACTTAAACGCCGTCCAAACTCATTGAAAATTGACGTTTATAGTGGACGTTTATAGTCGTTCGGTTAAGTTAAAGTTTCATGTAAAAATGAAATGGAACATAAAATGTCGTTGATCGAAGTTTAAACTCGGCTCAGATTTTCAAGCACAATGGAAGAAACGAGCATAACGCTACTAATGCTACTACTTCGGAAGAGACAGTGCTAATAGTGCCTCTTCGAACGCATCCATAATGGTCGTAATTTTCGCGACAGCGAAATCGACCTATCGACGACGCGAATTTCACTCGGAGTGAAATTTACTCGCGGCGCTCAGGGAGCCCACGTCGAAATTCGGACAGTGCTTTCCGCCGGAGTGCCGGAATCGCGTCATCGGAGAAAGTAGATTTTAATCTGCAACCGCGAATAATGAACGCGCCTCGATCCATCGGGAGTCGCGAGAGAGGGCGAGAGAGGGCGAGAGAGGCCGGCTCTAGAAAGATTCGTTTGGATAAGAAATAATGGGGGGCCCGTTCCCTCTCTTTGTGTACCCTATTTGTTAAATGCACCGTTGCTTGGCTCGGCTCGGCTCAGCTCGGCTGCGGCGGCTACGCGAGACGATAGGTCGATATACCTCTCTCCGACCCCGTATAGATCCTCGACCCACGATAAATACAACCGGATCCCAGAGAATCGTCGGTCCTGCTCTCGCGGACGCGCCTCAACCCCTATCGCCGCTGCAAGAAGCACTACGTCCTTCCGCTACTCCCGCGCTTCCGCCGCCTGGCGGGTCAATCGATTCAACTCCGCGCGACCGGCGATGACTCGTCGATAAACATTAGATTCGAATTGCTTATGATGCATCAGAAGGTCCGGCGTTCAAAGTCGATTAATAATAAGCTACGAGCGATATTTTTCACAGGCGCGTGTTATCAATTAATGCTGTTGGCACAAATTGGATATTCATAGACATCCCAGTACCCAGACATCAGAGTACTTAGTCGGGTGATACTCGACTACTCGACGACTCTCCGGTATCTTGTGTATCCAGGTGTACCTAAACTTACCGGTAACAACCTGCATGGCCGAGTGACTAACCTAACTCACCACTCGTACACCCGGGATATTTAGATATTGATACTACTCGGATACCTAAGTATTCAAATTCACCAGCATGATCCAGGTGCTCAAATTCATTGGTATCCGAGTACTCAGACTCGCCAGTATCATCTGTGTACCGAAACACCGCATATTCCGATACTCAGCTCCTCCTTATTACCTGAGTACTCAAACTCGCTGGTACTACCCGGGCAACCCAACTATCCGAGTACTCCAGCTTACCGATACCATCTGGATACTTAAATTCACCCGACTACTTGACTACTACTCGGCATTTAGTCATAAGGTGCTCTTTGTCTTCGTCGCGACGACCGGATCCAAAGTCCGAGCTGATCGTCCCAAAATCCAACATGACAACCGCCGTTTCCCCAGACCGAATTAATTTCAATAGACGTTGCGGCTAATGCCGCGGCGCAGAGCGATGCCTTTTTGAGCCTTCGTTAACAACCCCGGTGCGGCGCTAGACGCGGATAGGAAGCGTAGGAACACGTACGAGATCGTTTTCGGCGATAAATCGAGTGCGCCCGGGCAGCATGCGCGCCACAAAAAGATGAGCACGCACACATGCGCGTACGTATACACACACACACACACACACGCATACGGACACACTATACCATCTTGATAATAACACCCCGCTGTTAGACAATTTGACAACGAATTCGTCTTCCAGCCCCGCGCAAGCTGGCTTCTCCCTCTCGAGTCGTTAGTGCTACCCTAACGAGTTTTACGAACCACCCGTACCTTAAATTAAAGTTCGGCTTGACGCCTTCATGTCGGGGGACATCGCGTGCGCTCCGTTTTGCATTTTGCTCCACCGAACGAAGTGACTTCCGTGAAAAAATGACAGCGGATAAATAAACTATATGTGTGCGTGCGTGTGTATGTGTGTACACCGCCGTACGAGTCGAATGGAAGTAGGTTGCGCCTCCGCCGCTCCTCGCGAGAGTAGATTTTATCGATTGGGAGTAATTAATTTAACAAGGCGCACACAAAGTGATCGAGTACTTTCTTCGCTTGTTAGTGTCCCGAGGTATCTGTTGCTTGTTATCGTGTTCCGATGTCCGATGTCTATAAAACGAAGCCTCCGTAGCCGGGCTAGAGAAAAATTTCGGTGGTCAGTAATAAGCAGTCGAGTATGCGGAGGAGCCGAAATTCTTTGTGACGTAATTAAGATAAAGGGACGAAAGAGAGCTGTGTCGTAAACGACGGGTACCAAGCTCTAACGACGTGATCAAGATTTTCCTCAAAATTATGAAGCCGTAAAATTCAGTTACTTTATGGTGGTTCCCTCCCTCATTCCAGCGTGCGGCTCGCCGCGAGGACGTGAGGTCCCTCCGAGCAGTTCGGCCGACAAAAAGTCGCCGAGCGATCGCGCAAAGTTATAAACGCGGTCGATCGAACGACAAAAAAATAATTGAATCACGCTGGTGCGATGTACATTAAACTCCTGCGTCGTCGTGTTAATCGACTCATTAGAATTGCACGGAACTCGCGGATGTCGCCGACAGCGGCCATCGCGAATAATGCTCGCGTCACGTCGATCGCATCGTCTATCATTACATAAAATTGCGCAACGTGGCGGCGCGTTCGCGTAGAGAGTCTCGACGACGATTTGAAATTCGCCACCACGCCTGCGTAAAAATAGGAAAGAGATTAGAAGCGGCGATTTTTTGGAAGCTCGCGCCATTACGCGCGATAAACGCGTAATTGAGTACTCAGCTCAGATACTGACAGATCGGCAGTACTTTTGCGCGGCTCGTCTCGTCTTGGATCACGTAGGTTTAATTACACAAATTAAGCGCGTCCTGGCTTCTAGAATTATTATCGACCGCCGATTTATTTACGAGGTTGACTCGATTAGTCCCGGCGCCCGAGGTTGGAGCGAACGGGTCCGTCGTCGAGCGAATCTCCGGGAGACCAATCGCTTCACTCGGCCAGTCGCCGACTGAAAAAGGACAAAAGTGATGCGCGTCAGGATCAAGATGAAATGCGTGCTAACGCGTGCGACTCAGCGGACAATTTGCGTATATACGTCAAGGAAATAATATCGGTGCGGCCATTTAATCGCGATACTCTGTCGTGCTCGTCGTTGTCGTCGTCGTAGTCGTCGTCGAGCGGTAGCACTTTTTGCTGATCCCACTCGGCCGCGACCGCCAACACGCACATCCGAAAGAGTAATTATCACGCTTTCAATTAAGGTGCGCCTCAATTATGAAAGCCGACGGGATTTTCATGCACCCGGCTCAGCTTCTCGTTAATTTTTTCTCGGCCGCGGCCGAGGCAGTTTCTTTCTCGATATCGCCCCGCGATAATCGCCGGGGGACATTTCTTTGGGGTACAATTTACGAAGTGACGTTATTTAATGAGTTCGCCGTAATTAAGACGAAGGGTAAAGTTAAACGGTGAACGCTCATTTTGCGAGCTAAATCCGCTCGGCCCGCTGCTGTGAGCAGCGTCCTGCAGAGCGCGATTGTTACAATCGGCCGCGGTGTTCCGAATATACGGCGCTTTCGATTAACACGTTGAGCGCCATAGCGGCGGCACCACCGGTGGTTCCGGTACCGATGTTACTGGAATAATATTACCGAATCTCGTTAAGTATAATTAGTTGTATTTATTACAATATTGCTTGGTAACAGGAAGTCGGTGAAATCAGTTCTGGATATTTCAGGTGCTTTTCGAATATCCAGGTACTTTTTCAGATTACCTGAAAACCAAGATATTCCTTACATCACCTGAGTACTCGAATATCGGCATATCCTCGGGTACTTTTCGAATACCCGAGTATTTCAGGTATCCCTTGAGTACCCAGATATTTTTTTCGATTTACCTGGCAAACGGGATATTTCTTAAATTACCTAAATATTCGGTTACCCGGACGTCCTGCAAATTACTTGGATATTCTAATATCTAAATATTTTAAAAATTACCCAGGCGATATCTCAATCTCTCTCTCTCTCTCTCTCTCTCTCTCTCTCACTCTCTCAGCTCTCTCCGAATAGTAGCCACGACTTTGAATATCCAGATTCCATTTGAATATGCAGATAGAAGAATATCCGGGATATACGACACCCTATAAACTCCGATGAAATTTCCTCAGCGAGCTTCAGTAACGTGATCATTAGTCATGTTCTTATATAATCGGTGGAAATCGAGGCGACAGTCGGCGTGTTACGTCGAAGAAGCGTCGAAAGCCACGCATACGCAGCGTGGCTGTTTTCATCGCCTGCATGAGAGGAACATCTTCCTCGCAGATGCATCACGGTGCAGTCTACCGTCAGGCGACGAGATCCCGCTCGTGTGTGAGCGACATATCGAAGGCAGGCGCTACAGCCTCGTAATAAGCGACCGTTATTTCATAGTGACGCACGATACCGAATGTCGCGGCACCGATATTGTCGCGCCGCGCACACGCCGGTAGCGATTACCCGCGCGATTATTTCGGTGCCACGTGCCCCGAACGAATCGCACGTCGGCTCTCTCGCGACCGTCGTTCCGTCGTTCTCATTATCGGTGCCGGTCCGACAAGGACGAACCGAAGACGGCGGGCCCGTCGGAACGAAGACGGTGATACCGAGATGCACCTGTCTGTCGCCTCGAAAGCAAGGTGCAAGAGCTGCAACGGCCGGGCGCTCTCTCGCGTTGTACGCGCAATAGCTGGCTAATGAGCCTCGCGACGTGCGCCTGTAAACGCGCGAGCATGCAGTCGACGTGCACGCCACGTATGGAATATTAAGTAGCACAATAATTCTAGATAAGTATACTTTGTCAGGTAACACACGCACACACGCACACACACACACACATACATTCACACGCACTCGCGAATTCTCCTCCTTCCCTTTTGCTTCATCCTTCCCGATCAATCTGTTCGCGGGAGCGTCCTCTTGTCGAGGACACACAAAACATCTAGCACGCGCATAAGGGCCGAGCGAGCGAGACTACGGCGAGAGGACAAGGTAATGGAAAGAGCGGGTGAAGGTAGAAGAAAAAGGCCGGGAGTTCTCTCTGTCTCTCTCTCTCTCTCTCTCTCTCTCTCTGTCTCTCTCTCTCTCTCTCTCTCTCTCTCTGTCTCTCTCTCTCTCTCTCTCTCTCTTCCTCCCTCTTTCTCTCGGTGGCGTGCGAACAGCAGGTGCACGACCTCTTCATGATCGTAGCCGCTGCCCGAAACTCTTCTTCCCGCCGTGCCGCGTCGCGTCGCGTCCTCTCCGTCGCTCTCTCTCTCTCTCTCTCTCTTCCCCTCTCGCCCTCTCAGACGCGTTCCCCTGCCGTCCCTAGCAAATACACGAGCCCGTGCTCGAACCCAGAAGGCCCAGAAAGTCCACTTCCGAATCTCGTGGTAATTAAAGGCTGCCCGGCGGAGCTGCCAACGGTGACATACACGCCGAGGATTTAATGCCCGGCTATTATTGTCGTTAAATCGTGCGCGGCGGCGTAACCTCGTCGCAAGCGGCCGCTTGCCCGGTTAAAATATGAAAATCGACGTCTCGCGAGCCCGCCTGTCAATTACGCGGGCATCAGGCTCGCGTTAAGGCGAATTTACGCGGCCGAGTCGTCCGCGGGGAACGTCCGCGGTGGTTTTTCGGTTTAGACGTACGAGCATCACGCCGGCGTCGAGCCGATTATCGAGCCGATCCCACGACTATTCGCGACTTTTTGTCCAAGCACACGAATTCTGCAAAAATAGCACGATTTTAAGCGTGGTGTTAATCCTGAGTACCTCGGATGCTACCTGGATACTCGATTCTTTCAGGTACTTTCAGGACTCTGTCAGAATATTTCGGGTACTCCCAACAAGTTCTTCGGCTCCATTACCTGGATAAGTGAGTTCTTTGAAAATTACCTGAACATTCCTAAATATCACCTGAATATTCGGGTGTTCGAAAAGCTGATACAGAAATACCCGATTTATCCTGAGGACATTAATGTTAACTAATCGAAACTTGCGCACTTGGTGATTCGTTTAGTTCATCACACGACACGACGATCGAAGTGAATGATCGAAGTTCATTCGCGGAGATGCAGAGAGAGAGACCCGTGCAAATCCTTTTACACATCTCTCACTTCTTCCCACAGCGATGACTGTTATTACGGATTAAGTCCGTCTTATCGTCGACTGTCCCGCGATCCCGCGGGCTGCTCTCGCCAGTTCTCGCGTTAACTACAACGGCTTAATTCGCCGACGTGAATGGCCGTATCCTGTCGCGCCGTTCTAACGCGCGATTCTCAGAACGGACCACCAAGTGCCCAATTTCATAGTCCAGGATGAAGCTTGGCGGGCTTCACGGCGAGTATCAACGTCGCGACGTCGCAATCAACATCCCCGTCGAAAATCATTAATAAAGCTAATAACACGTATTATCGTAAGAAATAGTCCGAGAGCGTTGTTATAGACACTAAGTGGACCGGCGATAGGACGTCAGATCGATGCAACCGCCGTCGAATGTCGCCATTAGACCGCATGTGTGTGTGATCATAGTTATTAAAATCATCATTATCATCATCATCGTCATTAATGCGTTGGACTAGCAGTTACCATGCTTCGCTACTATTACTCCTCTTTTTTCTCCCCGTCTCTTCCCCGCCTGCTCCGCCCTCTCTCTCTCTCTCTCTCTCTCTCTCTCTTCTTTCCTCCCTTTTGCCGCTGCCGCAGCGCCATTAAACCGTCGAATTACTTAAATTCGCGTAAATTGCACGGCAAAATGTGAAACGCGCGATGCACCGTGTTACGACGATGCGGCGCGGGCCGCGTTCTTCTTTCTCGCTCGAAATATCCCCCGTCACTTTCTTCCTCTCCAGTATCTCCCGTCTATCCTCCCTTCCGTCTACTCGCCCTGCTCCCTCCTCTTCCTCCTCCGCCGCCCGACGCCTTCCACACCTCCCCCCCCCCGGCTCTTTTAGACCCACTGTCCTACCCCTTCCTCGTCGCTCTCTGCTCTCCCCCCTCTCTCTCCTTCTCGCACGTGCGTACGCGCGCGCCTCCGGACTTTTTTCCTGTTTTTACGCACCGCTCGTTTTTTCCCTTCCGAAATATAATTGGCGGTGCGATGCACCTGTCTCCCCTTCCCTCTCCACTCGCTGACCCTCCACCCGCCCGCTTCTCCGGGCCGTGGGCCCCGGCGCGGCCTCGCTCTCGCTCGCTCACTCTGCGAGTCCGACTTGGGTGAAACCTGGACGCGTGCCGGCAACTCGCTAACTCGTGGTTGCTGCAGACAGGAAGCACTAATCGGCCGATATCTCGGGCTTAACCCTTGCAGCCAGACTCGCCCGAGTCTCTCTCTCTCTCTCTCTCTCTCTCTCTCAGGGTCGCGCGACTACGACGGCATTGCGTTCCGTTGCGTGAGAAAGGACCGCTCACGCGTGCTTCCCACCTCCTCGGCTTCCTTTCAACGATCGCGCTGAGAAGTATGAAAGATTGTGCCTCAGCGAGGACGAAAGTCGCGTATATCTCTAATCTACCGTTCCAAACGCCGGCAATTTTCACGACGAGTCAACAAATCGGCCACCGTAGGACGGAAGTTGGCACAGCTACGCAAGCAACGTCCTTGCGGATTAAAACGTACAAAGGACTCTGATCGGCAGCCAAAGACCGAGCCTTCGGCCGTGTGTCGCGTTGGTCTTAAGCCTCGCTATGGCTATTTGCACTACGGAATCCGGCGTCCTTTGCACAAGCCGGATTTATCACAGATACGGCAGCCGCATGATTTCTTCACACACGGAACGACTCAGCAATCCCCGTCTCCATCTTTTGACGCCGCTCAGACTTTTCTCCAGCGAAGACGGAAAATTGAAAGCGGCTCGCAACACGAGCGATGCCGATTTTGTTTACTTATTTATTTAGTTTCTTACTTTTACGTCTCGAAGGAACTCTGGTTTCTTATTAATAATGCAACAACAACAAGCACATCAATCTTTTGACGCTGCTCGAACCTTTCTCCAGTGAAGACAGAAACTTGTAAATGAGCGCGATGTGTCTTTATTTACTTATTTATTTCTTTATTTATTAAGCGAAAGTTATCTTTATATTATCTTTGCATCCCAAATGCGGTCTTGATTTAACCCCTTCCGTGGCAGAGCAAAATTCAATAAAATGCACTGAAACCGCCCCACAAAAAGTGACGGGGTGGATTTTTTCAATAATTTGTATACTTCAGCTTTTTTGGTCGCTGAAGCCGAATTTGAGGTCAAAATATAGAAATTCACTAAATGTTTAACCGTGCCACTTACGGCACTTACGGTTTTGGCTGGACGCACCCCGGTCCCCGTCCGTGCCACGGAAGGGGTTGATGCAACGATAAGTCGACAAACGTCGACTTTCTCCATCGTATTTAGCCGATTAAACTAATCGAACGGTTCTAAACTACAAATCATCATCATCATCATCATCATCATCATCATCATCTTCCTTTCTCACTCTTTTTCTTTCATATCAAACCCGAAAAGAGAGACCAGCAAGGGGAACACGAAACCGAAGTAGAGGAGGGTGCCCCCTCGTTCTCTTGAAGAAAACTTCTTTAAAGAAACGGATTCGAGACGGTCCCCGGAGAGGACGGGCCCGTTTCTTCATCCAGTCTTCATCTACCTTTTATTCTTCTCTTTCTTTCTCCTCCCTTCGTCCCCTCGCCCTACCCCTCGTAGATCTACCGACTCACCCTCACGGTAGTCCGCACTTCTTTCACGGCGACGGAGAAATCATCGGGTCCCTTTCTCCGTGCACCGCTCTCCACCCTCTCTGTCTCCTCTTTTCCTTCATCTTCCAGCGCGGGGATATTCATCCACGGCTTTTCATAGAAAAGCACCAAAGTGTTCCACCTCGTGTACGTCAGAGATATGGAGATTTATTTCCACAATCGGGTCGTGTCACGCGCTTTCTTTGTTTCTCCCTCGCCGTTTCGCTCTTTCTTCCTCCTTGCTTCCTCCTGCCCTCTCCTTCCTCCCCGTTCCCTCTGCCGCGTGCATCGAAAAACCACAACTGTTATTGTGAAGAATCGATCGTGTCATGCCGATACCCATTTCTTGCGAGAGATCCCGTTCCTTTCACCGACGACGTCAGACGACGGGAATTTTTCCCCGGCACTTCTCCTCAACGCCGCGCGCTCGCGCCGCACCGCGTGGATCTCTTTTTGATCGAGCCTTGCGTAACGGCGAGCTTGCGGTTTATCTGTTTATTATGCAATGAGAAAAGCGACGAGCGTAAATCGATCAACCGTGGATTCGTCCCGACGCGACGGCTTGTTTACACTGTCCTCAAACGGAGAACGAAAACTACCACTGCCGTAAAGAGGCTCAAGAAGAAAAATTCCTGTACGATGTACTCGCAACAACGATAACGGACGAGATCGACTTAGATTAAACGCACACACATTGGCGATACAATGCATGCGAATAAGCAACGACGCAATCGTTATTGCGCACTTACGAAATCCCGTCTGGAAATGGACCGGTGCATGCGTTGCAAAAAGCGGCGAATTTACAATCTGCGCTTGCAGCGCGCTCGCGCCGAAGGGAGGGAGGGAGGGAGGGAGGGAGAGAAAGAGAGAGAGAGAGAGAGAGAGAGAGAGAGACGCGCCGCAACAATTGTGTTCAAGTGGCCACCGCATTTTTTGACAATAACAAACGCCAGACGCCGTTCTCCATATCGATGCACGGTGCGATAAATTATGTATGCATATACGCGACTAATGCAGACGCACGCTCGCACGCACGCACTACTGTGTGGAGCTGGCACGACTCCTGCTCTGTGTACGTGTGTGTGTGTGTGTGTGTGTGTGTATGTCGGCAAGGGCTAATCTCAATTTGCATCCCTGAATTTCGACTCGATCCAGAAACCTGACTGCTCCCCTGATTTTCGGTATTCAGGTGGCATATGTCGCCCCAGCCTAGAACTCGAGGCCGGTACGTAGATTCGTGATCCGGCATAACTGCACTGATATCGTATGGCGACATCAGGGGTGCTCAGCGGATCGAGGAGCTTCCCCGTGGGATCGTCGGAACGGCTGAAAGGACCTATTCGATAATTTCCGGGAAATCCGCGAGGCAGCTCGCGGCGACTTGCCTGCAAACTTGCCTCGCGTCGAACGCGACGTGAGCGAAGATCTCGGGACGGGTGCGCGGTCCTCGCAAAGTCGACGTGAAAAGGATAAAAGGATCCCGAATTTCATGCTACGAAACGCTCTTTTCAGCGATATTTATTCCTCCGCGACGCGAGAGATCCGCTACTTTGCCTGCGCAAGTTTTGCCGACGACTTCGGGGCGACTCGCGGTGGGCAGGATCGTCTCGCCGATCTCTCTCTCTCTCTCTCTCTCTCTCTCTCTCTCTCTCTCTCTCTGCGGCAACTGCGATAAATCACCGACGCTCGTTAATACACCGCGAACGCATTAAGCGACACAACAGTTTCACTCGCACGTATTCCAACACGAGGTACAATATGAGAACCGTTGTCCTCGCGTGCGAACACGCATGTGCAGGCGCTTGTCCTGATAGACGGCGGAGGGTTGCGTGGCACCCCTCGTGCACGAGCGCGGTCACGACAGGGGTGAGGGGCGAAGTAAGAGAGAAGGTGTATGACGAGATCGGCCAAGGTACGAGAAAGAAAGAAAGAGAGAAGGAGAGAGAGAGAGAGAGAGAGAGAGAGAGAGAGAGAGAGAGAGAGACCGAGAGAGACGTGGCGGCAGTCGTGGGGTCGAAGGCACAAAAGAATAGCGTCGCATGCCACGGAGCTGAATCCACCCCTAAAATTCACTCTCGTGCGCTGCTCTCTCACGTGTGCAAGGTTGCCTGAACCTTACGAGACTCCGTTCGCGATGGAGCGAGAGGGACTGAAAGAGAGTAAATCGATTCCCGATTCGCTCGTCCTCGGACCAACGAATCGGTCGGCTCTCTCTCTCTCCCTCCCTCTCCCCCTCTCTCTCTCTCTCTCTCTTTCTTTCTTTCTCGATAGTAGGCTGAAGTGTGCGCGTTCAACGTGCGATTGGCCGTATTGTGAAGTACGATAGATGATAATCTCGACGCAGATAACCGTCGGCGATGATCGTCTCGCGATACTGGAAGAGAGAGGAGGAGGGGTCCCCTGTTTCGCGTTCGATCGATACGGGGCCGACTTTCGTCAGCTGTCCGAGGGTATTCGATAAGCGACGACGAGGTAAACACGTCGTCCGCGATATCGTTTGTCAGCGGACGGAACGGCTCGCAAGACGAACGCGGAGACTCCACAAGTGGTTGGCAATCGGCGGGAGAACCACTGCGCACGTGGTTGATGGGTGCCGCGTAGGGTGGTTGGATGTGTCTCGGGATATTTTTAGGGTGGGTAACAGGCAAGAGCACTCCGTGCGCGCGTTCTCTCTCTCTCTCTCTCACTCGCGTGGAGGGTGCCCCCGGGCTTTTTCGGATCGGGTCGCCGCTCAGGCGCGCGCGATGCGGCACGTAGAGGGGAGACCAGAAATCGAATGTGCCGGGGGAGGGAGTCAGCGCGGGGAGGAGGTGTACAGAGAGGGGCAGAAACCATCTGCCCGCATATGTTATGCCCCACGAATGTCGGGCGCAAGCCGTAAAGAGAGAGAACCGCTCGTCCGCGACCAGGAACCGACTGTCTGCCCGACGAGGAGAGGAAGTCGGAAACGAACCCCGTCACTTCCCCCGAAACGCGCCGAGGAAACGAGTGTTTTCGTAATTAGGAAATGTAGTAGGAAGGAAAATTGAAGCCGGGGGTTGGCTCGTGTCGACGCGAACACGAAGCGACACGTGCAGATTTCGTTCCGCCCGCCCGCCCGCCCGCCCGCCCGCCCGCGCCCCGCTCGACTGCTCACATATTTCAATTTTTATCCCTCCGAGACTCGAATTCCGACTATCTGGTCCGGACGCGGCCATCCATCCGGCATCCATTCCTCCCTTCGGCCCCATCGAGCAGCGTTCTTTCCCGCGGATGCTCGCGGAAAATATTTCCATGCCGATCTGAGGTTGCCGAGCTGGGAGACGCTGAGAGAGCGCGTCGAGAGGGCTCTCTTCGGAGAGAGCGACGCGCACGAGTACGTTACGACATTCAGGAAGCCGTCGTCAGATGGGAGCCAGTGGGCTCCGTTAATTAACTAATTAATCATTTCGACTGTATTCCCGCGCGACGAGTAACGCGCGCGGCCGGCATCGGCGCGATGCGCGATCGACACTTCATATTGCTCAATTCCGCGCCTGACTCCAGGTGCAAAATCGGTCACTCTCACCTGCGGTTGCAGGCTCGCGCGAGATCCGCAAGTCACCGCGTAAGTGCATTTCATTAACGACGTCGGCTGTCCGCCGGTGAGAAATCAGTTTCGGAATCACCGTCGACCAATCGCGCCCGTCGATCTGCGCTCTGTTAAATGTTAATTTCCCCGAGGTCCGTCTGCGCCGCGCAGCGACGCGCAGGCGCGCGCTTCATTTTTCATCCCTCCCTGATCAGGAGCTCCCAGAGAACGCTCAATTACTTACCCCCGGAGAACATCGATTTGCATTTTTATCGAGGAGCAAAAAGGCAAGTCGAGATCGAAGAGAGCCGCTCTTTCGAAAGTAACTTCGACGTAACGGCTCCCCCCTACCCCTCTTCGTCCTTCGCAGCGCTGGGAAACACGACGATGACGATGACGAAATCGCGAGATTCGCAAGAGACAGAGTTAAAGAGCGCACGTGTCTCCCACCCCCTCTAGCCCGCGCAGCGGGGTCGGTCTGAATGGGCGGCGACGATCTCTAGAAGATCCGTCTGGTTCCCTTTAAAGTTCGTGAAGGAAAACACGACACGTCCAGGTCGATCGGCATTGTGTGCTGCGTGTCTCGGACGCGGACGAGATCCCGTTCTCGCGCGCGAGCACGAAGCCGCTTGGGCGCAGGCATCCCAAAGTGCAGCTGGTCTCACGTCACTCGTCCCGGGCACACGAACGAAGTGTGCTCACCGTCGTCGTCCCTCTCGCACCGTCCCTCGAGCGTATCTACCGTCCCCTTCCTGCCAGCCGGTACCTCCCGAAGCAGCAGGACGGACGAGGACGGAAGGTCGCGGCCACGCTTCGGCCACGCGACTTCGAGCCGCACAGGAGCCTCCTTCTTGCACTCTTATACGCCTGCAGGTCGGAGGTTGTAAGTTACAACTACACGAGCGCGCGCGCGCGCGTGCGCGAGAGTTTCGATAACAACTCGATAACCGCATCGATGCGCCGCAGCCGATGCGACGCTAATAGTGGAATTACCTTTTTTCTCCTCCTCCTCCTCCTCCTCCTCCTCCTCCTCCTCCTCCTCCTCCTCCTCCTCCTCCTCCTCCTCCCCATCGTCTTCTTCTCCTTTTTCCTCTGCTTTTAATGGAGCGACTTGTCGGCGAATTGACGATAACGGTTTCAAGTTTCAAGCACGGAGGTGTGTTTGAAGACAGCAATCCGGGTGTTGCGAGATCGCATCATTAATAACAATCGCTCGACAATCCGCGTAGAAATATGAGGAGGAAGGAGGACGAACAATCACACTCTTCATTTTCGTACGGTTTTACTGCCTCCGATCATCGGATCGATGATGGTTACCGCAAAGTGTAATGTGTCATCTTCTTGCGGTCTTTGGTGGCGTGCGCGCGCGCGATGAGACGATAACATTAACGCGCATGACGAGAGCCGACGCATGACCGCGGGGCGCAGACCAGAGCCAGACACTCGCGGACGATGCACATGGTTTTCTCCAGGGAGAAAACGGCCGACTGTCGTTCGATTACTATCATCGTCGCTCTCATATCCTTGGAGGAGAGCCGACAGTTGGCTTTTTGCCGCGAGCGGCCTTACGCGTCATACGCCTTCGACGAAGCGACACGCGTTAGCGTCGCGGTGGCATTTTCGCCGAGGTCCTCGCAAAAAAAGGAGCGTGAGATCCGTTGGCGCTACGGATTAAACTCCGCTGCTCCCTGAGTCCGACTCGGGCGCGGCGGAAAGAAGGAGGAGAAGAAGCAAAAAAGAGGCGATTTCTTCTCGGCTCTTTTCTGCGCCCTTTTTTACGAGCCCTCGAATCCCGGAGCAGGAAACGGCCCGAACTTTTTGCGCCTTCGAACCTTTCATTATCGAAGCGGTCTGGGTTGTCTCAACTTTTAATGGGGGAGAAAAAAGAAACGAGAACTGTCTGCCGAATATTCGCGCGTGAAGAAGAAACACTTTTGTTTGTGTATCCCGAAGTGCGACGACGACGCCGCCGCCGCCGCCGCCGCCGCTGACAGACGGACGGCACGGGCGTTATCGTTTGGTGCGGACAATCGGGGACCGCACGGACAGGACGAGCGTACCGTACAATAAGGACGGTACTGTAAAAGGTACAGTGAACGGTACGTGGTGGGCGGTACGACGAACGATGCGGACGGTACGGATGGTACAGTAGACAGTGCGGACAGTAATATCATCACTGCTCGACATAGACGGTACGGTAAAGAATATAATAGACGGTATGCGGTAGACGATTAACGATGCGGACGGTACAATGGATAATACGAACAATATGGATAGTACAATGGACGGTATGATGGACAGTACGGTAGATAGCAGTAGCGCAGTAGACGATTCTGTTAACGGTATGTACGGATGGTACAATGAATGATACGGACGGTAGAGTGCACGGACAGTGTAATATGGCAAGTACAATGGACGATGGTACGGCGGGCAAGTACGGTGGACGGTACGGAGAGAGATGGACGCGATACGGTGGACGATACAAACGGTAGAGACAATCAGAAACACACAAACGATCGCTATGGCAGTGGACCGCCGTTCAACGTTCAATCATTTAATAACTTGGATCTCCCTCCTTTTCTTAACAAATACCAACAACAGTATTTGATGTAATAATAGTTACTTTATATATATATATATATGTATGTATAATCAACACGTTCTTTGTTGCACTATCAAAGTAGCGCTTTCCCGACGAAAAGAAGCAGGGAGGGATCATCGCGCATCGGCGCGGCGGAGAACTCGACGCCGAAATATTCACGTTTTGTTACGCGAAAACGCTCGAGTATCGTTTACAATCGAAAAATCTGGGCAAAGTCAGCGAGGGGCGCACGGGGGTACGAGCTACGAGCAGGCTGATCGTATAATTTTGCACATTGTAAAGCTCAGCCCGTGGCAGGGTGGGTCCGATAGAGAAAAGGGGAGTAGAATTACCTTTCGCAGTTGAATAGAACGCACCTACGTAGACACGTAGGACGAGTTGTATAGAAGAACGTGCGTGCGCCTTCGAATCAGGGTCGGATGATCGCTCGTGCGTCTGACATTGACGCGCTCCCGCAGCTTTCCATCGCGACTCAGACTCGTCAGACTCGAAGCCCGCGTTTTCGCGCCCGTGTTTCGCGCCATCACGCAATTCATCATCGCGCAAAGTGTCCCACATACTGTCGGCCAACGTAATCTCTCGTCCCAGAAACAAAGCTGAACATATACCGGGCGCGACATGCCGAGTACTCTCTCGATTGCACCCCGCGAGACCGCGCGAGCGGAAACACAGCTCGCTCGGCGGAAACGCTGCGAGCTCTCGCCGCTTCGAAATCCGCCCCTGCAACGAAGCATGGTGCGTAACAGAAGTGCGTAGGCATTGGACGTGCACACGTGCACGGGCACGCGTCGTGACAAAGGGCCCGCACCGACCCACCCCCTTTCTGCCTCGTTTTACTCCCTCCTCGCCCGCCACCGCCGCGCCGCCGCGCCGTCGTCGTCCCTCTTCCTTCCATCCCTCTTCCGTCGCGCTCTGCGCCGTGACGACTGTGACCCCGTCGATCGGCGGCCGCTTAACGCGCGACCTAGTCGGAAGCACTCGTCGTGCTATTAGTGCTTTTTAAACGCGCGGGCCCCCGCGGCGCGTACCGAGCCGCGCGAATTTTACGCATAAAGAAACAACGCGTTAAAAGTTGCTCTCTCGCGCCGTGCGACTGGTGGCCGGGCGGAACTCTGGACGGGCAGGGGGCTCTCTCTCTCTCTCTCTCTCTCTCGAGCGCGCGCGCGCGCGCGCGCACGCCTTGCTCTACCCCCTCGCACCGGAAGAACGAGTCATGCTCGTACCAGGCGGCGGCGATCGCGTATAAAGAGTGCGAGCCTATGACGAACCTTGCACCTCGCGATCGATACGTAAGATATATCCCGAGTTGAAATTTTGCTTCGGCGTTAACCTCTAACAAATTCGGTCAAGCAGTTCGGAGGAGCAGTGAAGAATCTTGGAAAGGGACATTAATGTAGGGCTAAAATGTAGCATTATATGCGAAACAATGTCCTATCTCGATGGGTCTCATATGGTTACTTGTATAATTTTCTTCACGCTGATGAGGTTTAAGAAGGATCGCAACAAAGACTCGCGATCCAAACAGTATTATTGGATAGACAACGCTTTTATATTCATAGTTGCGATTTGTTCACAATCTTTGATTCAACGCATACTTCATTATAGACTCGTAGATTCATAGACCGTTAATCTCAGCTGTTTTCATCAATGTTTTTTGGATAAAGTAGGCAGAAATTAACAAATACTCAGATATTCATACACAAAACTAGTAGAATCATTTATTAAATAATACTATAACAAACTGTGAATATCGGCCTGAATTTCAAATAAAATATCTCTTTGTTCTTGGAATTAAATTCCTCGAATGTTTATTTGTTTCATATAATGAGTAATAAGTAATTTGCATACCTGGCTTCTCAATTCAGCATCCTGCCTCCAGCTACTCTGTCGTGAACTCAGGATAATAATTAATGGCACTGGCACTGACATTGACGTTGACGTTGACACTGACACTGACACGGATACTCGATACGATTCGATTGGAAAAACGCATATTAATTAACGCGATGCCGGTATAATCGGACGAGAGTCCGATATTAAATATTCTAAAGACCGACGAAAACGATTAACGCCGCTCCGCGTCGCGGCGAGTGCGTCGTTCGTTGGTTAGAAACCTAATAGTTTACTCACGGAAAGAGCTATGAATATCAAAGAGACGAGAGAATACAAAAAAATCGAGGCAAGACACAAACATCTAGCGCCAGTCACCATCCGCCAGTGCCTGCCGATCAATGACGCGTACGTAACCTCTCGGCGTCCGAGAGATAGAAACAAACAAACATCATCCAACACTTCCTAAACATATTGAAGAGTTACTACAGCTGTTGTCTCAAAATCAAATTGAGATCTCTCTTTCGGTCTTTAACATTACCGTTGCGCAACTGATACTTTTACTCTTTCAACTCCAACTTTGTTTTAAGACGCAAGTGGTAAGTATATCAACCTCTCACCTTCCACAATTCGTGTGCTTTAACGCAAATGCACATATGCGCGTTCCATTGGTATAACTGGTGTAACTAACCAGTATAATTAATAGTATAATTAACCAGTTTCGTCCAGTTTAACCAGTTTAATCTAATTTCTTCAATCAATAATCTCAGTATTTTTTGTCTTGTCGGTTCCCACGTTAGTTAGTTAGTGATCTAGGTGTACATCGACATCCGAGTAAGACCAAATTCATTAGTTACTACCCAGATTCCTAGGTACCCCCCATTACCCCCGAATAACTGAACTCAAACTCAGAGACTCAGGGCCGGGGTTGTTCCAACCTCTTGGTAAGTTAACTCTGACAGTTAGGTCATGTTTATCTTTGTTTTACCTTCAACTTAGACAAAGACAGACATATGATCTAACTATCAGAGTTAACTTACCAAGAAGTTGGAACAACCGGGCCCTCGGGGTATTATCCTGACACTCGGATAGCCAGATAGCCGAGTACCCCAGTTCATCCAGGGTGCGCTGGAAGCAACGCCCAAGCAAGTACTAAAAGAGGAACCGAAATGAAATGTAAATACTCGGTGGGTACCATTCGCGCGCGACGCGCTGCAAGAGGGTGCGGTGTGTGACGTTCCATCACGGTGACGCAATCAAACGGGCATCGCCATTGTCACAATAATACCGCCTATCAATAATCCCGACGGTTAGCCCCTTAACAATAAACACGGGAAATTAGCGAGGGAACGTGTCGGGGCTGGCAGCGCGCCCGTTCGACGTATATACAACGGTGCGTATAGCCGCGAGATCCCGAGACTCCGGACGCTATAAGCCGCGACGGCGTGCTCCGGAGAGGAGAGAACGAGGGTCCGTGGCCGAATTTATAACGAAATATATAGAGCGGCGACCCTCGCGCGCGCGAGGAGCTTTAATCTCTCTCTTTCCCCTTCTCCCTCCCCCCCCTCTCTATCTCTCTCTCTCTCTCTCTCTCCCCCTCTCTCCCTCTCTCTCGCAGTCGAAGGACACACGGAGGGGGGCACGAGACGGGGCGCGCACGCCTCGGCGGAGTCCCACGAGAAGAGAGCTCCGCTCCGGGGATTATGCGCGAGAACGAGGAAGAACCGCCGTGGGGCCCCACCGTGGAGTCCCCCATTGTTGGAGATCCTCTCCGGCGCATAATACCCCCCGAGTACGAGCCTGTAAACTTATCAGTCGGACGGTCGCGAGCGGCATCGATGCGCGCCGCTCGATAATACCGAAAAACCCCCCGTGATATACGGAGTGCCGTCTCGCGATCGAGAGGCCGGAGAGATCGGGCCTGCTCGAGGCTGGATGCGTAAATCGGGATCAGATCACTTTGCATGCGCGGCCGGCGTTCGTCCGCTTGCACACGGCGGCGGCGCAATGAGCTCGCCCGCGAGCTTTTCTCCCGGGTCTTTTGAAAATGTTTGATTCTGTCTACCCGCGGCCACCGGATAACAACATGTCCGGGCACTTTGTGGGCCCTTTACGGGACTAGGGCCGCGCATGCGCGCGCGCGCGCGCGCTCACACAGTTTCGACTTTGGTTCGGCGTCGCGGCTGAAAAGGCCGGCGATCGGCGTATGTTATCCCCGCAATAATAATCGGCGAGTTACGCACGTTTAACGCGTCCTAAGACACGATACTCACACTCGCTCGGCCGCGCCGGTGTCCTGGTGGCCGTAGACCCCCCTTTGCCCGGGCTCGCGTTTCCGCTGGACGTCGCGCTGAATGCCGATTGTACGTCGAGAGTACGCGGAAAAATCGACTTGCGTCGAGTTGCTTCCCGACGAGCGTCTGGTCTCGCTCAGGAAGCGTGGGGATCATTCGATCCACGTGGTTAATGAGAGGATCACGTGTGGGAGATCCAACGTTCGTCGGTTTTCGTCGGCGGGGTGGAAGCGACGAGGAAGCGAGAGGATGAGCTATCGCACGGGAAAGATTTCATAAATCACCGCTTTTAAGGACTCACGCGCGATGTCACGTGTTAACCATTCGCGCACGAATCGCGTTAATCCTCGTCGACGGAGAGAACGGATCTTCCTCACATGTGGGAAAAGCGTGGCGCCGCGCCACGCCGCGCCGTACCGGTGGGGGTTATGGGCGCGTAACATATATTCCCATAAACGGATTTTTCCCATCTGCTATAGAACGGGAAGATGAACGCTCGGTGAAGCTCCCTGCGAAGTGACGTTTCTCAACGATCGCCGACGATCGCCCAGCGCCGCCCGGGATTACTCACGGCGGAGTATCGGTCAGGATTTATCCGACGCGCGATGCTTACGCGCGTTGCGAACGTTTATCGTGTTTTAACAAATAATTATTCGACTCGCGAGAATCTGAAATTGAAATGCCGCTGGCGGAGGGTAGGACCCCATTTCGAATAACGCGCGTATTATAAATTCGGCCGGGCCTCCGGCTCGGCCGTACGGTCGGGTTCGGGTTCTCAGGTTTAGCGGTACAAATGAAGACCAGATCTAGGTCGAATCCTGCCGAACCCTCCAATCCCTCCGGCATAATCAGTGCAGCCCCCGGCATAAAAAGCTTTCTGTATCGCGGTTGCTTCTTAAATTATAATTTATGGATGTACGCGAACACACACACACACACACATCACGCTCGCACGCTCCGATTCAATATTCAATCCATTCGGGCCATTCGCATCGGACTCGGGGCGACTTGCGATTACTCGCTCGGTATCTCGTGTCGATTTTGCTGTCGATTCTTCGGCAGCATCGGCTGACACCGCTCGCTCGATACGCAAGTGATGTAACCCGCGAATAATCACCGCTCGCTCCGTCAGATCAGGTTCGAAACGCAAGGAATTTTTTGTAACGAAATATACAGAGGAGTAGACAGAAAATTTAGACGACGTGATGTTCGCCCGTTCGGACGATTTTAGAACCGGTTTTTCTTTTTATTTTCCCGAACAAAATCATATTTCGCTGTCGTACGTCATTCTCACGAGTGCACCGCCCTGAAACACGAAACTTCCGCGACGCAGTGAGTGCGGCTCTTCCTGTCCTTTGCCGCGCGGCGGTAGGAAGCGCGCCACAAGCGGAATTGAATTATTCCGCCGAACTTTTTCCTCCCTTTCTGTTTCTTTTCGAACTCGGCTGTATTAAAAAAAATTGATGCGAACGCGCACGCGAGCGTTCGCGGTCGCGGTCGCGCTCACGCGAATACCTGTCCATTTGCGAGCAGAAGCTAGCGGAGGCGCGCGAAACCGCCCCGCCGCGCGGGAGCAACGTCGCGAGCCGCATCGAGACCCGACTTTATTATTATCGCTGCATTGTGCTACAAAATCAAATATTTCCTGCGGTTTTATTGCGGCACACATAGCGCACACATGTGCTCTCTCATGATGCATTCTGCTCGCGAGCGCTCAACGGTGAAGATTAAAGCGCCCCGTTCGAGCGGGGCGAAAATGCAAATCACGAAACGCATTTATTTGGCACGAATATCTAGCGCGGAGATCTACCGGTAATCTCCGATCGTCGTGTCATGCCTGAAAATCGCGGCAGCTCTGCGGGAGTAAGTTTCGTTAAACGGCCGATCGAGAGAGCCGATCGGCAGGCGCGCGTCAAAATCTCCATAGATGACGTGCGATAAATGAGGAGTATGATGGAAAAGCGAACGTGCGCAAATCCGGCGAGCGGGTATAACGCGGCGCTAAGCCGCGTCAGTAATGTGTACACAAAACGCGTCTGCACTTAACGACATCGCTCCGCCGCGCCGCGCCGCGCCGCGCCGCGCCGCGCCGTCGGCGCGAGTATCCAAGTAAGGCAGCAACGAACAAAGTACATAATAACGCGGCTCTCTTTAATCGCGTATCGACCGCCGTTCAATTACGCATTAGATTACCAGGATCACTTTGTCTTTCGTATAGTCTCCCGCGGCCCCCGACACCACCGGCACACGAGAAGTGGTAGCTGCGGGCAAGGTACGCACGCACGCACGCACGATGCATGCACGCACACTCACGCGTCCTACCGACGTGCGTCACGCACTTATTGCCGGGCCGTAGGACCCACACACGTAGTCGCCTAACCGGCACACGCTCTCTCTCTCCACCGGCATATGGCGCGCACGGTCCCCCTTTTCAATTCCGGGGGAGAAGAAACGAGGGGCTGCGGCGCGTGCTGAAAATCCCCACCACTTCTGTCTCTCTCTCTCTCTCTCTCTCGCTCTCGCTCTCTCACCCCCTCTCTCCCTCCCGCCCTCTCTCTCTCTCTCTCTCTCTCTCTCTCTCTCTGCCTCCGTCCCTTGTTCTCTGCCTCTCTTGCCGACCGTGTGCTGTCCGTGCCGCCGGTTTCGCTCCCTCTCGCGCAGGGCGCCCTTCTCCCTTCTCGCCCCAACCCCACGACCCAACTCGGCGCGGTGCGGCAAAATACTGGAACCTAATCCATCTATCGGATGTCCGCGCTCATTCTCGTCGCGGACGCCATGTAGTGCGTAGCACGGAGGCGCACGATCGGCGTACAGTGGTGCTGGTGATATGCGATCGTGAGGATCTCTCTTCCGGCGGCGGTAGACGTGAGCCTCCAGCTAGTACCAGGGGCCCTTTGTACGGGGCACCTCGAGTAAGTTCCAATCGCGGAGCAGATCGCACGTGGTGCGCGCGGATCGTCGCGTTGCTTGCTAGTGAAGAGTGGATGTCTCGGTGCGCGGACTTTTGGATTGGACACTTTCCTCCAAGTATGCCGAGTACCTGGAGGAACGACCTCGTGTAGACGAATAGCGAACGCCAATTGTGCCTGGGGAGGGGGGGGTGTGCGTATGCGTGTATTGTGTGTATGTGTGTACGATAGAAACAAGTAGATGAGATACCCAAAGTTGATCGTTAATACCATTTATCTTGATCTGACCGGTCAGAACGAGCGGTAGATCGAAAGCGCTCCAATTCCGGCAGCCTCGTTGACTCAAGCTGAGGTACGAAACAACTTGGCTTGACGGGAGCCCACATCGATATTAAAGCCGCGCGGAAGAAGTCCAAGAGCAAAAATGGCAGTTATCGTTCGTCGCCGAACATCGGGCCGATATTAATCATCGGTTGATCGGATGTCAGGCCGGTATCTGCGGTATCAAGCACTCGAAATGGACGACACGGTGATTTGTCAGTGAGACTGTGCTCGTGATCGGAAGCTCAATCTGCATGGCAACTCGATATTTGTGTCCATTGCATGTGCAACGTACGATGCGCAAATTAACGTACTAATCAGAGAGACGAAAGTGCGCCGATTGATGACGCTGCACGGAGAAATATCCACGAGAGAGAGAGAGAGAGAGAGAGAGAGAGAGAGAGAGAGAGAGAGAGAGAGAGGGGAGAATAATTTTGTGCCGTTGACGAGAGAAATCCAAGTGCCTTTAGTCTAGTTAGATTTCTCCCTCCAGGACGAGATAGAATGTTCCTCAAGTAAAGACGTTCGAAGGGACTGTACGTGTCGTGCGCAAATCTCATCTTCATGGCAAACGTCGTGCGACAGCAACCTCATCAGAAGTCGCCTTGATATTCGGCAAGTACCCAATTGGGGGCGCGCGTTATTTTCAAGACGCAACCTCTCTCAAAGTTTCTCGATACGGTGGTCCCGGGTGTAGCTTGTACGACGTACAAGCAGATTCTCGCGGGGCTTAATTCGAGCTGAATTATCCGGCGATCGTTTGTGTCCCGGCTCGTAATTGGCAATCAGTGTCGGGAGCGTGCACGATACGTGCGCAGAATCGATTTCCATCGGATTTGACGCGCGACACGCTGGAGAGACACGCGGCTGGAGAGTGCCGACGTCGGAAATACGGTCCAACACGTCTCGTGCGCGTTTGTTTTGGGAGATCTGGACAATAGTTTCCGAGGAGTCGACGACCGTCGCGGAGAAGAATAGACGGTGACCTCATGCTTTACTTAAGCCGCGGCGACCGGCAGCGAGACAATTGGATCTCGGTTCGGGTCATCAGCTTCGTGGGTTAGTAGAGGAAGAAGAGACCACAGACTTATTGCTGCGACCACTCGCTGAGACCTACATCCAAATGTTTTCGTACTTCGATCGCGAAGAATAAAAGAGTCGCAAGCGGTTGGGGAAAGGGAGAAGGGACACGACGCTCCTTCGCGAGGAGAGATTTCGTGCTTTATCAATCGCAGTATCATTAATCACAGTTCAAAAGCGTCGCACGTCGAGTCCTCGAAACGCTTTTTCACGAGCGACAGCTTCGACCCAGATTCAAATTGATATCCAATCGGAGCGTCGTCCAACGGCACACGGCCGGTCGCGATAATCGCCTTTGTCTCCAGCGGAGAGAACGCAGCAGCTTTTATTTATAAGTCCACCAATTAGGTTCGTCCTCGACGAGCATTAGCGTCGCTTATCGACCGGTCGGCTCCTAGCGCGACTCGTTTAATCGACGCTATTGTGGAGATTGCTGGGTATACGATACACGATACACCAAATTTACACGTCGCTTTGCGGAATCCCGGCAATTCGCCGGCAAGACGCTCTCTCAACGATACTCTCAACACGCGCAGTCGTCCCCTCGTCTCTCTCTCTCTCTCTCCCTCTCTCTCTCTCTCTCTCTCTCTCTCTCTCCATCTCTCTCGTTCGCGCGACACTTGTACGTTGCAAGTTTTTTCGTCGAACTCGTGCTCCGAAAGATCCTCAACGATCCCTCGGCCCAATCGCTCAGAGATCGTTCGGAGAATTGAGAGCTTCGCGAGAAAGGGAAAGGAAACCTTTCCCCCTCAACTCGAGGGCGAATTTCGACCGCGGTGAATCACACGTTCTGTTCGCACTAATTCGCAGATCAAGCTGAACGAGCGACGTGGCCCAAGGAGAGCGCTCACTGTAACCGCGTTGAGGCCGCGAGATGGCGACCATGGGAGTGACGGTGTTCTGCAACAGGGTACAGATCAACGGAAACGATCAGGAACAGCTGATGTTGCTGCGGACCTTACAAGACAACGAGAGTAACATTATCAGCAACCAGCCGCTGATCGTACCGAAAAGCAACACTGCCAGCAACACAACGAGCTCGACGGCGGTGTTGCCCCCCTACGACCCCTCCAGGCTGAAGAAGCACGGTAAGAATGGGCAACCGCCACCCGTCGCCGTTGCCCGACGAAACGCTCGGGAGCGGAATCGCGTGAAGCAGGTGAACAACGGATTCGCCACGTTGAGACAACACATTCCGAGCCACATTGCCGCGGGTTACGGGGACAGGGGTAAGAAGCTGTCCAAGGTGGAGACACTGAGGATGGCGGTGGAGTACATCCGAGGCCTTCAGAGGCTTCTAGCCGAGGCCGATGGCGTCGAGTACGACTCCAGTACTGGTGCTGGGGCACAGTGCGTCCCTTCTCCGACCAGCAGCGTCGTCTCTTCGACTCATAACGGTTCCGGTGAGAGACTCGCTCTTGAGGACGACGTATTGGCCGCGGAAGACGACGAGGGAGAGCAATTGGACGAGGAGGAGGACGGGAGTAACGTGAAATCGAGGATCACACTATCCAGGTAAATCCCGAGCGTTGAACCGAACGGCTGGAAAGGAAAGCAGAGACATCCCAGAACATCCCAGCGGAAACGTGTTTTGGCGCTTTTCGCTCCAGCCACGCTGATCTCGTCCTCTTCTCTCTTCGTAGATTGTCCCCCAATCGAACGGCCGAGCCATCGCCGCGCGAGTACTATGCATCGCCGGGCGGTGACGAGGAAAACCTGGAGCCGCGCACTGTAACAAGCGGGCAAAATTTCTCCAGGAATCTCTCGCCGAACTCCGCGGCCTCGCCGCCGTCCGAGTATTATACTCAAAACGAGGAGAATCTGGAACCGCAGATCCTGTCGCCCTACAGCGGCGCCGGTGACAGCGAAGAGGGCGCAACGACCATCTACGCGACCAGTCCGGACACCTTCTCGGGAGCCCTCTACTACAAGCAGGAGATCACCGAGACGGGGGAATTCATGGACGTCGTCAGCTGGTGGGAACAGGAACAGGGCAGGCTCGTCCATCAACAGCACACGCAACGGCTGACGCACGTGTAACCATAGGTGAGTCCCCGACAAGTTTAACGGCAGTCCGTTCGAATTGGAAAGCCACGTCAGTTCGGTCGATGAACGCTAATTGTGGGAAAGGTCGCGCTCGCACTCACGAATAAGTATGAAGGAGGTGGGCAAATTTAATTTTTCAAATGGAAAATTGTACGTCGGTCAATGCAACGTATTTTCCAAAAAAAAAAAAAAAAAAAGAAAACGCTCTCCTCCGCTTCGCTACGAATAATAAGACACTTCGGTTTCGGTTTGTTACGTCTCAAGAGAGAACGAAGAGAGGGGGTAAGGGTCATCAGACTTGGTAAGGGTTAGTTTCGATCTTAAGCGACGCCCGGTTGCGCGATAAGCAAAAGAAGCCCTTTTAAAAAGCGATACGCTAGGCGAGGGTGGAAATGTCTCTTTGGACGGCGGTGTCATGGCGAGTTGCGTTGCCGATGCGCTCAGGATGCACACGTGATACCCGCGTCGCGGAAGCGCCGCCAAGTGGAAACTCGTGTTCGAGGCGAAGCGTCGAACACGTGCTACGTCGCCGCCGAGCCCAAAAATAAACTTTACGTACCGAGACCACTTTGCGAAGTGCGTGCCGACGTGACACTTGGTCGTCGCGATCGTCTCCTCCTTCGTACTCTTCGAGCAAACCCTCTCGAGAGACTTTATCGTAAAAACGAAGTACCCTTATAAGGACAGCTCGCGACATCGAATTATTATCGAAGCTTACCGCAAGGAGGTCATTTTCATCGCTTTGGATATCGCTTCTAATTACATCTAAATAAACAACAAAACCAAAGATACATCTTATTCTTGAAATTAACGTGATCAGTGGTGTTCAATTTCAAGCACCCTCGGGTGCTAGCCAGCCTTTTAAGTTTTTCTGGTATTACCTAGCTACTTAAGTAAACTCAAATTAGTCGAACATTTGGATATCTGGGTGTCTGAATAGGAAGTTACAAAAATAATAAGAATAAAAATCACTTGTGGATACTTATGGACACCCCGAAATATCCGAGCACCTGATTACTGTCCATACCTTTAGGTATCCAGCTATCTGAGTAGATTAGGTATCCGGGTACCCGAGTGTAACCCACCACCTGGATACATAACTAGTACCCGTAAAGTTAAGTTCTATTGATAGTAGCGACCGCAATATGTCGGACATGGTGGAATTTGGACCTCGATTTAGATTCTTCCACGGCGAAAGTTCCGGCTTCGGAGGCATCACTACTGTGTGATCCACGCATATGCAACTCCAATTTCTTTCCCCTATTATACATATGTTCTGAGCTTCGTGCATCGAAGGTCACAACATTCTTAATGGTCTACAGTATGCAATTTGGGGGACACATGGCCAGTGGTGAGTCGTGGCGTAGTCATCTTAAAAGCGCGCGACCACGAACGGAAGTGGCGGAACGTCTAGCCATATGTTGGATATCCTCCTCGAAATATCTCGCGACCAGACCTTCCTCAATCTTCTCGGTTTCCAATTGCCGATCATCGATTCCCATGGGTATCCGACACATGTTCGTCTCACGACCCGGCTATTCATTTTCCCCAAGTCCACTTAGGGGAATCTTGCACACACACACACACACACACACACACACACACACGAGACGTGGAGTATCTATGCGCGAATGCGAAGAGGGACAGCTTGCCATTCTGCCACTGTTCTGATGTTCCATACAATATTAGGCACCGGAGGAGGAAAGAGGACTGTGGTGGGGTCGAAGTTTAACGTAAACGTCAATAAGGACAGGTCTTTTGGTGTCCCATTGGTCCCATTTACTCGTTAACACGATTGTTTGTTATTAAAACCTTTCTATTCCCATTTTTATCCGGCCTTGGCTGATTGGGTCAACGTTTCTACAGATTTGGTAGCTTTTCTTCAGCAAAATAAAGTTTGCATTTTTTTCATTCCTTCAGAAGTTTTTCATTTGCGTCTCCATCTTCTGCATCCCCATTAATTTCCACGTGTTGATTACTAACCCAGAAATGGATCTGTCCGACCCTGGGATAAGTCGCGATTACGACGGGGAAAAGAATCAGTTAGCGGACGGTGCCAGAGTCGCCGGTGCCGCAAATAGAAGTCGCGGTTTCCTTAGAAACGCGCGTAACGCGCACGTGCTGTGTGCGCGGACCGACGTATACAACACTGATGGACGCGTACATGTTGATCGACTGGAGAGAACGACAGAAGCTCGACGTCGCTCCGGTCAACCATATGATGTCGCTTTTCTCTCCCAATTCCGCCATTGAAACAAGAGAAACAAGAGAACCAAGGAGGCATTCCTCGGTGAGGGATGAGGTAACGATTACGGCAACGTCACGTGGAGTAAAAACTCAGCTGAGGTCTATCCGGTCCGACGACCCCAATCGGATCGATCGATAAAATCGATCGGTAAAGTCGCGCCAGCTTTGCGGCGTCCCTTCGTCGGTTTCTCCTGCCGTCTCTCTTTTTCTGTTCTATCTGGCCGCGCTCCTACCGTTTCTCAGCGCGTGTTATTGAAGGAGCGTATCGGCGCGACGAGAACGGCAGGGAGCACAAGGAGGCTCTCGCGCGTTCTCGAGGGCCCGGAGCGGGCCTCGCGGCCGGCCGGCAAGTAATTCCCGACAATTATAAAGTGAGGTCATCTACGAAGTTTACGAGATGCGTCGTCACGGCAAATTAATTTAATAAATTCCTCGCTCGGTTCCCGGTCACGTATATCGGTGCGTGCGTGCGTGCGTGCGTGCGTGCGTGCGACCGCTCTCTGTGCCGGTTTTCTTCCTCGCCTGCGAGAGAGTTCGTCTCTCGCGAGGGGCATAGAGACCCGCGGAGGCCTTAACCCCGCGTTAATTCGCGAGCTGAGCCCGGCTCTCTCGATCTCCGCCCCTCGTGGCGCTCGCGAGCCACGGGCAGTCCAATTAAGCTCCCTCTTTTTTCCGAATAACGTATTACACCGATAACGGAAACGCGTTATGCGAATTAAGCGCGGGATGATTCACGGCGTTCGGCCGCGATTAATCCAAGTGTAGCGCGTAACGTCGCGTTGATACGAGAAACTTTCGCGGCGAGGCGTGTGTGCCTCCTTCCGCTTGCGCGCGAGCGGAGATGGCGCGGGCTTAAAGTTTGCGGCGAATAATGATCGCGTCTCGCTTTAATAATTGAAACGTATTACGGAGATTAAATATGGCGCGTGAGAGATACGGTCGCGCACCGGCGACGTAATCGTGAGAATTTTTCTCGGGACCCTTCGCCGGGCGCGCCGACGCCGGAGTCCATAAATCCGCTTTACGTAAAGAGGAAATAACGAGGTAGAAAAAGAGATAGAGCTTTATCCGTTATTCGAATCCGAGCGAGACCCTCGAAAATGACTCCTGACTCCTCTCGCGCGACGCGCGGATAACGTTTCCCGCGCGCGAGATAGAACGCGCGCGTGTCTCCCCCCTCCCCCCATTTCCCCGTGATCGTTTGTCCTAATGACGTTGCGGCTTCTGTATTCGGCGGAAACGATTATTCTCGCCGGCATTCGTGTCCGATTTTCTTTGCGTGGAAAATTATTCCTCGAAAACCAAACGCGCGACTAACGACCGCTCGTGCCGGATGAGATGCGTCAACTCG
This sequence comes from Harpegnathos saltator, assembly GCF_003227715.2. Lineage (NCBI taxonomy): Eukaryota > Metazoa > Arthropoda > Insecta > Hymenoptera > Formicidae > Harpegnathos > Harpegnathos saltator. The sequence goes on along the minus strand of NW_020229878.1, from coordinate 515,523 downwards.
ATTTACTTACTGTATTTAATTACTCTGCTACTACCGCTGCTAATATTATTACTGCTATTACTGCTGTTATTGCTGCTACTGTTACTATTATATGCTCGCAAAACGAGCACGCGATCATGTCCGCAGCGATCATGCCGCAGTCGCGTTTGCCGACGTCGCCTGCGTCTTCTCGCTCCGCGCGGATATTCAGTACGTGGAACAACGTATCCAACGAACAATTATGCTGGTGGAACCCGCATGTTAGTTATCTTATCAATAAACATTACCAGCATGGCAATGCGTCGGCTTCGAAGCAACGACGACTGCGACGACCGTTTGAAGCCGATTTCGGTATGTGCCGCTGAATTCACGACTTTCCGCAAATCCGTCTTGCCGGCCTTGAGAAGATACATCATGGGCTCTTACCATATTTTATTTCTCTCGTATTATAAATTGACTGTACAGTAACCTCTGAGAGACTTTATCCTTACGTTGCAATTATTTGATATTTCAATTCTTCGTAATTCGAGAACTTTTCAATTGTTTGGGCGTTTGCGCACGACATCAGTCCGATGAAAAGTTTACGCGCTATTCTTAAACGTACTGTTGAAAAGCGAAGAGAAATAAGTTGCACGATGCTCCGCGAGACACGTGCGTGCTTCTTGAATTCTGCTTCGTATTTATCACAAGGCGATAAGGTGCGTCAGATAAGCAGAGCATAAGGAGATTGAAGATTTCCAGACTCGAAACAACGCATAGAGCGCCAAAGACTCTTCGTTTGTCGGCCTCCAGGACCTTAAAAGTGCGGGCGTGGCAGTCCTCTCTCTCTCTCTCTCTCTCTCTCTCTCTCTCTCTCTCTCTCTCTCTCTCTCTCTCTCTCTCTTTCTCCAGTTTATCTCTCGTCATTTTCATTTACCATGCACACAGACACATGTATACTCCCTTTCCTATTCCTCAAATTGTCCTTCATCGGTTTGCCGCTGCAGAAAGAGATCCAGTGTTTGTTTCGCTGCCGGACTACGAAATCGCTGATCCTGTAATATCTTTCCTATTGCGCAAAAATATGACGAACTGCGGCTGGTTATCAGTCGCGTATTTTTATTGTTGTCCGTTGAATTTTGCGATTCAATGAACTGTAAAGTAGAAAAAGAACTGAGATTCCTTTTGCATCAGGACCCATCCCGTACCTCTTGCCGTCCGACGACGTTTCCTGCCTGACGACGAGACGAGGATTTGCCACGTTGTATTCGTACTCGCGTTTTTCTTCCTTCTTTCCCACGGACATATCCGGAATCTACGGGACATCCGTGCGATTCGGCCGTCCGTTTCTGAATTTAATTCTTCCCCGATTCAGGTAAACGAACGATCCACGCGATCCAGCGAACGGAACACAATAGCGCGAGACGGGACAAAGGATCGCTGGAGAGAGAGGACACGCGGGAGATCCTTCCTCCTCCCCTTATTCCCTACGATGGATCATGAAATTGTGGTGGAGACTGTTTTCTTTCGATATAAATCTTAGACGAGGGTGCACACACGGGTGTGCGCACTCGCGCCGTAACGGTCGTCACAGGGGAGAAATTTTCGCGTTCGCGAAGAATGATCCACGAGATCTCACGAAACAATCTAAAGGAAACGCGATTCTTACGACGCTACGTAATGTTTGTCGAATACAACCCGAGCATTTTTATATCGTTTCATCGAGTATTTTCACATCTATGATATATTTGAGTTTACAGTACTGGCCGGCATGCGAGTACGCAAGCCCCGATATCGCTTAAAAATACACACACCGGTTCCCCATTTGTTGAACAATTTAATATCGCGCATCAATACAGCGTATTAATCTCCTCTTTGCTGTTTCTGTTTTCAGTTATAAGGTCCAACTAGGGAGAAGTCCAATGTTTCGCATCGATTCGAGGCCCGATCTATGCGCCTCACGCGATACGCCTCGATGAAATTTCGCATGATCTCATCTTCAGCCCAGAACGAAGATTCACTCGCTAAAATGCGCAACATCCGAACTTGACGTCGCGTTGCATTTGCGATCGATAAGAAAAGTTGGAAAATCGTACTTACAGCGACGAGAGACGCTTGGACGCTGACGGCGAAGTCTCAATGTCGTCTTTTGGATAGTAGGGAGGTAAAACTATTACGGATGTTGAACGTTTATTTAATGCAAATGATATATTTATTTAAGAAATCAGTTATCATACATCTACACGCAAACACACACACACACACACACACACACACATACACATTAGATTGGGTTAACTTCACATATCAGATCGACTCGGTTACCTCCGTAAGGCATTCTCAACTGCATTAATCGATGATCTTTCTTTAAGAGCAATAGAGAAAGAAATGTACGTTAATTCCTCTTAGCAATGGCACTTTGCGCTTCCAGAAAGAAATACCTGCTCGGCCATTTGTGCGTCGTATATGTATGTATACATATATAACACGGATACAGTTAATTTAATTACATCGTGAATTTGATTATTATTGAAGTCACTTTTTATCGATAACCGAAAGAACGCCGCGTAACTATAGAATTATGATAGATGTGCATAACGCACGTAACGTGTGCGCGTGCTATAATATACGACTCTACGTGCTATAATAAGAACGATAAAATCCTTGTTGTACGGATATCCTTGTGATCGTTTATACGATATTTTTATTAAATTTTTACATTATTCACGTGGTTTGAGGTGTTTGAGAAGCGAGAAACGCGACACTCTTATTTATACGTAAAGCCGATGTTAGCGAAATATTTATTACATCTTGCGTTTATTATGCATCGCGCTATTTGATACATACAAATATATATGTATACAAATATATTTATGCTTAAGGTATCGCATAAAAGAAAAATAAGGCGGACGAGGTATACAGTGTGTGTGTCAAAAAGTAAAGTCAGCCGGCGAGAGGACGATAAATGCCGAATACAATACACGTAATGTATGTATAAACTTACCCGCGAGGTTGGGAAATTGCCAAGGAAAAGCGTATACGTGCATTATTCGCGCTTCTTCTGCCCTCTATCGTCTCCTCGCTCGACCTAACTTGTTGACGCGCGCCGTGTTGGAACGACTTGAAACGCTGCGAGACACAATCAAAAGCATCTGTAAATACAAGTGCCTTAATTAATCGTAAGTGGGAGGAGGAGGAGGAGTCGCGCGTCACAATAAACTTAAGGCTATATTTTGTACTTGAAACTTTTTCTCACGGAGTATTCGGGAAAAATGAAGCCACACCGGCAGCACCACCGGAAAGCAAGCACCACTGTATCTGTGTATGTGGAGAAGCGCGACAGCCGGCTCGATCGAAGAAGCGATCGCTCGAATATATTCGTCGCTAACCGGCAAAACAGCCTTGACACGTGGCACAATTAAGCCGCCGCTACTCGATGTAATCGTACGTATTCACTGCCACGTATTAACACGATATTAACGTAAAGCCGTCACAGCGACACACCATCGTTTCGACACGTCGTGTCCGCGTGGTTGAATAATTAATTTCACAATAAATCGATAGTGCAGTTAGGAGACGCCAATGACGCAATTGCGACGCGTATTGAAGCTGCTCCGCCGGTTGCACGCGATCGCAGCGAGCGAATAACAATCGGCGACTTTCTTTCCTCGACGACTCTCCTCGAGAGTCTATCTTTGATAGCGTCTTGTCGCACATGCAAACGTATTTACGTGCCTTAATTCCGAGATGAGCCCCGATCGAGTTCGCTGTCGGTTCATTGACGAAAAATGCGATTATCGTCCGCCTATGTGAAGATATCACGAGCCGCGCGAAGCGCTCGCGGAAACGTATGAGATTTGTTACGAATGTACCTTCGACTCTAGCGCGTGACTGTATTCATTATAATAATATAACTCGAGGCATACTCGTATGCAATACATATTTCATTGCATACATTGTCGAGAATGACGTTACGATTGCGGATATTTTTTCTATTATAAATTTCCTATCACTCGCAGGAAGTGCGTTGCGACACTCGACGATTGTTCTCATTCTCTCCTTCCTTCCCTCCATCCCTCCCTCTCCTTCTCTCTCTCTCTCTCTCTCTCTCTCTCTCTCTCTCTCTCTCTCTCTCTCTCTCTCTCTCTCTGTCTCTCTCTCTCTGTCTCTCTCTCTTTGTTTTGATCTCTCAGGACAATTTGTATACGACTCGCGTATAACAAAAATATTATGAAAACGTCGGAGACGTGTCGCTTTAGTAGTTTAAGCCTCTCTCGCTGTAAATACTTTGCGCAAAACTTAGACGATAATCCACCTGCTACCGGCGTGTTAATGTTAGCGCTTCTGTAAATACCAGTGCCTTGATTAAGCTTAGCATAAGTATTCTACGAAGAATCTGTACTTGATATTTTTTATGGAATATTTTTAAAATACATTTTACTATTTATATATACCATCTCCCCGCTCTCGTAATTTCGATAAATGATCCACGATAACCATAAGCACCAGACGAAATGACTCACGGACTCACGGATCATTGGGGGGGGATCCGATCGAAAATCGCAGATCGAAAATAGCCCGAACGATTATACGCGATCGCGCCACTGACGGCCGTTCCATTATTTTTCTTTCTCATCGATGAATCGATTGGTTATAAGAGAGCCACGTATAATCCTATTGCTGTGTCACATCCGTTTAAGCTACTTCCGTGAACGAACAGTAACTGCTTGTCATCGTGATTGCACAATCGTTCAAAAATATTCGTAAATATTGATGCTTGTAATGTGGAGTGTATGATAAGTGACGTAGCGGGTGCTCAATGTTAATGATAATAAAAAGGCATTCCTTCTTAGGATGCAAAAATGCATTGTTAGATATACGCGAAAAATTGCGAGAAAGCCGACTGTGATGGAAGAAATATTCATAATATTCTCAAAAAGAGAGAATAATATCCCGTTATTTCGAAAAGAATTGACAAAAGTTGATATTATTTAAGAGAAGGAAAGTAAAATGAATATAATTGCTTTTCTCTTAGCGGTAGAATAATATATTTCTCTATATATAAATGACAATATTGTACGTCATATAATAATAATAATAATAATAATTTGTTTTTATTATAGTAATAATTTTATTAATATTTTATCAATTTAATAAAATTAATTTAATTATAATATTAATTTAATATATTATAATGATATATTTATCTGTATATAAATGACGATATTATACGTAGAAGCACACAACTGCTACATTTGTGGAGAATCTGCTGAAAATTGGGACAATGAAATCAAGTAACGTAACATACATTTACATAACAATACATTTACATTGTATGAATGAAATATGCCGCGATCCATTATACGAACTATCCCCGCCAAAACTGATCGTATCATTATAGAATTGGAAAATACCAAAGCTTGCTAAGTATATATAAAGCAGCGCGCACATGCTAGGAACAGACAGTTTTGCTAGAACCTAGTATCTAGCTAGAACCTAGAACGCAAACGCAAGAAAGTCAAACTCATCGCGGAAAGGATCCTTGAGACGCCCGGTAAATTGGTTGACCCCACAATAGTGTTCGAATTGCTTAATTCATTGATTTATTTGTATTGTCATAATCAAGTGAGTAATACATGAGGGTGGTGCGAAAAGAGAGAAAGATAGAACAACGTTGCACCAAACGATAATTGCGAATAACGATGGATGCTGTATCGATAACGTCGTACCTATCAAGCATAGGGTACACCATACTCGCCATGTTCATCACCACGCTACTCGCATTGTATTACTACATCGAGACCAATCGTGCTGTTCGTCTGTCGACAAAAATGCCAAGTACGTATGGCGATCGGCGGATCGGGACGCGATCAATGTCGACGCGTCCCGCTACGTCGTGCTATGTCTCACGACCGATCGTTATAATTAATTCACTGCAAAAAGAAAATATCCCGATCAATTTGACTTCCAGATCCACCGCGCATACCCATCTTAGGTCACATACTAATAACATTGAAAATAAAACCCGAAGACTTTGTGTGCAAAGGTATAAAATATACTGAGACATACGGATCGGTAGTGTCGGCACATTTAGGACCAAGAGTTTTCACTTTCCTGTCGGATCCGCACGACATTGAGATAATCTTGAGCAGTAACGTGCACCTCGAAAAATCGATGGAATATAGGTAACGAATCCGATAAGTAATTCAAACGAAGCCATGCGTAGATTTGTCTTCATCGAAGTATAAAAGTGAAAGTGACGGATGGCGCAAAGAGTTTCGATTGCGCTGTTGCCTAAAATCACTCCTCACATTCAGCACACATGTCTGAACAATTAACGATTAAAAGACGTTTTACTTTCTTCAAACTCCTCTTAGACACTTTTGAGACGTATTTCGGACAATTGCGTGCAGTGTGAGATTCTTTTGTCAACGTATTGTAGACTCTTCAAACCGTGGCTGGGAGACGGCTTGCTGATCACGAAAGGCGACAAGTGGCGCAAACACAGAAAAGCGATAGCGCCCGCTTTTCACATGAGCATCCTGAAGACATTTGTGCCTCTGTTTTACGAAAACAGTCTGGATCTCGTTCGACGACTGCGCGAAAAAGTCGGTCAACAATTCGATTGCCATGATTATTTATCGGCGGTAACTGTAGATATCTTGACGGAGACGGCGATGGGAGTCAGGAGAGAGAGAAGGCAAAACACCGGATATGACTATGCAATGGCCGTAATGAAGTAAGTGTTGCTACCGTTTCATCACCACACCACATTCAAATCAGTTATAGAATATTTTTGATTAAGCAGTGAAAAGCACTGCTTTCTTTCCCTTCTCTCTTTCTCTCTGTTCATCTCACGCGTGCAAACAGTCATATATAGATATATATATATATCTGTACGTCGAATGTCGCAGATTGAGCGATATCGTGCACCGGCGGCACTACGACATGTCGTTACGCCCGGATACGCTGTTCAAATTCTCAAAGCTCGCCAAACTACAAAAGCGTTTGCTTCATACCGTTCACTCGCTAACGGAGAACGTGATCCAAGAGAAATGGAAGGACATCGAGGAGAAGCAGCAGAATGAAACGCAGGACGAGCATATTGAGACGAACAAATCGAACGCGGGAGACAAGAACAATATCGCTAATTACACAAAGATGCATTACGTGAGGGACGACCTTGATGACATCGATGAAAACGACTTAGGCGAGAAGAAGCGACTCGCCTTTTTGGAGATGTTGATAGACATGAAGAAGAATGGCGGACAGATGACGGACGAGGAGATATGGGAGGAAGTCAACACCATCATGTTCGAGGTGTGTGATCTCAGTCGCGTCGCGATATCATGTTTTCTTTTTTTTTTTCTTTTTACATAATTATCGACAATCCTGTAAAGTACCGAAATCAAAACAATTCAGCGCGCTGGCCAGCCACGTGATGACAGGAAATTGATTAACGAAAATGTTTCAGGGTCACGACACCACAGCAGCCGGCTCGAGTTTCGCGCTCTGCACGTTGGGATGTCTTGCGGAAATCCAGGTAAACTTACTCACGATCGAATATATATTTAAGGGAATATTTTATGTAATATCTGTGTACGTATATTTATTAGAAAATTCACAATAGACGGCCGCGTATGAGGGTCGGTATTACTTTTCGATCAGTTCGAAAGTTGCAAGCATGTTTAAGACAAACCTTGATAAATAACATCCCAGTGAATTGATTCGTCTCTTCTTTCTCACATTGTGACTCGCAGTAATGCGAGTCAACTTATAATTAAGTGGTATTGTTTCTTGGGTTAATACTTTTTTTCGAATCGCGGTTATTTTAATGTAGCTAAATGGGCGATCGAGTCTTTGCGCTCCTGAGCTTTCTTGAGTTCCGAAGAACGCTATCCTCGTTCCCGGGACGAATTTCTTGGGCACCTCCAAATATTCATTTAACATATTCTCGTCCCACACGACGGCTTTCTGCTTCATGTTTTCCGAGAAATTGAATCCCGAGTTTGCGAGTAAGCACGTTAACTAAGCGAGTAGTACTTCCTAAACAAGGTCGCTGCGTACGCGTATGTGTGCATGTGTGTGCTTCCCCTACTTTTATTTCCAAACCAGCTAATTTAATTCTATGCTAATTAGCTAACGCGCTGGCTGTTCCACGCACTCACTTTTGCACAAGTTTTGCCCATAATGCCGTACAGGTATAGGACCTATTCTATGCTTGCCGTCCTTCTCCGTGGTGTGGCACGTGGCGTACATCTTGTGATACGTGGTGAACAACTTCTTGCCGTTCACTATGTCGTCCATCCCGTGGGAAATTATTAATTTTATCGTGCGGTTAAACTGATGTCGACTCAATCGCGCGCTTTCGATCACAATTTCGAACGTTCACTCCCTCCCCGTCACCGGGGGGTTGCGTTCTCCGTGTCAATTGTACCAATCGTTAATCAACCATCTTTTTTCTGCACCTTTTTCTCTTCAACTTGAAGAGAACATCGTCCAGATGTTGCACAGCTGAATGTGCCTCCTCGAATTATCCAAATAACCCAATGCACAGTTATGTACAGTACTCTCATTATTGCTTTTCTCTTATTTCTCGAGTCATTCTATAAACAAATATATTTTTATACATGTTATAAATTATTTTTCATTCATTTCAATTTGTAGGTGAAGATATTAAGATTGGTATTTCTTAGATCTTAATATTAGATTCTACATCCCAGGTAGCACACGTGTCGTTTCCGAAACGTCACTGTATATTGGGAAAACGTACGTAAAACCAATATATTCTGCTGCCAAATATGGATCAAAGTATACTAAAACATGAATATGAGATCCGACAGAATATTCACTTTTCGTTGACTTTGCAACCTCTCATAGTTTCATATATTCAGCTTTACAGAAGGGAATATATTTTTGTTAGGGAAACATGGTTGCATAAAAATTTAATTTTTTCTCTTCCTACCCGGGTAATACAGACAGAATACCGATGTAATATCCGTGAAACTGAATATTCGGTAGAGACATATCCAAGTTATTAATGTGTGCACTTATGTGCACTGTGCAGGCACGTGTGCACGAAGAACTGGACAAAATTTTCGGCGACAGCGACAGGCAGTGTACTTTCCAGGACACGTTGGAGATGAAGTACCTTGAGAGAGTTATTTTAGAGACACTCAGGCTCTTTCCGCCGGTACCTTTTATCGCTAGGAAGCTTAATGAAGACGTAAGGATTGGTAAGTACCGATCCGACTGCTTGATCGTTTCATCAGGTGCCGTGCAACACCATATTGCAGGCACTCGTATTATCAATTGTACAGAGACATGTTCCAAAGTTTCTTTGTATTAAAGTTACAGGCAATTACGTCATCCCGAAGGACACCACAACGGTGCTGGTGCAATTCCTGGTACACCGTAATGAGAAATATTACCCGAATCCGTTAGTATTTAATCCGGACAACTTCCTACCGGAAAAAATGCAGCAGAGACATTACTACGCTTTTATTCCCTTTAGCGCCGGACCGAGGTAACCCAAAAACGTATTTATTTACGAAAACATTTTCAAGAACCTCTTAACGTTACGCACAACAATTACGCACGATCAATGCGACCTGCATCTATCGGGGATGGCCGGAATTACAAGTTTTTGATAAAATACAAGCGCAAATTGTGCAAGAGCAAAAATGTTTATTTACTTCTTTCAATTTCACTTAACGTCCATTAAAAATACAAATTGCTTTGTTATATAAATTTGAATAATTTCCATAGGAAATTATAAAGTGACTACAGTTTTTACAGTTTAGTGGTCTCAGTATTACTCGGTGTATTAATGGCCGACGGTATCTTGCCGTAGATCGTGCGTGGGACGGAAATATGCTATGCTGAAATTGAAGGTCCTGTTGTCGACGTTATTAAGGAACTACCGCATTACTTCCAATGTGTCGTACCAAGACTTTGTTCTGCGAAGCGACATTATCTTAAAGAGAGGCGACGGATTCCCCATCAAGATTGAGCCGCGCAAACCCGCCTCTCACACGGGAGTTACTATCCGCGCATAAGCGAGAAGAAGCATAAGTTTACCAGTGTATGAAAATCTCCATGAGAGCTCTACTTTTTATATTTCCTTATGTCGGTCAGACAAACGCGTTATTTGTTTCTTTATACATATTTTATTCCACTTGGGGAGCGATATTTAAAGTTTCAGATATCAAAAAGTCGTAATCCTTGTAATCGCCTTCCGTAAGGACGATCATTACAATTGGTGATCATTACAATTGTTGTATTGTATTCATAAGTCATTATCTTTTCGATATTTCGATATTATCGGTTATTAATCTGATGGCTGATACCAATATATTCCATGTATTTTGGGATAAATAAAACGTATAATAATAATAATACAACCCCCGTTATAAAATTAATCCTTCACTCTATTGTTCTATTCATTGTTTATTAATATTAATTATATAAATTAATATTAAGGATACCTCTTTCCCTATTATTCACCACTCAAAATACTCCAAATATCAAGAGAGCATTACAAATATTTGTCCAAACTCTAACGAATGTGTAATGAATAAATAAGTGCGAATATATTAAAAGTATAAATCACGCGTTCTCCCTTTATACACGCCACCGACGAGATATTATAAAGACTGTTGGTCTTTAGCGGAATTTAGCGTACCAGAGAAATCTCGCTGTACATTTGCGTCCTCTTAGGAATACCGTGGCCGGAATATAAAACATAGCTCGAAATAAGCATGGATGGTAACAGACATAGAATAATGGGAAAAAGATATCGGAAAGTATCAAAAGACTATCAATACGAAAAACAGGTCGAATGTGTGTGTGTGTGTGTGTGTGTGCCCTAGGATTGCGAGACGTGAGAAAATAAGTATGATTTTAAATATATACATACGATGGCGGCGGCATTCCTTGAGATAATAATTCGAAGTTGAAATAATACTAAAATTGCGATCGAAAACACATGTTACAGAGTGTTTTACGAATTCCTCGCTCCGAGGAATTCATGGAGACATAGAGCGGATTAAGATAAATATAAAATTCTCATACTATTTTGCGATATTTTCAATAAAAAAATCTATTATGATTAAAGCACCTAAAACACGCACCAAATATAAAGTCAGTGTTTATGTATTAGTTTTGAGTTTGCATTTCACATACCCGGCGAAGACAGAAAATTTAAATTAAACTGTAAAAGTTCTTACGAGATTACGAAAGTATTCGATAAAACCCGTTCGGTAAAACGTCGTTTAGGATTTAATATATCGCGGGTATAGCCAAAGCTTTCAATTTTAAATTGTCAGTAGATAAATTAAAAACATAGGTTAAATCGCTGATTCATCGCTGGTTAAGTGATACTTGGAATAAATTAAAACTATAATCATTGCCAAAATATACATGCTTTGCTCCGATGCCGTTTCTACCGCAAACTATATTTATTAACCTTTTATTCAAATTCAAACGGCGTATTTCGTATTAGATTTTATGTCGCATGTATCTGCGTTTATTTGCGTGCGGCATTTAATTCTATTGTTTCGACTAGGCGTTTATATTTTTGGTTTCGATAGTACCAAGATCAAAGGTTACTTGAGTAAACATCGTAGGGAAAAAGAAAAAGAGGAAATGAATTGCGTATACGGTATTAATGTTTGGGAACATACGTCAGAGTGGCCGAAACTGTGAGCTATTCGTAACCAGGTATAAATACAGGCAACCTGACTGACAATAGCAGTCGGCTCACTTGACCGATATATACAACGCCTAGTCGGATATTTGCAAACGCTCTGCGAGGCTTCTGTTCGTTTAGCTTCTCACTTGTCGAAGATCCGGTCGTAATTACGTAAGATAGATCAATCTAAGGAATCGTTCCTCATATAACAGCTTCAGCAAAATGAATACACGTCATATTTATCTATAGAAGAGACTTTTTATCTTATTATGATTTTGACTCTTATTTTGATGACTTTTTATTTTATTATGAAAATCATTACTTCGCGCTAGTCGTAACAAATAATATATCGGTCGTACACTTGATAAGTACCAGACAATATTAATCTCTACATTCTCTAATCACATAACATTAATCTCTCCATCTCTAATTTATAAACAATCTCTTTATCGTACCGAGTCAGTTTCATTGATACCGCTGCAAATTACCCAAGAGTCTTATATATAGTCGAGCGACTATCCGAAAACATCATACAATATCCAGATGGAATTATCTTATACTTGTCTCTATGTCTCATCTTTACCAGATTACAACTAGGTGCAAATATGTAACAACACTCGCGAAGAACCAATTCGAGAAATACGCAATAAACACACGCACGTAACACCAAATGTCCACCTTCGACAGCCAATAGTGCAACTCACGATAATGCAACATTTTATACCGACGAGGTTATAGCATTTTATCGTTGTCTTTTAAATATCTTTTTACAGACTATGACATAACGTCATAAGCAACGTACAGTGTTATAAAGTTCTCTGTTGCAACTGCGACTGCATCGAAAGTGCCGACAAGACACCAATGGTGCTGCTTGACTAGATTAAAAAGTAATCACTGCGTACTTTTTTGATTGATTTCGAATTTTGTGTGTGTGTGTGTGTGTGTGTACGTGTGTCAGGAAAAGGTGATTATTTAAACTATCTTAATTTATTAATTCTACAAAAGTGTTATGTTCTAGAGAGCGAGAAACTAAAGGGAATCTCAAAAATATAGTAACATTTCAACAACGTAACAATGGATACGTTATCAATTACAGCGCCTTATCTATCAAACATGGCTTATATTTTCTTGGCTTTGCTCGTTACAACTTATGGCATTGTATTTCTATATCGAGAACAGACGTGTGATTCGCCTTGCGATGAAATTACCAAGTACGTGAAAAGTTTAGAACTTCAAGCGTCTTCAGCGAATATTACAATATCTTCCCTTGCCGTGCGCGTCTTGCGCCGTGTCCGAATCAAAATCAATCATTGTAATTGACTCACGGTGTACCTTCTTCCAGATGCACCACGCGTACCCATCCTAGGTCACGCGTTAATAACCCTAAAACAGAACCCCAAAAATGTGATGAATAAAGGACTTGAATTTTATACTAAATATGGATCGGTAGTGTCGGCACAGTTAGGACCAAGAGCTTTTGTTTTCCTTGGAGATCCGCAGGACATTGAGATAATTTTGCGCAGCCCTGTGCACATCGAAAAATCGGTGGAATATAGGTAAAAGATTTGGATCAGTAATTAAAACGAAGCCATATGTACATTTGTCTTCATACAAGTATAAAAGCGAAATCGAGAATGGCATTTCGATTGTCATGTTGACTAAAATCATCCCACATAACACGTATGTCTCAGAAATGTCGAGACATCGGAAAAGGCATTTTACTTTATTTAAACTTTTCTTAGACACTATTAAGATGGACATCGGGCATGTATGTATGTTGCATGAGATACTTTCGTAAATGTATTGCAGATTCTTCGAACCGTGGCTGGGAGGTGGCTTGCTGATCACGAAAGGCGACAAGTGGCGCAAACACAGAAAAGTGATAGCGCCCACTTTTCACATGAGCATCTTGAAGACGTTTGTGCCTCTGATTTATGAAAACAGTCTGGATCTCGTACGACGACTTCGTGAAAAAGTCGGTCAACAATTCGATTGCCACGATTATCTATCAGCGATAACCGTTGACATCATGATGGAAACGGCAATGGGAATTAGGAGGGAGAAGAAGCAAAACACCGGACATGATTATGCAATGGCTATAATGAAGTAAGTGTTGCCACCGTTGCTACATTCAAATCAGTTGTAGAATATTTTTGACTAAGCAGCGCAAAGCATTTCTTTCTCTTCCCTCTTTCTCTCCGTTTATCTCGCTATTTATGACCGCAAACCAGTCATACGTATCTGTATGTCGTATCTCTACTAAACTTGTGTTAAACGAAACACTGATAGAATGGCACCGAAACTTATCATTCAAATTGTCAGTCCCTGCATTTTAGTATATCATAACAACGATATCATAGTTTGTACTACATCATAGCAACGGTAACAAGGCTTTTAAGTTAGATAATACCACTGTATACTATTTCGAGTTAAACTGACAGCACTAACTTGCAACGAACAGACACGCGTGCACGAGGAATTAGACTCAATCTTCGGCGACAGCGACAGGCCTTGCACTTTCGAGGATACGATAGAGATGAAGTATCTCGAAAGAGTTATTCTAGAGACACTCAGGCTTTTCCCGCCTGTACCTGTAATAGCCAGGAAACTCAATGAAGATGTAAGGATTGGTAGGTTAGTCAGTTTAGACGCTATTGCGTTATTATAAGGCGTTGTATGATGTGTGTCAAATAGCAGATACCTGTTTTAATGTGTACAAGAGCACGAGATAAATCATTATTGTTTTAAAGTTACAGCCAATTATGTCGTCCCAAAGGATGTCACTGTAGTAATAGGGCAATTCGTGGCACACCGTAATGAGAAATATTACCCGAATCCGTTGGTATTCAATCCGGACAACTTCCTACCGGAGAAAATGCAGCGGAGACATTACTACGCTTTTATTCCATTCAGCGCTGGATCAAGGTAACAAAAAACATGCACTTGTATGCCATAGAAGCACATGACGGAATGTCTTAAGACGTATCATCGGCGTAGCCGAAGCCATATGTACCTCATGAAATAAGTGTCATATTACTGATCGGCCGGTTTTTTTCCAAAGATCATGCGTGGGGCGAAAATACGCCATGCTGAAATTGAAGATCCTGTTATCGACGATATTGAGAAATTACCGCATTACTTCCGACGTGTCGTACCAGGACTTTGCTCTACAAGGCGACATTATCCTGAAAAGGAGCGACGGTTTCAACATCAAGATCGAGTCACGCAAATCTACGTCTGATAAAGGAGTTACACTAATCGCGCAGAAGCGTGAAGAAGTATAAATTTATCAATATATACAAATCTGGATGAAAGTTCTATTTCCTATATTTCATTTGCTTGTCAATCAGCCGAACGGGCTATTTATTTCTATATATATATACTTTATTCTACTTAAGAATTTGAAATTTAAGATATCAAAAGGCCGTATCTGTGTAATCGTTTTCTCTACACGATCTTTATAATTTACAATAATTTACTGGTATTTATAAGTCGTTATCTTTTCCATATTTGTATCGGTGACATGAATCCAGTGACGGTGAAATCCAATGGTGCAAAAAATACGAAAGCTCGATTAGATTTTGCAAAGAAATTTGAACACTGGACTGAAGTTGATTGGCGAAAAGTATTTTTCTCTGACAAGTCAAAGTTTCAGTTATTCGGAAGTGCCGGTAGAAAGTATATACGACAGTGTCCAACAGGCACAAGATATAACAACTAAAAGATACCAAATTCCTACCGTGAAACATGGTGGAGGTAACGTGATGGTTTGGGGGTCATTTTCTTATAATGGAGTTGGTCCACTGGTTGAGATCACGGGTACTATGGACGCTATAATGTATCGAGATATATTGACACAGCATATGCTGCTATATGCAACTCGAAACATGCCACGTAGTTGGACTTTCCAACAAGATAACGATCCAAACATTCATCAAAACTAATAAAAAAATTTTTCATCGTGAAAATAATGCGAGTTCTTGATCCGGCCCTCGCAATCGCCGGACTTGAATCCTATTGAGCATGATTGTGGCAAGAATACTCAAACTACGTACAGGAAATAAGAAGAAACACTCCAATAAAGCTGAATTATGCAAGCGAGATTTGCAAACTCAAGTCACGGCAAAATTCACCTCAAGATCGCATTTCTAATTTAATAGCGTCAATGCCTTGCCGTTATGCTGCAGTGATATTGCTTCTAAAGGAAATGGCAACAAAGTGTTCAGTTTAAAAAACGTTGACAACATTTTCTGTTATTATTTTTCAATAATATATTTTTCTTATGAATAAGAAAACTTTTTGGCGCAATACTTTTGCACTGTTTGTAATAAGACCTTGCGTAAAAATAAAGTATTTAGAATTATTAAGAGTTTGTAAAGTTTATATAATTGTAGGACAAATAAATGCATTTTGTTTACATATATATATATATATATATGTGTGTGTGTGTGTGTGTGTGTGTGTGTGTAAAGTGTTTAGCGCTCATTATGAAATGAATATATAATAATAATTGTGTGGCTCAAAAGTTTTGCACGCCACTGTATATATGGTAATACACACGTAACACAATATGCATATTCAACAGCTAACTGTGCAACTCACGAGTTACAATGTATTATTTCATATTGACTAGGTCACAGCATAATCCGAAAGATTAATAATTCTTCCATCCCCACACAGATACCGATTTATTATGACGTGACGTCCGCCATATGCGATATACCATGTTATAAAGCTTCGTTGCAAGTCGAGAATCAGTTAGTGTTAAAAGTGCCGACAAGGCATTAGTAGTGCTGTTTGACTAGATCCGAAGGTAAGCTCAACGTACTATTCTAATAAGTTTCATTGTGTGCTTGTGTGTTTGTTTGTTCATTTAAACTGACTTTATTTAGACTGAATCAATAAATTGTACAAAATCGTTACATTATAGAAAGCGAGGAATTAAAAGGAATCTCATCAAGAGTGTAGCAATATTTACCTGAGCATAATCATGGATACGATATCGATTACGACATCTTACCTACCAAACATGGCTTATACTTTACTGGCTTTGTTCGTTACAACGCTTGTCGCATTGTATTTCTACATCGAGACCAAACGTGATGTTCGCCTTTCGCTGAAATTACCAAGTACGTCAAACGTATAAAATCTTAAGCGTCGGCGAATATCAAAATCTTCCATTGAGATGAGTCCTACGTCGTGCTCGAATTAAAATCAATTGTAATTGACCCACAGTAAATCTCTCGTGTACTTTCTTTCAGATCCACCACGCGTGCCCATCTTAGGACACGCGTTAATAACTCTACAACAGGATTCCAACAATTTAATGCATATTGCAATTAAATATTCTGCTGAATATGGACCGGTAGTGTCGGCACATTTAGGACCAAGAGCTTTTGTTTTCCTTGGAGATCCACAGGATATCGAGATAATCTTGAGCAGCCCCGTGCATATCGAAAAATCGGTGGAATACAGGTAACGAATCAGATCAGTAATTAAAACGAAGCTATACGTACATTTGTTTTCATTCAAGAATAAAAGTGGCGAATAGCGTTTCGATTGTCATGTTAACTAAAATCATCCGACAGAACATATGTCTCAGAAATCGACCAAAGATGGCATTTTTTACTTTGTACGAAACCTTTATTAGACATTTGTAAGATGGATTTCGGGCATGTATGTACGTTGTGTGGGATTCTTTTGTAAATGTATTGCAGACTCTTCGAACCGTGGCTGGGAGACGGCTTGCTGATCACGAAAGGCGACAAGTGGCGCAAACACAGAAAAGCGATAGCGCCCACTTTTCACATGAGCATCCTGAAGACATTTGCGCCTCTGTTTTACGAAAACAGTCTGGATCTCGTTCGACGACTGCGCGAAAAAGTCGGTCAACAATTCGATTGCCATGATTATTTATCGGCGGTAACTGTAGACATCTTGACGGAGACGGCGATGGGAGTCAGGAGAGAGAGAAGGCAAAACACCGGATATGACTATGCAATGGCCGTAATGAAGTAAGTGTTGCTACCGTTGCTACTTTCAAATTATTCATCATACATATGTATATGTAATATTCAATGACGCAGACTGAGCGATATCGTGCACCGGCGGCATTTCGACTTGTCGTTACGCTTGGATGTGTTGTTCAAATTCTCAAAACTCGCCAAAGTACAAAAAAGTTTGCTCCAAACTATTCACACCCTAACGGAGAACGTGATCCGAGAGAAGTGGAAGGTCATCGAAGAGGAAGAGCAGAATAAAACGCTGATCGGTGATATCGAGATGGAAAAATCGATCGCGGCCGAAAACGCGCGAGACAACAGCGGTACCGCTAATTACACAAAGCTGCATTACGCCAAGGACGACCTCGATGATATCGATGAGAATGACACAGGCGAGAAGAAGCGTCTCGCATTTCTGGAGATGTTGATGGACATGAAGAAGAACGGCGGACAAATGACCGACGAGGAGATTTGGGAGGAAGTCAACACCATCATGTTCGAGGTGTGTGATCTCAGTCGCATCGCGCGATAATGTGTCTTTTCTTTATATAATTATCGAGTCTCTCTACTAAAGCATTGAAATTAAATTCGGAGCACTGGCCACGTCATATAATAACAAGAAGTTAATTAACGAAAGAGAAGTAAATCGACAAATATATTTTAGGGTCACGATACCACAGCAGCTGGTTCTAGTTTCGCACTTTGCGCTTTGGGTTCTCTACCAGAAATCCAGGTAAACTTGTTCACCATCGGATATTTATATGTAATATTCTAGAAAAATTTTCCATCGTCATAGACTACCAGGCACAGTGAATGTCGAAATAACATCGCGGAAATTTCGGTGAAATAAATCACTAATAGCATAGCAGCGATCTGACCAATTTAATTTTCATTTCTTGTGTTTTGTTTGCGTCGATATCATGACAACGATCATGGCAACACTTCTAAATTAGATAATATTACTTGGATAATACTACTGTATACTATTCTGAGTTATACTGATAGCACTAACTTGCTGCGAATAGGCACGCGTGCACGAGGAATTAGACTCAATCTTCGGCGACAGCGACAGGCCTTGCACTTTCGAGGATACGATAGAGATGAAGTATCTCGAAAGAGTTATTCTAGAGGCTCTCAGGCTTTTCCCGCCTGTACCTATAATAGCCAGGAAACTCAATGAAGATGTAAGGATTGGTAAGTTAGTCAGTTTAGACGCTATTATTGCGTTATAAGGCGCTGTTATATGATGTGTGTCAAATAGCGGATACCTGTTTTAATTTGTACAGGAGCACGAGATAAATCATTATTGTTTTAAAGTTACAGGCAATTATATTATTCCAAAAGATGTCACTGTAATAATAACGCAATTCGTGGCACACCGTAATGAGAAATACTATCCGAATCCGTTGGTATTTAATCCGGACAACTTCCTACCGGAGAAAATGCAGCAGAGACATTACTACGCTTTTATTCCCTTCAGCGCTGGACCAAGGTAATAAAAAAGAATGCATCTGTCTATGGAAACATTAGAAAAGGCCTTGAGATGTATCCAAAGCCGTGTATTCCATCAAAAACACCGTCGTATTCGTTAATGATCGGCCGTTTTCTTTCCATAGATCGTGCGTGGGTCGAAAATACGCTATGCTGAAATTGAAGGTCCTGTTGTCGACGATATTGAGGAATTATCGCATTACGTCCGACGTGTCGTATCAGGATTTCGATTTGCAAGGCGACATTATCCTAAAGAGGACCGATGGTTTCAACATCAAGATCGAACCGCGCAAATCCGCATCTAAATAGTTACTATCCGCGCATGAGCATGAAGAAACATAAACTTATCAGTGTATAAAAATCTCGATGAAAGTTCTGTTTTCTATATTTCATGTGTTTGTCAATCAAACATACGAGCTATTTGTTTCTTTATGTATATCTTACTCCACTTGGAGAGCGATGTGTGAAGCTCAGGGTATCAAAATGTCATCATGTAATTATATTCCCTACATGATCTTTACAATTGGCGATAATTATAATTTACTTGTATTTATAACATGTTATCTTTACGATATTTGTATTGGTTACAAATCTAACGACTGATATCGTTATACTTTACGTATTTTGAGATATATTAAAAAACGTAATAAGACAAGACGCATCAAAATTAATCCTTCATTCTATTTAATGTTTATCAATGTTAATTATATAAATTAATATTACTGTTTCTTTCTTTACTGTTTTTATTAATTAATATTACTGTTTCCCTATTACTCACCGCTCAAAATATTCTAATATTATTAAGGGAAAAATACAAATATTTGTTGAGATTCTGTTCAATGTGTAATGAATATAAATGGAAATATGTTAAAGGTATAAATCACGCCTCTCCGCCTCCTCTTTCATACACATGCAATATACAATTAAGGGTATTAATTTGAAACACGCGGAATCAATAGGTATATCGATTTAGATCTAGATATTTTGAATCAATGAAAGCGTATAAATTTTTGCGTTCACTTTATTTCGTTTTGCAAGGCGACATTATCGTAAAGCGGAATGGCCTTAACTATAAAATATTCGTAACCAGGAATAAGCACTGAGAAAGATAGTCTAGGGAACTAACATTCGATTTACTAGACCAGTTTCAACGCTTATAGTCGCATATTTGGACAACCACTAACAAATAGTATGAAAAAAGTCACACCGTAGGCTCTCTGGCTTTTGTTGTTCTAGCTTCTCACTTTACGAAAACCTGGGTATAATTATGTACGATGACCCGATTTAAGGAATCGATCATTCCTCATACAACAGCCTCAAAATGAATACATATAATAACACATCGATCAATAAGTCCCGGGACTAACTCACTAAAACAACATTTGTTTGCCAAAATTCTTCTTTATTCATCAACATAGTCTCCTTCAAGAGCGATACATTCATTCCAACGCTTTCCTAACTTTTCTATGCCACCCGTGTAGAACGATCTTTGGTTTCAAAATAGGCGATAGTTTCGGCAATCACTTCATCATTGGAGCCATATCTCTTTCCCTGGAGCATCTTTTTTCTTGAGGTCTGCGAACAGCCAATAATCGCTGGGGGCCAAATCTGGAGAATACGGTGGGTGCGGAAGCAATTCGAGGTTCAACTCATGCAATTTGGCCATCGTTACCATCGACTTGTGACACGGTGTAGCATCAGTAAAACCACTGTAACTCAATGACACAATGTCGGAATGTCATGAAAATTTAACACGTAACTTCTAAAGGTTGGTACTAACTGAGAATGGTATGGATTTGTTATTAGAGGCGCCATTTGCTGGTTAGTCCCGAGACTTGTTGATCGATGTGTTATTTTTCTACAGAAAAGATTTTTTAATGAGAAACATCACCTCGTACTAATTAACCGTAATGGAAAATATATCACATATCTAATAAATATCATACATTAATCTCCATATTTTATCTAATGTTTAATATGTAAATAATCTCTTTTTATTGTAGCTAGTCAGTTTAATTAATATCGTTGCAAATTATTCAAGTCTTATAACATCGAATGACTATCCGAAAACACCATTTAACATCCTGGTAGAATTATTCTATGCCTTACTTGTCTCTACGTCTCATCTTTTCCAGATTGCAATTAGGTGCAGACATATAACAATATTCGCATAGAACCAATTCGAGAAATGCGCAATAAACATTACACGCACATTACATAATGTCACCTTCGACAGACAATAGTGCAACTCATGATTATTAACATAATACCTCATATGGATAAAGTCAAAGCATAATCGGCAAGGTTAAGAGCTTACCATTGTTTTCTAAGGATATATCTCCGTATAGATTATGGCATAGCATTATAAGCATACAGCTTATAAAACTCCGTTGCATCACGACAATTTACAACTGTCGAAAGTGCCGAGAAGGCACTAGTAGTGGCTGATTAGATTGAAAGGTAATTACAGCATATCTTTTTAATATGTCTAATCGTGTATGTATGTGTGTATTTATTTAAATTGTCGAAATTAATAAATCGTACAAACGCGTTATGTCCCAGAGAACAAGACATTAAAAGAAAACGTATCTCAAGAGTGTAGCAATACTTGAACGTAACAATGGATCACAACACGACATCAATTATGACATCCTATCTGCCAAACACGGGATGTACTTCATTGATTTTGCTCGTCACCACGCTTGTTGCATTCCATTTCTATATCGAGAGCAGACGTGTGGTTCGTCTTGCGCTGAAATTACCAAGTACGTAAGTAAAAAATTCAGAATCTTATGCATCGACTAATATCAATATCTTCCCCTGCGATGTATTTTCCATCGTACTCGAGTCAAACTTAATCTTTTGTAATCGACTTACGGTAAATCTCTCCCATGTACCATCTTTCAGATCCACCGCGCTGGCCCATCCTAGGTCACACGTTAATAACTCTAAAAGTAAACCCGAAAGATATAATATCTAAGGCTTTAGAATTTTATAATAAATATGGGACAGTAATTTCGGCACATTTAGGACCAAGAGCTTTTGTTTTCCTCGGAGATCCACAGGATATCGAGATAATCTTGAGCAGCCCCGTGCATATCGAAAAATCGGTGGAATACAGGTAACGAATCAGATCAGTAATTAAAACGAAGCCATGTGTAGATTTGTCTTTATTGAAGTATAAAAGCGACGAATGGTATTTCGATTGTCATGTTATCTAAAATCATCCCACATAGCACGCATATCTCCCAAGAAATCGACCAAAAAAGGCAATTTACTTTGTTTAAACTTTTCTTAGACTTATTTTTGAGATAGATTTCGGGCATGTATGTATGTTGCATGAGATACTTTCGTAAATGTATTGCAGATTCTTCGAACCGTGGCTGGGAGATGGCTTGCTGATCACGAAAGGCGACAAGTGGCGCAAACACAGAAAAGTGATAGCGCCCACTTTTCACATGAGCATCTTGAAGACGTTTGTGCCTCTGTTTTATGAAAACAGTCTGGATCTCGTACGACGACTTCGCGAAAAAGTCGGTCAGCAATTCGATTGCCACGATTATTTATCAACGGTAACTGTTGACATCTTGACGGAGACGGTAATGGGAGTTAGGAGGGAAAAAAGGCAAAACGTCGGATATGACTATACAATGGCCGTGATGAAGTACGTGGTGTTACCGTTATTACTTTCAAACTAAATATAGAATATTTCCTTACGGGGAAGCTCTTCTCTCTCTCTCTCGCTCTCTCAATTTCCCCCATACGAATAGTCATATGTACTTGTATCTTGAATGCCGCAGACTGAGCAATATCGTACACCGGCGGCACTATGACGTGTCTTTACGCTTGGATGCGTTGTTTAAATATTCAAAGCTCGCCAAACTACAAGAAGATTTGCTTCAAACTGTCCACACCCTTTCGGAATGCGTGATCCAAGAGAAGTGGAAGGACGTCGAAAGGAAAGAGCAGAATAAAACGCAGAACAATGATACTGAAGTAAAACAATCGAAGGCGACCGAAAACGTGCAGAAGGAAAGCAGTACTGCTAATTACACAAAGCTGCATTACGCAAGGGATGACCTCGACGACATCGATGAGAGCGACATAGTGGAAAAGAAGCGTCTCGCATTTTTAGAGATGTTGATAAACATGAGGAAAAACAGTGGACAAATGACTGACAAGGAGATTTGGGAGGAAGTCAACACTATCATGTTCGAGGTAAACTTAGTGTCACGATGTGTTTTTTTACGGATATTTTCCGGATCCCTCCATGAAAACATTGAAATCAAATTCAGCTCGTTAATCAGTCAGATAATGACAAGAAATTAATTAACAAAAAGGAAGTTAATCGACAAAAATATTTCAGGGCCACGACACCATAGCAGCCGGCTCGAGTTTCGCTCTCTGCACGTTGGGATCTCTTTCAGAAATTCAAGTAAATTTATTCACAATTTAATAATATATTTAGAGTGTTCAAGGATTTAGAATGTTCGAGAAAAAAAGTCGTCATAGACTCCTAGAAACTGTGAATATTTAACATCGTAAATATTTCTGTGAAACTGATCACTGATAATATCGCAACAAACCGATAACTTTTATTCCTTGTATTTTATTTATATTAACATTATGACATACGACGATATATATGTATATATATATATAAATATATATATATATATATATATAATAATATATATAATAATATTCCCTTGTATTACCGAGTTATACTGATAGCACTAACTTGCTACGAATAGACACGCGTGCACGAGGAATTAGACTCAATCTTCGGCGACAGCGACAGGCCTTGCACTTTCGAGGATACGATAGAGATGAAGTATCTCGAAAGAGTTATTCTAGAGACACTCAGGCTTTTCCCGCCTGTACCTGTAATAGCCAGGAAACTCAATGAAGATGTAAGGATTGGTAAGTTAGTCAGTTTAGACGCTATTATTGCGTTGTAAGGCGCTGTTATATGATGTGTGTCAAATAGCGGATACCTGTTTTAATTTGTACAGGAGCACGAGATAAATCATTATTGTTTTAAAGTTACAGGCAATTATGTTGTCCCAAAGGATGTCACTGTAATAATAGCGCAATTCGTGGCACACCGTAATGAGAAATATTACCCGAATCCGTTGGTATTTAATCCGGACAACTTCCTACCGGAGAAAATGCAGCGGAGACATTACTACGCTTTTATTCCATTCAGCGCTGGACCAAGGTAACAAAAAACATGCACTTGTATGCCATAGAAGCACATGACGGAATGTCTTAAGACATATCATCGGCGTAGCCGAAGCCATATGTGCCTCATGAAATAAGTGTCATATTACTGATCGGCCGGTTTTTTTCCAAAGGTCATGCGTGGGGCGAAAATACGCCATGCTGAAATTGAAGGTCCTGTTATCGACGATATTGAGAAATTACCGCATTACTTCCGACGTGTCGTATCAGAACTTTGCTCTGCAAGGCGACATTATCCTGAAAAAAAGCGACGGATTTAGCATCAAGATCGAGCCGCGCAAACCCGCAAGTCAAACGGGAGTTACTTTCTCAGTGTAAAATGGTAAAAATATGCCAATCGCTAAGATTTTATAGGAAAATTCTATTCTCCATGTTTATGATACACTTTTATAATACACTTTATAATATACTTCTTACATTCAGTTATGTATGAGGCTACATGTCTCCTCTGACAATGTTTCTATACACTTTTCTAGAATAACATTTTTACATGAAGGTTTTAGGGCACTCTATACATTATGTTCACGATATCGAAAATTATCACACGCGTTTAGACGCGTCTGTTCTACAAGATCACGTTTACTTACGCTCATTTATAACGAGCGATTTTCCTGTTTGTTATCGACATATTTTATAATACTTAATGTAGTGTTTAAGGAAGGTAAACTAGAGTATAATGCAGTATACGTCATTCGTCTTGCTGATTATTTCCTTATCATATCTCGGACAAAAATCCATGCGATGCTTCGTACGTGACAGAATACGTAACTCCGCAAGATCCAAGATTCCTTTCTCGCACAAAGGGAAGAAAGCTACAAGATTTTCATAAATCACAGACGTACCGGACGTATATCGAAGCTTTATTGAAACTGCCAAGTGTGTTTGTGCGGGAAAGGACGAAGATGCGATTCGTTTCTATCGTAGTCCTATTTTATTCGTTTTACACGTTGAGCAACGTATGCATCGGCGCGTATCACTATCGACTCCGAACATATCCCGCGCCTCATCGCCTCTGTTTACCGGTGAACGTGGGACAAGGAGTCTTTGGTGGAGTTACTTTGGTGTACGTTACTTCCGTCGTCTCTTAAGATCCACGACGAAGAATTGGAAGGCCCAAGGTACGATGAAAGCGCCGTTCATCACCAACAGAGAGATTTGGTACATTTTGAAGCTGTTGGTCCAGTCCTTGATGATTCCTGCAAAAATCCGCGGAACGACTATACTTGCGCGCGATTTCGACGAAATCTCGCATTGAAGTACACTTCGTACGCTCGTAGGCAAAGACATTATCCGTAATTTCTTGTGTGACTTTCGGAACCCCATAGCCGCGCCCCCAATAAGAGAATTCTCTCGTCAAGGGAGAAATTCCTCCGCTAAGACTAGACGGGTGCGTACCGAAACTCACATAAAAGATTATGGATGATCATCTTGTGTACGCTGGGTCTCTCAAAACGGTTTTTCCTGAACGTTATTTCCTATGCGGTGCGAAACCGCAGTCGACGGTCCAATGAGACAACACGTTTCTGAAAAATTCCCAGACATTGAGTTCACTCGTTGCTAAGTTCGCTGCGTTCCGAATTACGCGGATGTTCCGAATTACAAAAAGAGGATGCTGAAGCCGTTTCGAAAAAACCAGTATATGTTACATCAACATTTTCTCTCCTCTCGTCTCACCTACTATGGCGCCGAATACTATCGTGACCAAACCGCTAATAACCGCGTTGATGCCGTAAGCTGAAGCGAACCTCTCTATATTAATGTCCTCAATGATGACCAGAGGCTGCGGGACCAGCAGCCACGATCGCACGAGCCCGATTAACGCGATCATGATGAACGCGCCCGTCAACGTGTGCTCGTACAGCAGGAAGCCTGTAAAAATCGCGATAGCCGATGATTTCTCGTTACCTCGGAAACTAAACGGACTCGAAAATAATACTGAGAAAGTGCACACTAAAACAAAGGTTGTTTTCCAACCTCTTTTGTCTCATGGCACCCTTGAACCTGAACAGTTAAACTTCTTCGCGGCACACTTAAATTATCAAAAAGTAATGATCAAAAAAAGAGTAAAAAGAATATATTTCTTTTGATTTATTTATTAACACAAACAAAATGCACCATCGCGATTAAAAAATAAAACAAAGCAGATTACTATAATTTGTAATAGAAAGATAATAATTGAAATTCTTAAAAAATTTTCGCGGCACACCGGTTGAAAATCATTGCATCAGTGCCTTTTAGAAGGATAAATAGAAAAAAACTGAGAAGACGAGAGAAGATAACACGAAGAGAAATAATAAGTGAGAGTATCCGCCAGATCGCGCGCACCACTCACCGATTCTCGCGAATTGCATGAGGATCGTAGCGGTGAAGAATATGTACTTGGACCGTACGTTCACCAGTAGCGTGAAGATGGCCAGTAGGATCCTCGACAGCAGCTCAGTTATCCCGCTTAGAGTGACGGTTAACGCGGCTTCCGTCTTCGTGTAGCCCGCGTCGGTCATCATGAGCGGCAGCAGAGACGAGAAGGCGAAGTCAGCGGTGCACACGAAACTGACACCGAAGCACAAGTTCATGAAACACCAGTTCTTTATCAGCGACATGTCCAGGAGCTGCCGCAAAATGGTCTTGCACCTGCGTCACCCAGCAATCGGATCGAATCGTTGCTCCCCGTGTTAGCGGACAGTAATTGGAATGGTGAAACTTTAGGAATGGTGATCGAATGTAAGGCGGACAAGAGTCCTCACAGCTTAGCGACAATTAGCTTAGCGGTAACACCGGATCAGCGGCGGGATTGTTGGTGTTTCAGCGATAAAAGCACGTCGAAGTTATTTCCTTGAAATTTTTAGAACGGGGTCTCTGCGACCCCGTTACAACATGCTGATTATGCTTTCATTTTCTTTCTTTTTTCTACTTCTTCTCATCCTACTGATTATAACGTGACATCGAACGAGAAAACGTTATTACGAAACGTCTTGTGATAAATAATAACTCACTCTGTCTTCTCCTCCTCCTCCTCCTCCTCCTGACCCTGCTTTTTCTTCTGCTCCTCCCCGAGCTCGTCCTGTTTCTCCGCCTTTTCTTGAACATCCGTATCCGGCTGTCGCTCTCTGCCCTTTTTATCCAGATGGCGTTGCCATATGTCGCTAAACGCGCTGGCACCGCTCGCCAAATTAACCAAGCTAGACGCCGAAATAGTCGACATACCTTTCGTTAAACTTTCCCGCATAGACCCCGATCTCGCCCTGCCGCGGATCCCGCCCTCGATCGCTGAATTCGACGCAACCCTGTGCGCAGGAGTCTGATCACAAAGTCGACGAAAGTGCGATTTGATGGGTACAATCGTTCAGAGAGACAGAGGGTTGACGTTCACTCGGAGGAAGCATCGTACACGCAGGGGAAAATATCATACTGCTGCCAAGAGAAGCGATTATTCAGTTTACTTTCCTTCCTTGAGGTGATAAAATCAAAAAAGAGTGAAGGACGTTTTCTCGATGACAGTCTTAGGGTGTAATCACATGACAAATATTGCAAACGCTCACATACTCAAAAAGGGAGAGCTTTTATTCTCTCTTCAAGTATATCACAAAGCCTGGACTCTGTAGAGGAAAAAAAACCAACCTGGCATGATCGTTTTAATTTAACATTCTCGATTTAGGTAAACGCCTCGCTAGATGGCCTCAGGATGTATCTTGAGTGTATATCTGATACCGCATTTTATGATGAACTTATACAACAGAATTGGGCACGTGTAGATCTTGGGAAAATACTTGAAGCGAGTGACGTTTACTCCGAACGCGTTGTGTATGTATTTTTCTGTGTGTACGAAACCGTTGTTTGTCCGCTCCGTATTTCTACGTTACCTTGAGGTTCTCGATCAGCAGTGATACCTCCTTGTCGCCCTCCTCCTTCAAACTACGTAGACTGCACCACTTGGTCTTGGAAGACAGGTGGATCACATCGATGGTCGATCGGCGATTATTCAATGTCAAACAATGTTCCCGACCCTTCTCCTCTCTAGCGCGCGCTCTCTCGGCAAGGACCTCCTCCCGTTTCTTCATGTGCCACTCCACAGGATGCATCAGCGTCATACCGACGATGCTGTTCAAACTCCATGCTCCCACGATTGCGACAGTACCTGACGCAAACGACAAGCGGCAAATGAACGTGACGGCGAGTCATCTGCGATGTCGTCTTCGCCAGAAAGACAGAGAGAGAGAGAGAGAGAGAGAGAGAGAGAGAGAGAGGGGGAGAGAGAGGGAGAGAGAGGGAGAGAGAGGGAGGGGTGGGGAGTCTTACCGTGAAAACCGTACCATTCCATCATCTTCTCGGTCAACATAGGATAAACGATGCCGCCCAACGCGATAATGACTTGCGACACGTTCATTACCTGAAAAGAAAAAGATGAGGAAGAAGGTACGAAGAGGATTACTTCTTTCGGATAGTTTAAAAGAGAAAAAGAGATAGAAAGGGCCGCGAGCGCCTTACCTTCGCTCGTTTCTTCACAAAGTACGAGTTGAAGACCGTGTTGCAGATCGTAATGATCAGACCCGTTCCAACACCTTGCAGAAAGAAGAGGAAGGTCATTTCGTATACATTTCGGATGAACGTCAGGAGGATGCTCGATATCGCGAAGAAGAGCGATCCCATAATTCCGACGGGCCTCACGGAGTATCTCTTCAGCAACATATTGGTCATCATACCTAGAAGAAGGGAGTAGAGCGAATTCCAGACATATTTGTACAGTGTCCCGTCAGTGTCAGACCAGGTATTAATACCAGGTTTAGCTTTCCATAAAAAGATCATAAAACGCTGCTGCCCTGGATCCTCGGATAGCAAGATAACAAGCGAATTAGAATGTCCCGTTTTAAGCTAGCAGTACTAATCCGGAGCACGTGCCGCGCGGACGGAAGTGTTTGACACACCGAATCTCAAGTTTGCGCTCGACCTAATCGCCAGTATTTCGAGCTCTCCATGTACGAGAGCAAGCGAGCCGCAAGTTTGCGGCAGACAGGATGGCTGCTTAAGGGAACTGGAGGGTCAGAATGCTGAAAAATCGCACTTGTTTTCGATAATATTTTGTGACGAACTGAATAAATGTGCAAGAATGAAAATTTTAGGTATAGTTATACAACACATGAAGAGTAGAAAAATTTTGTTTATTAACAAATACTCGTATAAATATACGATATATATATATATATATAGCTGAAATATACTCTCCTTTTTTTTCCAGTTATCATTTTCGCGGTAATATCTCGGCTCTCGGTGGTCCGATCAGAGCGAATTTTAACTAGAAATCTTGAGGAGGCCTATCACATTATTCGGTGAACCACTAGAAAAAAAATCGAACAAAGTTAACAAAACGGCAGCTATTATTAGGAAAAAATTCAAATTTTTCAGTTCTTTCACAATAAAAAAATTAATATCTCGAAATGAAATATTTTGACGGAGTTGTCCATGGTTCACCTGAGAGCCACATGAACCAATATTATTGCTTTAAAATTTCAAATCGATACGAAACTCAATTTCGGAGAAATCACTGCAAAAAGTTGAACGGTAAAATTTGGAGAAAAACGCGTTTAAAATTTAAGTGGACGTATATTTATATGAGTATTTGTTTAAAAACAAAATTTTTCTGCTCCTCATACGTTATATGTAATATATGTAAAATTTTCATTCTTGCACATTTATTCAATTCGTCACAAAATCATTATCAAAAACAAGCATAATTTTTCCATAATTTTTCTGCCCCTCCAATCCCCTTAGTGTGCGCAGCACCGACGATAAGAAGGTGTCGGAGAAGCGCGCTCGTCTCAGAAGCCGCTCGATCTACTTATCGCCGCGCGCAGATTCTCCTCTGCTGAGGAAAGTCTCGAGGAGAAACCAAAGCTCGCACCGGCGAACGTGCAAGCGCCTCTCCCTGAATGGCGTGTTTGTCGAATTTATGACGATTACTTGGCGATTATTTCGTTTGACGTTCACACAAACACTTCAATCGGGCCGCGATAAACGCGTTGGCTGCCTGCTTACTGGAGGTGGAGAATGTAATCATGAAGAAGGAATTGGAGACGCTCGACGCTGTGCCAGCCATGCCGGATGCCTCGAGGAAGTCGCCGAAGATGATGGCGAACGACGACCACGGGCCGATCGTCGTGACCTGCGGCAGCGAAAATCCTCGATCAGAGAGACTCACAAATGCGCGAAACCGCTTGTCTTTTACATTCGCAAGAATCTCCAGCGATACTCTTTCCCCCCCCCCGTCCGTTCTCTTTCCTAAGCGAATTGAGAATTTCATTCCTAATTGGATTCTAGCGGCGATTTATTTACTCTGATCGGTATGTTATAAATGCCATCGTATCGATTGTTATGCTGACAATAATCAGTATCATCGCCAGTGCGATCATCCATCCCCAGCCACCGTCCGGCGCCAAGTCCTCCAGGGTGATCTCGTCCTCCTCCTCCTCGTCTATCATCTTTACAGTCGCGTTCTTCTTCTCGGCGATCTTCTCGCTGTTGTCCGCCGATCCATCTGTCGCCGCGCCGTTGGATTTCGCTATCGTCATGCTGTGTCCTGCTTTGAGCTCCGGAAACGCCGGGAAAGAGAAAACAGAAGCACGTAAGAATAAACGTAAGACGAAAAGTGACTCGCGCATATAACGACCGAGATGAGAACGAGCTGTCGAATCCAGTACGAGCAGTGGGCACAGATGTTCTTGCGTAATGTTCTTTCCCGCTTAATTCGCAGCCCGTTGTGGAACACGTTGTGGGACGTGAGAGCCGGCTCGTGCTCGGCGCCTCGATTGGTCCGATTGATTAGAACTTATTCGGGAAAAACACACGTGAAATCTCTATTTGCACAGATGCCTAGACGAGCATGAGAATGTGTCGGGAGACTGCGTCGTGATTTCGCGAGTCCCGCAGAACACGAAATATACACGTATGCGAGCGATACGTACGCACTAAAACAACGCGTGCGGTGTCAGAAATTTGTCAGCTTTCGTAAATCGCGACACAAAATCGACGAAACGAAGAACCGGGAACAAACGACTTGTGAATCTGCGAACTGATCAACCGCAACGTGAGAGCCGGCTAGATTGACAACCCTCTCCTTTGCAGGAAAACGAAGAGGGAGAAGAAAATAAGTCATTTTGCAAAGAGAGAAATGCAATTAAATGAAAAATAAATTTAATTTAAATTAAATTAAATAATTAAAATTAAATGAAAAAAACTGAATTATCGATCGCGAACATATTATCATCTTTTCTCTCTTTCGAAGTCAGAGAGAGAGAGAGAGAGAGAGAGAGAGAGAGAGAGAGAGAGAGAGAGAGAGAGAGAGATCTCTCTCTCTCTCAAGTTCTGCGTTCCGGAGAGATCCGTTTGTTAATTTCTTCTGGTAAATTTCAAACGATGTAAACGTGCACGATTCAAGTGCAGACATTTTTACACAAGACTGTTGCTTGCATTCCACTAAGAAGATACTTGCGCGTAACGAGTCGTTCAAGTTGAGGCAACCGAAACTTCCTCTCGCGACGTACCGAACGACATGCTCCACGCACGTGTTCGATCGTAAATTCACATAATTACTCGTCAATTGAGTTTTTATTCGGTCGCGCGTAAAATGTGAATGCTCACCTGGTAGAATTTACAGCGCTGAGCAAGTATGATAAATGTCAACAACCGCGACTCACGTCCGCAGCAGTCGAAGATAGACAGTTTTCTACTAACCGGGACAAGCCAGAAATGATTTCGAAGGCCCTCTTATCTATGTACAAAATGTCACTGTACTAAGTACTCGTTCGCTGAGCCGCGATGAAATACAACCGCCGTTGTAGAATCTGAAATCGCGCTGCGAGGAGACGAGCGGGGCGAGCGCCAGGATGTCGCAAGCCCGATGCATCGCAAGATTCATCGGGTTTGCCTGCCGCCGCTGAATTCAGCCGTCGATGGTGACGTGTCGATTATCGCTGCCGTGTAATCAGTCGAGGAAAATGGCGAAAATCACAAGGTGGTATACAGAACGATTCGCAACTTCGACGCATATAGGAAAACATTGGTTTATATCTCTCAATCGGTTCGCGACTATTCCGCTTTTTTTGTCAGTCCGATGAAATATATTGTATTTTCCCTGCGATTAGTCGTAAGAGTTGAGATTGTAAGTGTGATATCGTATTGCAATGTAACATGGGCAAAACAGAACGAAAACGGATGAGCAGAGTTTTACGATAAGTTTACAGTTATTTGAACGGTCGAGATTCGTCCTGTGTGCTCCTGTAAGCACACTATTGCATTCAGGCGTGCTGCGCAGTGTTGCGTGGGTTAAGGCGTTTTAACGCGCCGGTGAGCGTCTTTATCAAGGTAATTGTTTAATCTGTACACGTGCTGTAAATGTCTCGATGTGCCAATAATCGATTACAACAGACAAAAGGTGATTTGTCGGCTTTATTTGAAAATTCTGTCTCGATTCTCACTGAAATCCCATCTTGTGCTACCAGACGGAAGCGAATCGTTCATTGATCCAACCGCGGGATATATAATAGACAAGCATTATTAGCATCTTTTCCCTTATTGCACACATGTTGAGTTATCTACGGGAGATTGAATTTCTTGATCGTCGCAATATCATGGATAATTCTATGGTCGGAAGTCGCATATCTAAAAGAATTACTATACAAATGTTAACACCGTCAACACATTCAGCAAAGTAAAGTAAAGTTCAGCATTCAGCAGTATCGAATGCCTAGGAAATCTGTAGAATGCCGAAAATGAGACAAGTCAAAGTATGGAGACGCTTAATATTTCAAACGTTTCCTAAGCATTCTAAGCACGCAACGCCAAGAGGCAAGCCGGCAAAATAATCCCGCTAGTGACGTTTTTATTGTCATGTGGCGAGGCACATGTGACTTTTGACGCGCGATACATCTCTTCGATCAGCTGCTACCGCTCAGTCCACAAAATACGGCCAAGATTTCGTGTGAGTGAAATTTGAGTGCGAGAACAAAAAAGATAATTAAGTGCAATTCCAAACCTAATCCAAACTCTAACCGCAAACCCAAATCTAACCCCCCCCAACCCTAACTCTAACTCTGATCTATACTTTATTTTGTATTCCTTCTTTTTCCTTTCATTTTCATGTACATATTTTCTAAAAAGACCTTTTCATGTCTCTCTTTTTATATTTTGCCTAAATAGCACTTATCGCTCTACATAATGCCTAGGTATTACGGTTACGTATACAATACAAATATACAGCATGTTAAAATAA
Organism: Harpegnathos saltator; assembly: GCF_003227715.2. Classification (NCBI taxonomy): domain Eukaryota; kingdom Metazoa; phylum Arthropoda; class Insecta; order Hymenoptera; family Formicidae; genus Harpegnathos; species Harpegnathos saltator. Next base: position 481,874 of record NW_020229878.1, on the reverse strand, counting down.
CATAGATACATTTCACGCAAAAACGACAAGTATCATCGGTAACATTTATTACTTGATAATGCGATTATTCGCCGTACTTTTCCACAGGCGACAAGAGCAATGGCGACAAATATGGATAGCCGATGTATGTTAATCAATGCTTAAACAGTCTGACGAAGAGTCGCATAACAGGAAAACGGGTTACATATCGCACGATTAATAATCAATGATATGATTAATAATCAATATCAACGATATTGACAATGTCGATTAACATATTCATATGCAGTCATAATAGTCGCCGGTAACCGCTACTGAGTTTTCGAAAGTCACTTTCTTCCGTTTACACCGCAATGCTCGCCGATGAGGGACAGGAAAATAAATGTGTTACACATCATATTTTTGTGCAATTATTTTCTCTAATATAATACAACTATTATTCTAGCTATTATTCTTTTTAACATAATACAAGCATTTAAGTGGCGTGGGCGGAAAGTCTGCGTCAAAGTACGCTTGATATGTCGTTTGCTCGCTTTCATTGATTTCTGTTGGTTTCTTCATGGCTGAAAGCGCGCTTAATGATCATGCCGCAGAAAATCTGGAAAAATCATGGTGCACAGAAAGAGAGAGGCAAATTGAACTCTGAATAATCAACCATTCGTCCCCACAGCTGATATGTTTGTTTTTGAACGAATATGGGTATCGCATGACACTCATCATGAAGTTGAACATTGCACTCGTAGTAAGATCCTGTTTATTGCGTCCGCTAAGAGAACGACCGTCGATAAAGTAGAATGAAGTGATAGACGATAATTATGCAACGTTAACATCGCGAGTTTGACTTCAATATTTATTCCACAAATATTTGTCATCGTCAATCTAATCCCAATGTTTATTTTACAAATGTTTGTCATCGTGAGTCAGGACAGGAAAGAATTAAAATTCCGTCTGATTGCGAATATAATAACATCGATATTGCGGACACACATACATAGGGTGTTATGTTCAAGCACTTATTCCAGGAAATGATTTCTGAGGTCATTTTACACGAAAATTAGTTTCTACGATATTAACTTTTTGCAAAATGATCGTTCTATATGTGTTTTCGTATAAACTTTTCTTTGTATAAAGTGACCTCAAAACCAATTCCTAAAGTATCTGCATAATTCTTTCACAAAAAATTTAACAAGAAGTGCAGAAGAGAAGAGTTAACAGAAGACGGCGCCGCAGATCGAAAGTCAAACGAATTGTTCGGGGTTAACGAAGAGAACAGCAAGTACGACAACAGCAGTACCGAGCTCCCCGTCCACAAGTACAAGTTGAGGAACCTGAAGGAAATCTTGGACCTAGATCTATTCAAGGACTACACGTATCTAATATCATCGTCGCGAGTTGCAATCTCTTCTACGTTCCTCAAGGTAATCAGCACTAGGAAGAGTCTAACAGACTTTTATTTTTATAAGCAGAACGATATGAAGGTCGATAAGTTTAATCAGTATTCTCCGCAGCGTTTCTCCGTCCGAATCGGCGACTCCCTCATAATCGACATGGGGCGAGACATTAGCGAGACGATAGTCTCGCATAAATTACACGCGCATAAATTACCATCTTTTCATCTACAGCACGCGACTGTTTGCCTAAGCCTCAAATGGATCATACCGGTGCATTAAATCGACTCTGCGCGTATCTCCGCATCGAATTCGTGACGTCACGGAAAAACGCTGATCACCGTCTTATCATCGTACTATTTTTGCAAATGAAGCGAACGCCGGCGCGGGCGTTCACACAGAGAGTCAGTTCCTGGCCAAACTTTCGAATCATCCCGCCTTTACGCGAGTAAATTTTCCCCTTGTCCCAGACTCTCATCTCTCTTCTCACGCTCCCTCTTGATCGGTAACAGCGAGGTCACCAGACGACACCTCGTCCGCGTCCGCGATTTCGCTCTCGTTCGCCCGCCGAGAGCCACTCCGCCGCGCAAAGTCACGCGCGCGCGCGCGAAGGTGTTTTATTGCGGCGCGATAAAATCGTATCTCCGATTTTGCGCGATGCAAGGCGCTCGTGATGCTCGTGTCATTGCACTCACGCGCGGGACGATTCGTTTACATAACGACGCGCCCACAAATATCGAGAACAGGCCGAGTGCGTGCGCGCGCGCGCACGCGGCTGCGAACGAAAACGCGGCCGTTACGAACGATCGCGCGCTCCGCGTCGCGGTCGCCTCGAATGAAGCAGCGGAGCCGGTTTTCATCAAGCTGGCCTCCTCCTCTTCGAGCCAGTCTCCGAGTGCCTGCAGCTCGTGCCGGAACATATGACTTTGTGCGTCGTATCTCGGACAGAAGGAGAGAGAGGTTGCCTGGCATTTAAATCGACTCGACGTCGACGCCTGTGAATACCGACGTGCCGGCCGAACTGTTATATAAAGATCGCCGGCTTACACTCGGAGCCGTCGAACAATACACTTGGACGATCGCTCGCCAAAGACGCAGGCACCGCGAGAACTTGAACAAACACGTCTGCTTGATCGACCAAATGAACGGCCCGCACGCGCGCGCGCGCGTCTGGTGATTACCGAGGATAAAGATAAAGAAACTGCGCGGAGATGCTGACAAAGTGCAAACAAGAGCGAACGAAGCAGAGCCGCGAAGCTAATTATTAAGCGCGCATCCCGGGGCAAACTATAATCGGCGATACCGGGCTTGAAAAATCGCCTTATCGCAATCGCGCCGTCGGCGTCGCGGCGGTTGTATATCACGCAGTAACTACGATCTACCGATTCAGCCGAAGAGCCGGCGACATTGACTGTGACTGCCGCATCGAGGGGACGCGAGATATCGCGTCCGACGACGATTCCGCTCCGCTTCGTAGCTGCTTCTCGCCGGGCCGCCGCGCCGCGAGCGGCTCGATCGAGTCGAATCGCGAGACGACGCCACTTGGCCTATCATCGCGCTGAACCGGCGCGGCGCGGCGCGGCGCGGCGCTACAATGTATTCTCGCGGCTTCGGCGCGCCTCAGAGACACTATTATCTCCCGATAAAACCGGCGCGCGGCACTCTCGCTGCGCAGCCGACGGGATGACAGATTTATGGGAAAGCCGCGAGGGACTCTCATTCCGGAAAGAAGCCGGAGGAGGAGATGACATTATCAGGCCGAAGTCAGCCGCCAGCTTCCGCGAGCGCGTCGACCGGGAACGTGCGATTGGAGCGTAAAGGGGAGCCGAAATCGGCCGATGCCCGACGTCGACAACTGGCGACAGGTGAGACAGAGAGAGAGAGAGAGAGAGAGAGAGAGAGAGAGAGCGCGCGCGAATGCGAGGGCGAGTCGCGCGGCAGCCGCCGAATCGAAGATAGGAGGCTTATCCGCTGCGCGTACGGTTGTGCGTATCTTATCGTGTGTCCAATTCGCAGCCGCGGTCATTCACGGCGCGTTTAGGCCGCTCCAGGCCGCGGATGAATCGGATTGAAAAGCGCTGTCGGGAGTGCTGGAGTGCTGCGATCACCGCGGACGTCGCGCGCTCCCATGAGACACCTACGGCACGCTGATAACCGGACGACCTGATCGATAGAATGGCACGTGACGAGGCGGACCGCGGCTGGGCATGGGCCATCGTCATCGGCGTGACGGTTATCAACGTAAGATTCTTCTTGCTCTTTTTTCTTTGTGATAGCGATAAGGGGACGACCGTTGCCGCGGCGATCCATTTCCTCTGCGCGAGCTCAGACAGTGCTGCCGAGCCTCCTCGCACATGGCAGATCGAGCGCGGCAGGCACTCGTGCTCTCTCTCTCTCTCTCTCTCTCTCTCTCTCTCTCTCTCTCTCTCTCTCTCAGACGAACAAGATGCCGGCTAATCAACGAATTGTCTCGTTGCTTCAACTACTAAAGAAATCACCGGAAATGTAAGACGGTGGAGACAGTCGCTCGACTATGTGCTTGTTTGTCCGCGTTGACTCGTTGAATCGCAGCAGCGTTGAGTTTAGTTCGCCAAGATGATGCTGTCGATATGAATCGGCCGTCTCGATATCTAACGTCGGATGATACTTGAATACCGTGGTGGTCTAAGATCACGCGATCGTGAATTCGGAGCCGAGAGAGTCAGCGTCAAGGTCGAAAGATTTTGAGCCCGGAAAATCGCCCAAGGTCCGCGCTCTTGTCTTTCGCTCTCGTGAAATTTTGATCTCGGCAAAGCGGTAAGCGGAGGTCTCGAGGTATATAACTATATAATAATTCCGATCGCTCAGCTATCCGTGCTGCCGGTGCAACAATGCTTCGGCCTCATCTTCGCGGAACGCTTCGCGAGCCTCGACATCACCGCGACCCAGACGAGTCTGATCCTTCACCTCAACGGGACCATCACCTGCAGCCTGGGCCTGATTAGCGGCCCGATGATGAAGAGATTCGCCTTTCGCAAGGTTGCGTATTTCGGCAGTCTCACGGTCGTCCTTGGGATCTGCGCCGCCGCTTTCGCTATGTCTCTTCCGACTCTCATTGTCACTTACTGCATCATCATCGGTGAGTGACTCGAGCTGCGATAGAATAATTACGAGCATTAACCCATTAGCGGCCAGTGGCCCATTTGCGGGACGTTTCTTTGTTATATTGAGTAAAGTCACTCGAGATAATCTTATCGCGTTTCTTCTCGATAGCCTAATTCTTACTTGTATCTGTGAGAAAAAATATTGCTCGAATCAACGTGACAATAAACAAAACAAACGCGCCGAAGGAAACGGAATTTCCGATTCTAACCAATCAGAGCCAGAAATTTAGTTTTCTGCGGCCAAAATATGTCTCAGTTGATTTGTTGTCACGTTAATTCAATAAATTTTTTTCTCCGTGTGTCTTCGACAAAAGTAATATTAACTCGAGAGACTTCGAAGGAATAAGTATACAGATTCTTCAAATAAAAATGTTTTTTTTTACGTGAACATATTAAATGTACAAATTAATTCGCCTTTTTCATGAAATTCAAAATTTATTCGTAAAAAGACAAGTACACGTTTAATATCCAAAATAATTTCCATTATTTCCGATGACTTTGCTCCATCTTTCGAACAACTGACGAATGCCCTCGTCGTTCGCAGAAGAAACTTGGCTTGGTTTTGACTCGATAAAGTCACCAACGCTTTCTCGAACTTCGTCAACAATTTTAAAATGTTCATCAGCCAGATGAGCGTTGAAGTGACCGAAGTAGATGGTAATCTGACGGGATGAGATTCAGTGAGTAAGTGAAGGAGAACTTTCCAATCCAATGTATAGATGATACTCCCTTTTAAAACAGAGTTATAAGACACGAAATGTAAAAAGGCACCGAATTAATTTGTACACCTAATAATATTTAGTAGCTGAGAAAAAGCAATAACGTTACATGTAAAAGCCAAAGTCGGCGAGACAACTTGCGCTGCTGACACTTTATGGCTGACGTGATTCTTACAGGTGTCGGCCAAGGTATCATCTTTCCGGCGACCAGTCTAGCAATGAACACGTATTTCCGCAGGAAACGCAACATAGCCATGGGTTTCTCCGTCACGATGACCGGTTTAGGTCCAATCCTAATGCCGCTCCTGATAGACATCCTTCTGGAAAATTATGCCACAACCGGCACTCTCCTGATCCTCGCCGGTATCGCCACGCATTCTGTCGTGGGCGCGTCGCTATTGAAGCCGTTCGAGGAGATTGAAAAGGTAAGTTCCAGGTGTGTAAGAGGAAATTCACCACGTACATTATGCAAGGTGCGCGGGATCTATTGGAAACGAAAAATTGCGAAGATTAATCAGATCAAACTGAGACGAAAAGTCATGTACCATTTTGCAAAAGTCGCAGTAGTTATTAATTTGATTGAAAGTAATCACATCTGGCGGCTCTTTTAATTGATAACTTGAAAATTTGCGTTACATATTTGCAAAAAAAGACACGACTTTCCTTCTCAGTTTGATCTGATTAATCTTCACAATTTTTCATTTTCGAAAGACCCCAGACACCCTGTATATATTTTTATATATAAATATATATATATATATATTTACTTATTTATTTATTTATTTATTTATATTAAAATATGTATAATAATATATTTATAATTTATAATACATAGTCGAGCCTCCAAGAGCCTCATAATTTATTTGACACGTCTAAAATGTACAGAAAATTTGGGAACGGAACGAAAACCATATTGTGGGAAGACTTTGCATCTTTTAGCAAGTGATCTCGACGAACAAAGCTGCGGAAGTGTCGGAAAAGCTGAATGGCGCAAGAATAGAAGCCACGAGCGATGACAACGAAACGCAACCCCTGAAGAGCAGCGTTCAATGTCGGTTGATAAACGAGGACAGCGTCCCGGAGGAGAGGAGACAGTCGGGCTGTCCTTTGGAGAACGGTAAAGCGGAAGAAAGAAGCGCTCTGAGGATTGAACCGAAAGAAAGCGCATCGGTTCTCCGAAAGATCGCCAGGAACTTGGATCTCGACCTGCTGCGCGACAATCGTTACTTGGCGATAGTGTTAGGTAGATCGCGAACGTGGCTGAATTCAATCCGCGCGTTAAAGCAGAGAAACAACGCGGCTAACGTACTCGGCTCGACCAACAGGAATGGGCATCTCGCTGGTAGCTGAGGCGAACTTCAACGCGATGATACCTTTCGTTCTGGCCGAACTGGCGAGCCTCGATCGCACGTCGATCGCCACGGTGATGTCGATCCAAGCCGCCGCGGATATCGCCGGCCGCCTCTGCGTGCCGCTCTTGGCGCAGAAAGCCGGCTGGACGTGCAGAAACCTCTATATGGTATCCCTGCTGGGTTCGACCCTCGGAAGGACTAGTACGTACCGCCATACAAAAACACACGATCTCGAGGAATCTCTTCACGAGTCCTGATAGGGTCGTGAAGAGATTCCTCGGGATCGGTCGACTAGACATAGCCTACAGTAGTCGCGTTACACAGTAATTGCACTAGGCGCATCGTTTCACTTTCTTCTTCGCAAGTCAACCCTGATGTCAACGCGATAAAACAGTGTGAAATGATGAAAACTTACAATTTTCCCAAAACCTCTCTCTGGTTTGGTATAGCGACGTCGGTTTCTAGCACCCGCAAGACTCTCTAATACCCGAATAGTATTCAAGGTACAGGTTGAATAACACTCGATGAACTCGAATATCTGAAATAACTTGATAGACTCAAATACGTGGCTACAGGTACACGCGACAATTTAAATGCCCACGTGTATTTAAATACCGCGAATTTAAATGCCGCGAATTTATGGTAAATGCCCGGCTGAAGGATATATCCGCGAATTTAAACACCACGAAGAATACCCGTAAATTTTAATAAAACCCGGCGTAGAAATCAGCGGTTTGCATCGCCGACGGCGACAGTTGGACGAACGTTTATAGACAGGAGGAGCGATTCCCACATCGGATTCCCGCGAACGTAACGTTCTTACAGTCAACTTTTTACAGTCCTCTCCACCTGGGGGACCTCCTACATCGTCGTGATCGCAGTATCGCTGATCGTCGGGCTGGCGAAGGGGACCAAAGCTGTCTTCCAAGCTTTAATTATACCCGATTACGTGCCACTGGAGAGACTGCCGTCCGCATCCGGTATCCAGATGGTCTGCAACGGCATCCTGTCTATCAGCGTGGGACCTATTATCGGTAAAACGAAACAGGGACCCTCCAACGGTCACCCTCAACACGGCGATCCGTATTTTTCTTCGAACGCGATCGCCCTCTAAATCGACACTGACACGCAGCGATATTCTTTCTCTTCCGTACGGAAGAATTCTAATTGAGCCGTATTGCTCGCAGGTGTGGTGCACGACGTAAGGAACAGTTACGTGGGCGCGCTTTACTTCACGTCGCTCCTCAGCATGTCGTGCGTCTTCCTGTGGTTGATTAGTGGACTCTGGACTTCGTGCGGGAAGCTCTTAGAAAACACGCCGCCGGAGCGAGAGAACTCTCGCGTGACCGTGTAATTCATTAATTCGAGAGCAACGGCTCAATACTCGCGGCCTGCGTCTACTTTTACGGGATTTGTAATGTGTATAAAGCGTAATGTAAAGGATTTAAGTGTATAATAATATTTGATGTATCATAGTAATCTATCTACATAAAGATAGCGCATAAAACGGACGCGTACGTGCACGCACACACACGCACGCACGCACGCACGCACGCACGCACGCACGCACGCACGCACGCACAAGCGACAGAGATTAAAGATTAGATCGTCAAAGATTAAATCAAAATGCTCATCTAATCGAAGACAGTTCTGACTTGAATAACGATCACATGATTCTGCGCTTTATTAACGAGGAGGAGGAGGAGGAGGAGGAGGAGGAGTGTTAACATAAATATTCGCACATTCACTGATAGCCGTTATCATCGAACATTTCAGTACAACAATGTCTTGTGTAAATATGAATACGCACACTCTTTCGCGCAGTTTCGACATGCCTATTAAACATATATATATATATATATATATATACATATATATACAGGGTGTCCGGGATCTTTTGAAAACGGAAAATTGTGAAGATTAATTAGATCAAACTGAGAAGGAAAGTCGTGTATTATTTTGCAAAAATCGTAATAGTTATTAAGTTATTAATAATTGAAAATGACCATATCTTGAGGCTCTTCTAATTGATAACTTGAAAATGTATACATTCTCAAAGGTCCCGGACACCCTGTATGTACCTAAGTAATACGTTATGCAATCACTCATTGTCATTAGTTTCTACCGTATTTGCAATAATATCGACACAGACTAGTCGTTAGCACTCAAAGTTGAAAAACTTGTTCGCCTGTTATGTATAAATAAGTATATTTTTATATTTAAATATATATGCAGCACAGAGAAAAAAAGAAGAATCGTCGCGTGATCTTTACGCGTAACTTGGCTATAATAATAATCATGAGAGAGCATCTGCCTGAATAATCGGTAACGCAGCACGCTATACACTATCGATTTATGGACGCGACGAGACCTTTGTCTGATGTCCGACGCTGATCCTTCCGGCTGTATCCTGTATAAATTACGTGCTCGAGCACTTATCACGCGAGCGCTCGCGATTTTTCTCCACGTCAAGTTACATCGACGATGCGAAGTGCACGAAAGATTAGATTAATCTTAAGCTACAACGCCTCTTATCGCGAATGCGGATTCATCGTTTTGTCATCGTCTTTGCGTCAGTGCGACTTTCATCAGCGGGCAAAGCGGATTACGATAGGCTACATTCGGTCGAACTTGACGTGATCCGCGCTCGTACGCATCATAATTATTATTATAAAATATTTAAAGCCGTCCGTGAGGAGAAGAGACGCACCGGCGCGGATTATGTAATAATACGCCGACGGAGTGACATCGCAGGATAGCTCGATTGTGCGAGAGAGACACCTCTTGCGGCGCTTCGAGTAGCAGCTGGTCTAATCGCAAACCGGTCGGACAGAATAATTATGCAACATTGCAAGAGTCGCTAATTCATCGGGAGTAAAATAATGCCACGATTGAAGGAGCGCAGATAGCGCGTTCTCCTCTCCGGCGAAACTGCTAGATAATGATCGCCGCGGCCGATCGATAACGCGCCATCCGATGTACGGCTGATTTTAACGGACGAAGTAAGCAATCGTCGCGCGCGGTAGAAAGCTCATCCGCGCAATCCGCGGAAACACTAACGACACTGTGCAAACAATCAAACGTAGAGCAAGAGAGGGATACCTGAGATTTGAGATAAGTGTGGATTTATAGCATTTCTCCTGACGCTCCGTCGTGAGACGATCGAGATTGAGTTCGCTGCGACGTCGCACATTGAGTGAGTGTCTTCAGTGCTCACTCCCGAAATGTCCACCAAAGTACCGCCGAACGGAGGCTGGGGATGGATAATCGTCATGGCTTATGTGTTGAACAGTGTAAGTCTCCGTCTCGAAAACGAGACTGATCCATGAAAGACCGTAATTACATCACAAACGATCCAAGGATCGTCCGTTCCCGGCTTCTTGAGTTATCTCGAGTTATGGATATCCTCGCTTCTATCCTTGAGCATACACAACTGCAAATTCGCAGCTGATACGATTTTAACGAAGCGATTTTTGATTCGACGAAATGATATCGTAGCCTAAATGAGAGAGACGCAGGCTTCCAATGAATTCAGATCGATCAGGCTGTCTTCGCCGGGGGAGTCCCGGGAGACGAGAGACGGACGCGGCAGCGCAATAATCCGAGGATCATTATTCCGTAGTTATCGACCATCCCGGTGATACAGACGTTCGGCTTGGTGTTCAAGGACTCCTTCACCAAGCTCAATCTCACCGCGACTAACACGGCGGTCATAATCAACGTGAACTTCGCATTCGGTATGATATTCGGTTTGTTCAACGGGCCGCTCCTCAAGACCTATGGCTACAGGAAGGTGTCAGTGATCGGAAGCGTACTGTTCACGCTCGGACTGATATTGACGACGTTTGCCAACAACCTTACCTTCATCATCATCTCTTACGGCCTGCTGACCTGTGAGTAAGACAAGAGGAGTCCAGGTGCTCGACGAGCGCCGCGTTACGCGGGCGTAAATTTCTACACGTAGCTATCCTTTATATCTTGTCTTCAACTTGTCTCGTTCATCAGGAAACGCAGTCTGCGTATTAGGTTGGTGCAAAAATAATTGCGGTTTTTACGTATCGAGCATAATATCAGTTATAAATTATATTTATTAATCAATAGAAAGACCATTGTCCCGCGCACATTTCTCCCAACGGAAAACAAGTTTGTTTATTCCTACAAGATAGAATTCCGGAAAAGATGGCAGAAACTGGAAGAAATCGGCGCCAAACTTAAAATGATTAAAACCGCAGGAAATTTATTTATTTTTGCAGCAACCTGATACACAAGTCTGTGGTTACGAGCGCGATCAGAAGCGTTACCTTCCTTACAGACGGGACACAATAGATACACATAGATGATTATTAGAGCCTCGTACAAATTTCTCCACGGCGCGCGCTCGCGCTCGCGCGGATCAACCACCGTTGGTCTTACTAGCGCTCCTTTCTCACAGCTGTCGGCTTAGGAATGTCGATGTCCGGATTTTCCCTGGCGGTGAATACCTACTTCACCACGAGACGGACACGGGCCATGGGCCTGGCCGTGACTGTCACGGGCCTCGGGCCGATCATCATGCCGCAAGTGACGTCCTTTCTGCTGTCGTTTTACGGCATTCAGGTACCGAGCGCGAGTCTCCGCGGCGAGTGCGAAGGAAGTAACACGTCCGCTGAGAAAGCGTTCTGAAGCGCTGAGAAGCGTTTCTCTCGGCGTTATCAGCATGAAAGGCTCGCGTCGAGGGAGCGCGAAAAGGGCGCAGGAAATATAACGCCTCTCCTAGTGCGTTGTCTTGCACGCGCGACTTCGATAACGCCGGCCAGGCGTTTGAAGCCGATCGTTCGTAACGCGCCGCAACGATTACTTATCGATGTGGGTCGGCATCGTTTATTCCGCCGCGAACACGATCGGTGGTTAATGTTGCGACAGTGATCGCGATCCCCCCCGCGCGCCGAATTGCCGATTTTACGCTGGCTAGTTTAACGGACCAGACGTGCTTCTCTTCCATTTCCTTCTCTTCGCCCCCTGTTTATTATTCGCGACTTGTCGCCGCCGAAGGATACTCGTGACCGGAAAAGCGTGAAAATAGTTCAAATAGTGGTGTCAATTCCGGATACCCGAGTGCTTCGAGTGTCATCCGGGTATTTACCTCAAATTAACCTGCCTTGGTATCTGGAGACCCAGGTAATGCACGTGAGTTTGGGTGCGAGAATGCTGCTCGGCTAGCTGCTGCTGCCTGAGTATTTGTCAAATTACTCGAACGCTTCGGTCGGTACTCTGGCGGTGCTCTTGATTTCTGCACGTCCGCGCACGTGCAGAGTTCAGGTATCCGGATGGTACCAGAGATCCCTCCGGGTATCAAGATCATAGAAATACCCGGTTTATATTGACAGCACTAATCTCAAACAGGGGACGATCTTGTTGCTCGGCGGTTACAGTCTACACTCATTGGTGGGCGCTGCGTTATTACACCCGCTTAAGTGGCACATGAAAACTGTGCCTCTCTGCCTAGAATCGGTCGCTAAAGCGCCCGACATTTTCAACAATGCCGAAAAAGGTACTCATTAACTTTATTAACTTTATTAATTCAGTAAATTCACTAAATTCAATTCAGCAAACATTCATTGCATCGACATTGGGAATTCTCTCTCTCTCTCTCTCTCTCTCTCTCTCTCTCCCCCCCTTCCCCTTCCGGCTGTCTGATAAACAATTCTCAATTTCGCGCAGACACGTCAAGCGTTATCGCGGAGGACGAGACGGCGCTGCAATCTTCCAGACCGACGGCAAACAATTATCAAAGGAAGAGAAAAATGTCGACCATCGATCACGATAGCGAGGTCGGAAGCATCTACGGGTTCGATACGCCTCTACCTCGTCAGACTTCCGTAGAGGCTAGGATAAGTACGGGCCGATTTATGCCGAATTATAAATTAACGGAGAAACGAGTTCGATTTCGGCGTAATGCCGGCAATTTCATGTTTCAGACGCCTCGTACGAAGCGAATTACGATATCGAAATGTCGATATTAAACGGGACGTCGACGACGAATTTGCAAGACAGCCGCAAATACCTGAGGCATCCATGGTCGAATTCGAGTAACTATGAGATCGTAGCGATCGCTTATAGTCGTTAGAAACACGCAGAATCGACTTTTCCTCTCGGTGGAAATCCAAAAGAGAAAAGTTATATTTATCCTGAACTTTCAATTTCCGAACTATGGCGTCTAAATAGATTTTCACCGAGGAAAAGTCGACTTCGACTTCTTCGGAGGATCGTGAAGGCCGCGAGCAATATGACAGCCCCTTGTATATTTTTAGCGAAAAGTATAAACAGCGTCAATCTCGGCAGCAGCATGAAGATCTTCGAGGAGTCTGTGCCGATAACAAAAAAACTGACCTTCATCGACGGCAACGAGGCGAATGGAAATTGTCAGAACGTGGAGAAAGAATCGCTGGTTGAGAAAAAGGCCGTCAACTCTTCGACCGTAGTGAATGGCGACGACGACGACGACGACAAGTACGTAAATCGCGACTTTGTCTGTTGTTTCACAGACATTTTTCAATCAAAGGATCAACCTGTTTAATTTCTCAGAGGACACCCAGATTAGTATTAGAATTATTTTTTTTTCTCTTCGAGTCACGGATGACATACCGGTGGAGAAATTAGACGTTGAAGACAAAAAGATGAAGTCATGTATGATAATTCGAATAATTTTAGCCGACGATATTTTATTCGACGAAGGGGAGTAAAATAAAATCAAATAGCAACTGTTAATGAATTAACAAATGGCTCACGAAACGAAAGAGAATAATAGCTGGCGCTACAGATGCGACCTTCGTTCGACGAGACGCGCGATGGAAAGGAAAATTAACTATTTTTATTTACTGCCTCATATTTATTTTTCTCGTACAACGCGTGATACGCGTGACGATCACGTTGCAGCGAGGAAAATGAGTCCATCGTCAGGCGATTTCTGCGATGGTTGGCTGCCATGTACGATCTCGATCTGCTGCGCGACTCAACCTACGTGAACATGATGTTGGGGATGTCGGTGGCGATTTTCGCGGAGGCCAACTTCTCACTACTGACGCCGTTCATTCTGGCCGACATGAACATGACGACGGCAGAAATTGCCAGCGCCATGAGCCTCATCGCGACGAGCGATCTTATTAGCAGAGGCGCCGCTCCCTTCCTGGGGGAGTGGCTGCGTCAGTCGGCTAGGATGATGTACCTGCTGAGCCTGTGCCTTCTGATAATTAGCCGAACCTGTAACGTATATACCGATTATACACCTCGTTATTGAATTTCGATTAGACGAAGAGAAAGGAGGTAGGATAGGGGGGAGCGCGAGAAACGACGAGCTTTCCCGATTGTCTTCTTGTTTGTTTCCCGACGCAGTGCTGCTCTTCGCCAACAGCATTACCTCGGTGATGATCGTGGCGGTCGGTCTGGGAATAGCCAAAGGGATCCGATCGGTTTACATGGTCCTGGTGATCCCCAGTTACGTGCCCATCGAGAAATTACCTAGCGCCTCGGCGATCCAGATGCTGACCAACGGGATCATCCTCACATGCGTCGGCCCCGTAATCGGTAAGGGAATATATTCGTCCCGCTTCTCGTGTCAATTTCTCTCAACGATGTCGTCTTTTACCTTGCAAAAGACCTTTGCCTTACACAGCAAAGACAGTTCCGTCGCGGAGTGATTGAATTTTCCGTCGCTTGGGAAGTTCGCGTAGGGGCCAAGTGGGAGGATGCTCGCAGGAACAGAAAGATCACCGAAGGAGGTTTCTAATCTCTCGATCAATTGTCCTCAATTTGTCCTCTGCTCTCTGCGCTCTTTTCGATGATGACGACGGCTGATTATTGTTCGGAGGAATTTTCTCGACGACAGAAATATCGTTTCTCGTCCGCCGAGACGTTTTGCTCCCTCTTCCTCTGCTCACACTTTCTGGAAATGAGATTTTTTTTCTACACGTGGACACTGGCGTGGACGAATACCGGAGAGAAGGATCGACTTGTTGCAGGTTTGATACGAGACAGCGTCGGCAGCTACACCCCCTGCATCATTCTCATCAACTCTGTGACCGGCGTCACGGTGATTATGTGGCTGACGGAGATGGTCATTCGGATGAGGCGAACACGCTGGACAGCGAAGTCGTCCGATTCCATGACTTCGTAGTAACACACCGAATAATAGTACGCCTCTGTAAATAAATTATTCGCGACTACACACACACACACACACACACACACACCACTTGTCGTCGTGTAAGAGAGCGCGGCTGTGAGTCAACTTGAAAAGCGCGGAGGAAGAGTCACAAGAACTCAACGTACGCGATTCTCTCGACTTCACGTGCGAAGCGTGAAAGGAAATTAAAAGTCCCTACGCGTCTGTTATGTTAGACGGCGCGTTAGAACTTCTCCCCCGCGCGCGGGGGCTACGCTCGCAATTAAGGCCGTGTCCTTGTTCGATATCATTTACCGCAAAAGTGGCTCTAATTACAGCGCCTCGGCCGCCTCGGCGACATTGTCGGCGGCTGGAGTGTTCGAGACGAACAGCCACGATACACACTGTACAGACAATGGAACGCCTTTTCCCACCTCCTTCCGGCGGCAGTTCTCACGTCTCTCGCCGCGACGGGCAACGTGCGATCTCCTCTTCAAGAGACCCGGAAAGGAAGTTCGAAGGTCAATGAAATGTAGATAGTGTTGCATCGAGCCGGCCGATCTATTCAGCGCTGTTACACATTCATCTGGCTCTCGCACCGGCTTCTCGCTCATTAAATCTCCATGATCTCTATCGCAGCGCGATATCACTCGATTTTCCCCTGACGCGGGAAGTGAAGCGTACACAGAGAAAAATATCGTTCTACTGCTGAGGAAAGCGATTACTCGCGAGGAAACATAGGGAAGTTCAAAAGATTCTGAAACTTTGTGTGAAAGTAAAGTAGTTTATCCGTAATGCAAAACTATTTTTTGTTCGCGCGGAATTCCAGTCTAAGGGGATGAAACCACCTTTCGAGCAAGAAAATCATTTTCATTTCTAGCGTATATCTTTTAAAATACGAGGCATATGTGCAAACATGGTTTATATAAAAGTTATAGGGTATTTTATACTCTTTGCAACTGCGTGTATTCAGATTTCGCAAAATTTAAACATTTTTTAAATCCCCTCGGCCCTCCACCAATTTTGCAAACTCTGAATACACAGCTGCAAAGAGTATGATATACACTACAACTTTCACACAAACCATTCTTCCTCTTTAGAGAATATCATGAAACTTGTAATCTCTGTAGGAAGTAAACTGAAGGATTGCTTGAACTTAGAAGTGAATTAATATTTATTTAATTTAATATCTAATATCGAATGTAGCATCTATTTAATTTAACATTTCTCGATTGTGAAGTTTGTGCTAAGTTTATCAAAATTCAAAACGTATTTTGAGTAGACTCGATGCTTGGATGACTGGAAGATCCGCGAATGCAGTATTAGGATTAACCAGAAAGGATTTCTTCGGTGAAAAATGATAAACGAGAGCCCGAGGGAACTTTTCGATTAATCCAATATTTTTCTGTGTGTAGAAAAGTTATTTCTATTTGCACCGCGTCCGAGGAGACCAGAGTCCAAAAGAAGCACGATGTGCACATGCATATGCAGAATGCTTTTGTCAAACGTCGTATTGTTGTCTCACTCTCTCTCTCTCTCTCTCTCTCTCTCTCTCTCTCTCTCTCTGACGATTTTGCATGAAACAAACGAAACGGAAGAAGGTGCTCGAAATTCCCGGCGCTCCCGGGTCTCCTTTCACCGCACAACTGCGTGTATGCGCATGTATGCGCGACACGCGCGGTGTGCAAATAGTCGTGACACTTGTTGGCGGACATCCAGCTTTGCTGGAAATCGGCGAAAGTGACGATCGAACGTGGCCGGACGGCGAACGGAGGATTAAGGTGGACGGGTGAACGCGACCAGACTATGCGGCGAGAACCGAAACGGGTTTCTAAAGCTGAGGTGCGAGGACGGGGAAGGAGACGACGTGGAGGAGAATCGACGTGACGACGCTCGCGATTTGACCCACCGGGTAAAATCGACCGGGATTTATTGTGGGGTTACTTTTGATGGAAACTTACAAAAAGACACTCGTCCGGATCACGAGATACATCGATCCGCAGTACTGGCCACGATAATCACTTACTACGTAACCTTACCTCGTAAGCTCGAGGCACGAAGCCGTTCGCGACGAAGATGTCGTCGAATCGAGGGAGGGAATCGTGAAACGCGCTCGAAGTTCAAGAAATGAAACACACACTATCAGGCACTCTGTCCACGTACGCACCAACAATTGTCTTTAGCATTCTCCATGTAGATGCGTCATCGCCTGGCACGCGACACCTGTAAGAGACACGCAGAGACTGTTAAAAATGTCGAGGATACTCGAGGAGGAAGAGCAACCGGTCGCGGAATTCGCGCGACGATGAACGAACCAAAGGCGTTTTGGAAGCGCAACTGCTGGTTCTTACGAAATTCAGTCCTAAGAATGAAGTCTGAGAAAATGAAATCCTGTTTCCTTCCGCCAAGCCGCCTTTCGTTCGCCTCAATCGTCTCAATCAATGCAACCAATCTTTGCTTCTCCGTATAGAGAGGTCATTCCGACCAACGGCGACACGTGCCTTCGAGTGTCCTTCGTACAGCACAGGGATCTCAGCTTCGTCCTCGTGATCGTCCTGGTCGCTATCGCCGAGCGAGCCGAACTCCTCGTGCTCCATGATGCCCCAGAGTGGAACACTGTCGGGACCGGTGGAAGCCACCGCCAAGTTATTCACAGCCTGAGGCAGCACCTGGTAGGCCTTCTCGATCGACTCGAACGGGTCGGTCCTGTTCGTTATCACCCCGGTGTCGGTGTCAACCTCCGAAGCCTCTGTCGAGGCTTTCGGGCTCCTCTCCACCGCCATCGTCGTCGTCGTCCTGGGAGTAGTCACGACAGGCTGAGGCGTCACCACGTACACCCGTTCCTTGCTCACCAAAGAAAAGTCCATGGGGAAACCTTGCCATGTGAAGTGATCGTTAATGGTACGTGCGGTGACGATGTCGACGGAGCCTTCGCTGGAGACCTTGTGTTGATCCTTGTCTCCTATTATCACCTTGAACAAGAAACACGGAGGAGGTGTCGCGGACGATCGTTCAAGATTCGGCTCGCCGACCTCTCTGAGCTGTCGCTTAGTTACTTGTATCCGAGGTCCCTCCACGCGGTTGCTGGACGAGGCCTCGTATTTCTGATCGTTGAAGCTGAAGCCGCCCAACGTGAAGCTCTTGACGCTTTCGTCCTTGACGTTTCGGGAATCGTCCGCGTGATCGATGGGCTCGGTGGTTGTCAGGTACTTGTCCGGAATCTGCTTCGAGGGGAAGAGATACGTCTTGGCGGAGCTGGGCGATATCGTGCTGGCGGTTGTGCCCTTCGAGTATTCCTAAATCGAGCACCCGTGAGATTACACCTACAGCGCTGATATCTCTCACAAGATCGCCATCATTCAGTAAAATTTTCGACTTCCACACATCTCTCAAACATCATCTCCCAGAGATTGATTATTTTTAAATTGTTCCCCTCAACTTTATTTTATTTTATATTTATATTATATATTAATTTTATTTTATTTTATATCTATAAATAAATAAATAGAAATGGACGAGACGGACGTAAGAATCATGGGAAACGTATTATATTAATAACGTATTATAAAGCGAGTGTTAATATATCAGAAAAATGTGAGGTCATACTTATTTTCGTTGAACTGTGAACAGTACATTGTACAAATGAAAGATGAAAAGAGGTGGTAAAAGTGTATGCACTTAGCCGCGCAAAGGCTTGCAAAGGAAGCAAGAAAGAGGTCAGTCGGGACAGCTCGGATCGAGCTGAATTGAATTTCAGGGTTGAACACGTTTGCGGACATGCCTGTATCGTCCAATTGTCGATGTTC
Organism: Harpegnathos saltator; assembly: GCF_003227715.2. Taxonomy (NCBI): domain Eukaryota; kingdom Metazoa; phylum Arthropoda; class Insecta; order Hymenoptera; family Formicidae; genus Harpegnathos; species Harpegnathos saltator. The sequence continues at coordinate 463,347 of NW_020229878.1, read as the reverse complement.
TTCTGCAGTCTGTGCACGTCTATGGAGTTGTTCACCTTAATGCCGGCCGCCGGCTTGCCGGTGACTTCTTCCGATATCGCAACAGTCGCGTTCTGCCACGTCTGCGGGTGCTTACGACGGCTGGGGTTCACCGGCAGATCGGTCACTTTAATCTTGCTCCGCGACTCTTCGCTCACGTAATTGTCGCGGCCGGAGTCGCCTCTGTAGGAGACCTTTCGCCCGTAATTCTGCTCGCGCACCGGCTGGAACGGAACCGGCGTGTGCTTCGACGTGTACGGTATAATTACCTGCACCTAAATAATTCAAATTGCAAACGATAAAAAGGTAATAAGAAACGTGCCCTCCTTGAGACACCGCGACCGAGCCTCTACTCGACCGAGCTTTCAGCGTCACCTTTTTATTTCTCTTCGGGCCCTGCTGGCTGACGTCCCGAGTGTCGTTCGTGTCCTCGGCATCGACGTCGACATTTTCAGCCGAGCCATCATACTCAGCCTGCTGGCCGTCAACGTAAACGTTCGCCGAGGAGCCCCAGAACGATCCTCTCTCCGTGCTCCTCGAAGTCGTCGACGAGACATCTGGTCGGAAGTATCCCGTCAAGCTGTGACTGAGCGACTGAAAGTAGGAGACTTTCTGTTCTCCGGGCTCCGTTCTCGGGCCGTGGTAAACACCGCTGGCGACCTGAGCGTTCGCGCTCTCGTCGATCGAGTTCGACTTGTCGGGGTCGAGCGACCCCGACAACTCGATCGTCTTCAGCAGGCCGTTCGCGGGGAAGCGCGACTCCGTGTAGGCGGGAGCACCTGGAACACCGCCGACGCCGAAGAGCTCGACGCCGGGCGGCAAGGTCGTCGCAGCGCGGCCGGTCTCGGCACTCTCGTTCGAGTCCGTGAGCGCGTTAGAGGTCGGCGGTATCGGGGACAAGTCCGTCCGACTTTCACCTTTGTGCGTGAGATCTAGCAACGGTGACTCTTCAAAATGTATTGGATCTTCAATCTTCGCGGCAGATCCATCCGCGGCGCGCGGAGGCGCGTGGGAATCCGTAACGACGCTGCTGCTGGAGGACAAGTCGTTGTAGCGATGCTCGTAATTGTTCGGCGGCCGGTCCAGGCCGGAAATTCCATAGTTACTGGGGGGATTCGGGACGATCCTGCTGGAGTTATCGAGAAGATCGCCCGCTCCCGCTCCCGCTCCCAAAGACTGATGATCCGCGACAGCCAAACCGCCGAAGAAGCCTCGCTGATCCGTAGGACCGAGCGTGACTCGATGATGACCCACGGTGTCGTCGAATTTTTGCGCGTTCACCGCAGGATCCACCGCATGACCTTGAGTGACCTGGCTGCCGCTGGAGAACAAATCACCATGACCGCCGAGACTCTGAACGTGCGGCTCTCCCAATCCACTGTTGCTCGCGCCAGTAGGGGTGTAGCCGAAATCCTGATGAGCGAGCCCTGGACTCGAGTGAGCCCAGGAGCCACTCGGATAGATGTTTTGCCGAAGATGCGCGTTATTAGGAGCCGAAGCCGCTACAGTCGGGAAGACGTCATTGCTCAAGAGGGGATCGTTGCCAGACGGTGGGGCTGCGTCCAGGTACTCCGCGATTCCGCCTAGAGTGGGTAGCTGGACGGGGTAATTAAAGTCCGTCGCTTGAAAGAGCGGAGGGCTCGCTCCGGGGTATAATTGTGGACTCGGTAGCGGACTGAGCAAGGCCGCGTTCTGGCTCGCGGTGGACGACGGTGGCGCGAACGAGAGGTCTGGAGCCCGGACTTGTTGCGAGGCAGCGTGGTAGGCGTCATGAGTGCTAGGGTTTTGGGGTGGTAAGTAGCCCCCGCCCGAGGGTGACGACTGCAGCGGCAGCGACGGCAGCGACGGTGCTGCGACGAAGGACGCGTCGGCCGACGAGTGATGAGGCGCGTCGGCGTTGATCGGCACCCAAGGCACTTTGTCGCAGGGATTGCAGTTCCTCTTCGGGGCGTGATGCTCCGTGGAATGGTGGTTGAAGATCGGCGGTAAAGGTGGCCTGTCGTAAATCGGAGGCGACGAGTCACCATAACCGCTCGCGGATGAGCCGGAAATCGGCGGGAGAGGAGGAGGAGGTTGGATGAACTTCGGCTGATGGGGGTGAGCTTCGAGACGCGGCGGTGGCGGTGGCGGTGGCGGTAGCGGCGGCGATTGCGACGAAGGAACGTAGTTGAAGGGGTTCAACCAGCTCATCAGCTTGGAGAAGTAGCCCGACTCGGTCGGAGGTACCAACCTCGCGGTCCTGCCGGGCGGGAACTTTGGCGGTGGCGGTGGGACCAGGTACTCGTTCAAGCCGATCCTGCGAGCGCGTCGAGCCAGGTCCGGCCGTTCCATGTCCCGGGCGTTCTTGAAGGACGACGGCGATGCGCCGAGAGCGCATGCCAGCAACGCTGAAAACAGCAAGACCTGGAACGCGAGAGGGCGTCGCATTAAAGTCGTAATCTTGCGCATGGGGAGGAAGGATCGGTCGAACTAGCCCGAAGGATCAACCTGGCACCAGGCGCATTTCCGCTGAAAGCAGCGGAATTTCTGGTTTTTTGGGCCATGGATCCGGAATACCTGTATCTTACTGTCTTGCGACTTTGCTCCGATTCCGCAGGAAACGGAACAAAGTCGCAAACGGAAGTTCTTTTACTCCTGCGGACGAAATCCGCCTCTGCGTATCGGAAATCCACTTCCTTAGCCAAGACGTGCCTTCGATGCGACCGGATTTGTCGCTGCCTGCAGATTACCCTGCCGGCTGAGGCGCCGCGAACCCTCTGCGTGCGCACAGAGGACGAAGAGAAACATACGAGATGAGGGGTACGCGCATGGTGGTCGTTGAAATTGATGGTCGCGCGCGCACCAACAGCGGTCTTTCTCCGCGCTCTCGTGGCGACACCACGTCGATATCACTCGAGGTATCATTTGGCGAACGAAAGCCCGCGCGCGTTATGTTATTATGTATACTTCCCGCGACAGAGTAGTCAATGGCGGGACGGAAAGGAGAATAAGCCGCGCGCGCGCGCGAGCGCGCGAGCGAGCGAGCGAGCGAAGTGGGTCGGCCCGTGAGAATCGTTCTGCGTCGCCGTGGATTATGTATGCCGTGCGCGAAACTAAGACACGTCTTCTCTCCTTCGTCGCTCCGCGGCAGCGGAGTCCTCGTTGGGACTCGGTTTTCCTCTCCTTAGTCCTGGATTCAGCTGATTACCCCGCTTTAACGCGCCACTTCGGGGGCTCCGGCCGCGCGCGCGCGCGCGCGCGCGCGCGTGCGCAGGTCGGCGAGGAAACGCGTAGCGCAGTGAAATTCCAAAACGGGCCTTCAGAACGAGCGAGGACGCCATCGAGCTGGCTGCCGCGACTCTGCGAGCTGCAGGAATACATTCGCAATCATTCAGCGCTCGAGGAAAATACGGCCAGCCGTATGTCAGCCAGTCATTACCGATGCAGAGAGGCGACCGGGGGTCAAAAGGCACGGGAACTCAGCGATATCAGCGATGAGACTCGAGAAACTAGCCGTGTGCGTCATTGAGATTGCTCGCGCAGTGATCTCGCGCCGGCAACGAAGACGAGGAGAGACTCCGCGAAGAGCACCGAACGCGTCCTGCCTGAGGGAAAAGAATTCCGGTTCTCGGAAGCGAATTTCGTCCGCCAGGAGTCAGAAGTTCCCCGCGTTTCCCGCGGGACCGAAACGAAACCGAACCGAATGGTAACGCAGATTTCTTTCAGTTTCCGCGGACGAAATTCGGCTCGGAGAGCCGGGAGAGACGAACGAAGCGCGGCGCGGCGCGGCGGACGGGAGGATTCGAGGACTCGCGGCATTCCGCTCGCGCGAGTCGCCGTGCGATGAGATTCTCCCACGTCAATTGAACAAGAGACGCCGAAGGGAGAGCTTCACGTGCCAGTTCTTCGCATGCTCGGCCACGTGTGTATATACTGTCACCCCTTCTCTCTCTCTCTCTCTCTCTCTCTCTCTCTCTCTCTCTCTCTCTCTGTCTCTCGGTCTTTCAGTCCGTCTTTCGCAGCACCCTGTCTCTTCCGTGAGAGCGAGAACGAGAGTAATCGCGTAGGTGACCGTGTTCACTCGGTCCGCGAGCCGGAAGCCGCGTAGGAAAGTGAAGAAACGGAAAAAAGAGGAGAGAGACAGACGCGCGGCTTTCGCGCGTCTAATGGCGCGTTACACGCGCCGCAGCCGTGCATTATGCAAATTGTCGCGGACAATGTGAGTACAACGTCGCGCATAATCGCATGATGAAGAACGAAAAGTCGCTCGCGATACTCAGTTTTACGCCGGTTTGCTCCTGTGTGTGTGTGTGTGTGTGTGTGTGTGTGTGTGTGTGTGGGATGTGTGTAATAATAATAATAATAACATGGCGAGCTCCTGAACGAGCTCGGTTCGTCTGCGCGAATCTCTCGCGCGCTGAGCTTGAATATTCAGCATCCGCGATATCCCACGTCTCTCCGCTGCCTCTTTCTTGCTCGCCGACGTCGCGACGGCGCGTCGACACCTTCGTGCTCGCGGTGGCGCGATATAGCACCGCGACACTGTTTCTCCCGACAGGCGGCTGCTTAATGAGAGGAGTCAGAGTAGGCTACGAATACCCGGCAGCTATTAGACGGACACGCGGCTCGAAGAAGAATAGCGATCCGCGAGATCAAGGACGGGGCGGGCGTCCAGTCGGGATCCGAGCAGATAGATTCGATTTCTCGGCCATCGATCGATGAGGGAACAGCTGGGCTGATGAGAACACGCGGATTTGGCACACCGGTCATCATTATCATCACTATCATCATCATCATCATCATCATCATCATGATTCTCATCGACAAGCGGACATTCGTCGCGTGATCGAGCAGAGTCCGGATAATTCTCTCGCTAACCCCCTCCCCTCCACCGTCCCTGTGCTACCAGCGTTGCTCGTCTCTTCTCTTTTCTCTAATCGTCAAACGAGTCGTCACGCTCGTTTAGAGGAAAGATTACGGCCCCGCCGAGCCGCGGCGATACGTCGCTCCCGACCACAGCGCGGGATCACGGGGTCTTGACACAAAAGAGATGCAAGATGAGAAAACGCGCACGGGCGCATTCGCGCAGCAGCGTAACCACGTGGCCGTGGCGCGATTGAGGCGCCGTAAATCTGTGAGAACAGCGAAGCGAGCCGAGCCGAATCGACGGGAATCCACGCAGTGAGCGAGGAGAACGATCAGAATCTCGCGCAAATTGTACGGCGCTCTTCAAGCCCTAATTTTTCCCCCAAGCGGAAATCATATCATTACCATCGACGCTAATCTCTCCCGGCGGTTACGACCGCCTGTAATTGCTCGTTGCAACTTGATCCTCTTTGTTTCCCCCCCCCCCCTCCTCACCACCCGCCAACCTACGCCAATTTCCTGCTTTGGAATATTTGTCGGACTTTTTTCTCAGCGCATAAATTGATGAAAGTGCACCGTTCGTTCTTCTCGTCCCGCGTCGTTTCGAATTGGGAAATGTCGCGGTAAAAATCAATAAAGAATAATCACTCGTGTTAATGAGCGATCGCGGTAGCAAATTACTACCAACGTTCATGACAGTCGGATATTGATGTAACACGCGTGTACGCGTCACAGATACTAATGAACGTCCGACCGAAAGTAGCAAGCCCACAAGCACTGACAGTGGCCGCTTCGTCATTAAGAACATCTCATACGGAGAGAGAGAGAGAGAGAGAGAGAGAGAGAGAGAGAGAGAGAGAGAAAGAGAGAGAGAGAGAGAGAAGTTCATTACTGAAATATCCGATTATTAAAATTGATTACGCCACTGCGCTCGCACGCGCGCGCAAAGTCGTCACCAAACGGTGGATGTGGCGGGCACATACACGCGTAATGTAGGTAAGTGGGCTGTGGGTATTACGAGAGTCGAAGAGCCCGCAGTGAAAGAAGACGATGTAACGCGGGACCGCGCGCGTGGAAGTGTGAGCGCGAGTATGTGTGTACGTGTGTGTGTGTGTGTGTGTGTGTCGGAAAATGAACACCGATGCTAATCGAGACGAAACGCCACCGATCACGAGGCTGCGCTCTCGTTACTTGGGATAACGTCGGCCGAAATGAAACGATTATCATTGATCGGCGAGAAATCCCGTGAAATCGACGTACGAAACTTTCGATCGATCCTCCGCGAGACTGCGCCGCGCATTTCCTTCGCGAGCGACGTTGATGGAATTGCCGATTAACGCTAGAGCTGCCGAGCGATCGAGAACGATGGTTCTCGTAAGGGTCACTGAAATTTGCACAACGATGCGTTTTCTATTTTTCTATTTCTCTTTTCTCACGGACATTGAAGCTCCGAGAGATAAATAAACACCCTTGCCTTTGCATAATATTTTTTGCATAGTATTTTTTCCAAAACCTGTCGCTTCGGCCACCTCGGTGGAGGCCGATCACGTTAAGCGTCGGTAGTTTCAAGCTGAAGGATTTCGAGTTCCCGACGAATTTCGAGAGGGACATCACGCGGATTACGTTCGAGATCGAGGACGTAGTCACTTTTCACAGTTTCCAAATTCCAAGATCTCGCCGGGTCTCGGCGATCCCGTGGGAACGGCCGGGTGAAAATTGAGGGGACCTCGACGAGAGCTTGAAGAGGAGACGGGCGCTAACGGTGCTTCTCGGAGGCGCGGGTGACAATCGCAGGAGCGTCGGGAAGGAGAGAGTTAACGTCGTCATATTTTCGTCGCGAATCGCTCCGGTTGAACGCGCGTCCAGTGCCTGCGCGAGCAAATCGCAGCTAATTTTATCGCAGCTGATCGAAGCTCAAGACCGAGCAATGAACTATACACCCAAAAAAGAAAAGTAATTTCAGAACAAGCGGGATCATCTAAATTTCAGAGGCAATTTTGTTCTTACGTATGGACGCTTCAAGATGATTCCTCCAAGATTAAGAGGAAAATATTACAAATACATTATTCTTAAAGTTAAAGAGATTATATGTTACATATATGTATAATGCAAATCTTATTGATTTTAATAATAAATTTTCTCTTTTGTATACATAGAGAGAATAAAGGCCGAATTCAGATTACATTGGGAAATGCTTCGTAAAATAAAAGAAAGCCTGACCCACATTGGCGACGAGTGCGTCGGTATTGACAGCTCTCGTCATCGTCGCCGTCGCCGTCGTCGTCGACGAGCGAGAAAATGCGTCTGACAAACGGAAGAAGGTTTCACCTTTATTTTGTCAACGCGATCGTCGACTCACTCGTCGCGCTTCTTCGGACTAACGACGCGCCGCGAGGCAAGCGAGGCGTTGCGTCACTCGTGTGTGTGTGTGTGTGTGTGTGTGTGTGTGTGTGTGTGTGTAAGTTAAAGCACGCGAGTTTCCGATACATCCACTTGGAGCCGCGATGTTGACAAATTGCTGAACGTCACGAGGAGAGTGCTGACACCGTTTTTCTTTCTCTTTCTCTCGCTCCCCGATTCGACGCGTCATTCAGCCGGTCGAATTTTTTATTCGAATTTCATCCAGTCGGTGCCAATTCATTATTCCTCGTTCAATTCATTATTCATTATTCATCAGCTTGGCTGCGACGAGCAATTTGTTCGCCATTAATCGTCGTTGACTATCGATCGACTCGTCGATCCTCGTCAGTGATCCTTCGCCGACGATCCGACGGCAGGACGCAGGATCTGCTCTGTCACTCGCGCTAGGATAGGACGCGACGTCGTCATCGCCGGTCGGTGCGAACTTTTCGACTCTGACCCAGTACTCGCGGTTCCTGCGTTTGAAAGTTTGGAAACGCCGCGCCGACTCGAAGTGGATAAGTAGCTCTTCTCTCACGTTCGTTTGCAGATGTGTGAAGGACACGCGTGAAGGTGTTCGCGCACCGGCTTCGCTTCAATCATAACCGGCCCGATAAAGCGTGACAATAGAAAGTAAGCCTAAAATCTCCTCCTCCTCGGAGAGGAGGATTTCTCGCGCTCCTACGGCCTCATCCGTTATCAGTGGTGACACCTCGAGCTGAATCTGAAGCGACGAGCTTAATATCGCGCGGAACTCTACACTCCACGGAACGAGAGGAGTACTTCGATCCTTGATTGAACGAGTGAGAAAAACCGAGAAAACGTTCGAACTAAGACAATCCTACCTTTCCTGGGAATAAATTCTTCAGTCGTGCAACTGAATGAGGACTGAGGGCGAAAACTCGCCGACGAGAAGCGGTATTTCCGTTACCGCGACCGAATCATTCGCCTGAATATGCGGCTACATTAAAACTCCATTGAGATAATTGAGAGCAATTGTACCGAGTAGAGAAACCTTCCGCAGGAATCGTTCTTTTCCTACAACTGAATTCCTGTCTGCTCCCCTGGACTGCGACAGGAAATTCAGTCCTACACTAACGGAGCTGTGCTCTTCCCGCGTAGCGGAAATATCAACATGCGCGCAGAGTGATTCCATTTGCGCGAAGAAGAAGTTGCTGTAAATTATACTCGAAGCCTCGGTGCTCTTCGAAGCTCCGAATTTTTCGAATCTTCGGGAGGCATCGAATAACACAATTTCAAAATATGAATATTCGAGGAGCGCGTGAATGTTCGGGATTTCGAGAACTCGGAGGTGCGTGCGACTAAACAAGTGCATTATTAAAGTTTCACTAGGAGCTTGGATGTACACTACTGGAGAAATTGTGAAAACTCGAATAGCATTTTGCAAAAACCGCAATAGTTATTATTAGGTTGGTGCAAACATAATTGCGGTTTTGATCGCTATCGCGATTTTGCAAATTTTCACATTAACAATTAAAAGAGCCTCTAGATGTGGTCATTTTCAGTCATTAATAATCCATTACGATTTTTGTAAAATGACTTACATGACTTTCCCTCTCAGTTTGATTGAATTGATCTTCACAATTGTTTGTTCCCAAAAAATCGCGGACACCCTGTATTTCGAATCTTCGAGCAACGTTCAGAGGTTCGAAGCTTCAAGTTTCAACTTTAAACGTCGATTATTATATCGAGGCCACGGAACTCTGAGTATATGAAACGATATCTTCTCTTTATCGCTTTTATCGATTTTATCGTTACGTTTTCGGAAACCGCGTTCGGAAACTAGATGAAGCGTATGAATCGAGAAGCGACAGATTTAGGTCGCTTAGAGTTTCCCTCTTCGACTGGCGCCGCGCCAAACGGCCTGATCGTTCGCCTCGAAAGCGACGTACCTCTTTGTCATTTGTTCGTCTCGTGCGCGATCGGCGATTCATGGCGCGCATAAATCAGCCGCTACTTTCGAGACACAGCATTAACATACTACTTCGAACGTTGCGCTGCGCGCGGGCTAATTAAAGTACATGACTACAGATGTTTTCCCCGGCGATACCGATTTCCGCGAAATCTGTCCCAAGGAGATCTCAGGAAGATTTGAGACGAGTCGAGTCGAGTCGAGTCGAGTCGAGTCGCGATAGACTTTGCAAGGTAACAGCAGGCTGGCGCCAAATATTTGTTATTCATCCATCAGACTCTCTCCCAGAAAATTTGGCCATCAAAAGCACGTGAGAAGTACTCGTTGGATTTCTAGACAAATTATCAATTTCTTCGAAATTGAAGGATATAATTTTTTATTTTATTTAACAATTACGACAAAGCTTCCAACTTGCCCGCAAAATTACACACGCGCGCGCGCTACCGCTACCACTTCTCCATAATTATCTGCAATATATTGTAATTACGAGGTCCATTAATTGCAACGGTACTCGTCAACTCGTGCGTGTCGAGTACGCAAACAAATTCGAGGCGATTTCACCGACGAGACGACCTCTCGTGCGGACTCTCGTGCGTTTATTCCACTTATACGCGATATAAATTGCATTGGCTTTGGAAAACGCGACATATTTTTTTATTTTATACAAACCCTCCACGGCACCTCACAATCCTTCGCGGCGCACGACTCGCCGCGTTATCCTCACGCGTGAAGGTCGAGCCGAGTCGAAGTATGGATATGTGGAATTCACCGAGAGGACGCGTTCATGAATTTCTACAAACCTGCGCTTTTTTGTTTTTTAATCACGAACCGATCACGAACATTTCGTACATTTCATCGCGTCATCACCGAGCAGCAAGTCGATAACGATTCAATAAGTTCAGGATGTCACGTCGATGTTGACGATATCGTTGACCCGACGACTACCTGCTGCCGGCCGTTTGTGCTCGGAATAAGCGAACTAACTAAGCGGCGTCTTCCGTTTACTATTACTATCGCTGCTGCTACTCACTCTTCGAGGATCCATCTCTCCCACAGTCAGGACCTTCCCATTAGAAACATGTCACAAGTCGCACGCGGAAAACGAGATCTCACTGCTCGCGTCCCCTATGTCTCTCGTCAAATCGCGACAACACTGCGTGAATATCTCCCGCTAAACTCTCTCGCTGCTACTCCGTCATCCTCGCGACACTGCCAGAGAGCGCGACCGGCGAGAGAGCGCGAGGACCCGGGATCCTCCTCCACGCCACGCGAAGGTGAAGGTTGAAGTGGAAGGACGCAGGATCGAAACGGCACCACGATCACACGTGCGGAGGGGGCGAGACGGGGGGAGGGGGGGGGGCGAGGTGGAGGAAATGGGAGGAAAGACGCGCACTTGACCAGGGTCAAAGAGAGAGTCCATTGGAGCGTCTTCGGCCCAAGTCGCTTATATACATCCGCGCGATTCTCTCCTTCTTACCTGTCACCCCTCTCTCGCTCGCTCTTTGCGTCCTTCCTTCCTTCCTTGCGTCTTCGCACCTTTTCCTCCACTCCGGAGAAAACGGAGTCTTCATCCTTGTTGCGACCATAACTAATGATAACCTAATCATAACTTCGACATCGCTGTTATGCGAAGGAACGAAGGGATCCGCCTTGTCCGCCTGGAGGGAGAACCCTCCAATAACGATGAATGCTGGAGGCAAGCACCCGCGTAAATTCGAGACGCGTGGACTGAAATATCCGTCGAGTGGATGTAAAAGTTTCTCGAGTGGTCTCGACGATCGATCGCTGCCTGCTGCGTTAAGTTTTGTCGCGTTGACCGTTTTACCGCGCTTCTTAATTAACAAGTGAAGTTAATAAATAAGACGCAAGATAAGAAAAAACAAGTTACATGTAAATAAACACACAGTTAATAAGTAAAGCAAGCTTAATAAGAAAAGATGAAAATAAACAAAGTTATATATTAATCGATAATTATTATATTAATTTACATTACATTAATTTCATTCATTCATATTAATTTTATATCATTATATTAATACGATTGATTTCACCTTGAAAAGCGCTGAAAAGCGGCCGTGACGGGAAGCCGACACGAAACGAGGTAGAGAGAGAAGGTACGTAATTACACATCGGTGCAAAAGTATCCTTGGTATAATTCAATCATCGGTTTAAGCTTCCGTATACAATCAACGGGAGTCACCGTGGTGGCAGCGACAGCGGCAAAATGAGTTTCCGAACTGGCGACGGCAAGACGCAACATAAATCTCCGAGACATACGCGGAATACGCGTACGCCGCGACCTATTTCGACCCGGCGCGCGCGCATGGACGTGCGGAATATGCACGCATAATCGACGCACCGTGCCACGGCACGCACAACACCGCGAGCAGTGTTACGTTCAGGCGCTAAACCCAGGCGCGTCGCTTTCTCGTCGCTTTCTGGCGATTTTGTATTCCGTAGATTCACCCTCGATCCTCCTCGCCGTAAGGTCGTCGCGTTCAAAAGCACGTGTGTGTGCACGCGGAATCGTTTCACCTGGAAAGAATCGTCGGGGATTTGTCCCAGCTGCCGCGTCTCGATTTCACGACATCGAGCATGCGGCGCTCATATTTCTCATCGTTCAGCGGGTCGCGCTGATAATATACGACATCGAATTATTGTTCGATTGCGTTCAGAGAAAATCGGGGAACTGGTAGAACTGGCAAAACACTACTGTGAACAACTATAATTGTTATAATAATAATAATTCTCTTAATAGTAATTATAATTTTTATTTTATTTTTATTTTTATTATAATAAATATTTGATTATAATAAAGATAAAGATTATAATAAAACTTTGATTAATTTCCTCGAGACACATATATTAATTAGATATATTTAATATCTTTCTTTTTTAATTCAGGTATTTTGAAATGTCAATTTTCGTCCGTTCCCCGTTCAATCGTCCGTTAGCTCCTGTGACAAAACGAATAAAATTTTAATATCAATTTTCTCACACTGATATTCCCCATTTTAAAATAGCAATTTCTGGAATGACACATTTTTCTCTCCAATTCGCTCGTCGACAAGGATATAACAAACATTACTATGACATGAACAAATACGTACCGCAAAATTCCACAAGAGAAAATTCCAGCAGAGGGAAAACAATACGATTGTCGCATTAAAAAGAAATGTCTCTTCAATTGAATTGAATCCTATTCTTTCGACTTGAATAAACCCACCCCTTTCAAGGAGGTCAAGAGAAAGCGATCTTGACAAATCTTGAGGAACACCGACATTAGAGACTTTCGTGGAAAGTTTCGGGCAACGGAGTGCAGATAAGAGACACGAACAATGAAACCAAAGAATCGCGTTATCTGTGCCTACATGTGGCCAGAGACGCGCGACAATGACCTTGGCTTAGATCCTAGTTCAAACCAGCCCACGATAACGTGGGCGACGAGTTCGTGAGGAGATAAGATCGAATGATAAAACTCGCCGCGCGTAAATGCGCGAGCGAAAACAGTAGCGTTGCAGCGTCGACCGTGCAGCAACAACGCGAGCAGACGCGAGCGATATGGCGAGGTTCTTCTTCATCTTCGCCCTGTCGTGCTTCCTGACGTACTACCTGATCAGAGTCGCGGAGGCGCAGACGGCGGCGCCAATCTGCCCGAAGATCGGCACCTTCGTCGTCTACGACGGCACGTGCAAGAATTATTACATATGCGTGGACGACGGCTCGAGACTGCTGCCGGTGATGCTCGCGTGCGCCCCCGGAGCGGTGTTCGACGAGGTCCTGAGAAAATGCGTGGCCGGGGCGACGTGCCAGCAGACGAGCGCACCGATCAGCTGCACAGAGGGCGGCGCCTTCGAGATCTACGACGGCACGTGCAGGAATTATTACGTGTGCATGGACGACGGCGAGAAATTGGTCGCGGTGATACTTTCATGCGCCCCCACGGCCGTGTTCGACCCTGCTCAGGGCAGGTGCGTAGCCGGGGCGACGTGCTTTCAAACGACGACGACGACCACGACGACCACGACGACGACGACGACGACGACGCTGATGCCGCCCACCACCGCGCTACCTTGCGTGCGATACGGCAGATTCGAGATACCGGACGTGAACTGCAAGAGGTATTACCTGTGCTACTGGGATGGTACCCGTTACACCATCATGGGCAATCTCACGTGCCCGAACACCCTGGTGTTCGAGCCGGCATCGGAGAAGTGCGTGCCGCCGGCGCAGTATCCTTGCCCGGGGTTAGTGGGATAAACGGGTCGCGTCCCGCGTCCGCGCGCGGATCGCGCAGGGGTTGGGATCCGCAGGATGCGCGCCAAGTCGACCTGGCGTCGACTTGGCGAGGATAATGCGCCCACGTTGGCGACCGAGCGTTGATGGCCTAATAAACGAGCTTGCCGAGTAATCTGTTTCTCGAGATAGTCGGCGAAGATAGTCAGGCGCTGAAGACAGCTCGATCAGTGATGTGTTCGAGAGAAGCTGAGAATAGGAAATAAAACAGAAGGCACTTTTTTTTTCTCGTCTTCCTCTCTTCTCCCTTCCTCCACGAATAGCGGGAATAAGGAATTGTTTGCCACTGGAAATGCAAAGGGTGTGGAAAAAAGGGGCCAGCCAGTTAAACGGACGAGCGAGTCTCCGGCTATCGCGCGCTTAACAGCGCGGCTTATCGGCCGCGGCATTATTTTTTGAACTTAATGGAAACAATAAAAGTGCACAACAATTCGTCGTTAGCGCGCGATCCGTTATAGGCGCGCAGCGATTGCGGCTGTTCGCGATTAATTACTTTCGCGTGTTATTAATACGCGAGCTATAATCGAGCCCGTGCGACAATCGAGGGCGCGCGCGTTACCTTGTTAAAGATTATTAAATGCCGCAAATATCAATTTCCCTCTCCCACCGCGGCGCAAAAGCCGCGAGACGGGCCGTTCGGCGGGCAGCATTGTCGGGATAATTATTGGAAATTGCGCCAACGCGTAGTAATTGTAAATATTTGTCTCGTGTGAATAATAACTACAGCCTGCTTACAATCGCAAACGCACGTCGCGCTCTGCTCTGCTCTGCTCTGCTCTGCTCTGCTCCGCTCTGCTCTGCTCTGCTCGTAAAAATTCATCAACGCGTTTAAGTGAAAACGGGGGGTATATCGTACTTTCATAAGCTTGTGTTTACTCTCTGATGAAACAAAATTTAATTCTCCCGCTGAGATTCCCGCTGTATCGCTTTTTCGTTTTCTTCTCCTTTGTCGTACATGCTCATCTCGAGAAGCAAGCTCAGTGAATAGCGAGATTCTTCCTGACTACGAATCTACACGACGACTACGACTGAATAAACGTGAAAAGTATAGCGAAAGTTTACCTAGACCGCTTGCTTGCCTCCGGAACCTTCGACATCTCTCTCACATCTTTTTGTCCCCAATATCTTCTCGAGTTCTCTCGATACCTCTCGACTAGCGAATTCAGCAGATCGCGACAAGTCTGTCGCGATTAAACAAACGTAAGAAAATTGCGGCGAAATTTCTAACATACGTACCGACCCCTCGTCTCCTCTCGATTTCATTAGGATTTCATTTATTATCTCTCTCTAGCGTCAAAGAAACAAGCGATAAGATAAACCCCGGCGAGCACGTCCGCTCAAAGCGAAACTTTGTACAGTGTGAACTCGGTGAAACTTCGCAGACTGCCGCCCAAGCTTGGCGCCTTGCTGACCCTCTCGTTCGACCAGCGTCCAACCTCCTCGATGGCCTCTCGTCTCCTCCTCGAGTGGATCCTGCCGTCCATGGGATTCGCCAGGATACCCATCAGGCTGACTTTAGCCAGCTCTCTATCGTCCTTGACCAACGTCAGATTGCCACTCGTCAACTCCGACATCACATGCTTCAGCCCGGTCGAGAGGTCCTCCTTTATCCCCGGCAAGGTCTCCCGTATAACCTCCATCTTCGTCTCGTTGCTCAAGCTCGTTGCTTCCGCCATCGCTTCGCTCTCGTTCTTCCGCGTGCTGCTCACTCCGTTTCCTCCGTTTTCCGCGTACGTTACGTTGGTCGTCTCCTCCGCGAGCGTCGTCGTGGCGAGCTGCACGTCCTCCTCCGTCGGAAGACCGACCTCGTCGTCGTACCGCTGCTCAGCTTGCAAGATGGAGCTATTCGAATCTAACGTGGAGGAGCCATTAAGGTCGAGGCGATCATTAAGGTCAGCAATCCGCTCGAGTCCGCTCGCGTTTGTCGACGTGTCGTTCGCGTCTGCCAGCGTGAGGTTCGCGTCCGCATTCCTTCTTCGTCTTCGTCTTCGTCTTCGGGAGAGCTCTGGATACTGCGAGTCCTCTGCGTGTCTAACGCGCACAGGCGTGGAACTGAGTCGCGAGAGCGAGTCCCCGGCTCGGCCGGACCCTTCGAGGCCCCCGCTGTCTTCGGCTACGTCGTCAGCAGGCTCCGCCCTGACGAAAGCCGCGTCCTTCGTCAGCTTGCTCAGGCTGGTGCAGTTCATCAACGCGCTCATGGTCTCCAGATTGACGGAATCGTTCAGGGTCTTGAGCTGCTTGAGCAGCTCGTCCGTCACCCTCCGCCGGAGGTGCGCCGGGTTCTCGTTCAGCAGCAGCTTCTTCTCCACCTCGACCAGGTTCTGCTTCTCCTTCTTGTCGTTCACGTACTCCAGCAGGATCTTCACCTTCAGCGTGAACTTGTGCCGCGGCTTGCTCGTGGTGGTCAAGGACGACAAGGGCGTGCTCCTTCGAGCCTCCACGGTGGTGGGGACACTGTTGATCGCTGCCGAAACGTTCTCGACCTCCTGGGAGGTCAGCGCGCTCATCGTGGTGCTCGCGGCTTCGGTCGCTCGCACGTCATCCACCGGCGGCGTCATCCCTGAGTCCGAGTAGTCGACCTCTTCGTCCAAGCACTCGCCAGACTCGCAGGGTCTGCTGGTCGTGGGGCAATCGCCGTCGGTCCCGTCGCAGACTGCCGAGCTGGTGACACGCGCGCAGACCTCGGAATTCTCGCAGGTGTAATCGGCTTCGCTGCTCGGCGCCGGCGCCGGCGACAACGCCAACGGCGGGAATCTCGGCACCGACGTCGGCGTCGTCGTGGAGATCACCGGGACCAGCTCTACCTTGCTGATGACCTCCGGCTCCATCGTCGTCGCTCTCCCGACGGTCTCGATCGTCACAGTCTGTTCGCTCTCTTCAGACGAAGACACCTGCTCGGAGCCAGAAGACGGTTCCGTTTCGATCGATGACGATTCGGTCGGGCTTCCGTCGAGTTTCAGTATGCTCTTGATGAACTTGGTCAGTTCGAGCGTCGGTAACGTGCTCGTGAGCGTTTCCTCTGAGGCAGCTTCACCCGAGCTTACAATTCCAATCTCCTCGCTCGTCATGGAATTGTCACTGTCGACGAGCTCTTCCGAGGAAGTCTCCACTTCCGCGTCCGTGGAGACATCAGACTCCCTCGTCCGGTCGGATGAGCCAATGACGGAATCGGCGGAAGCCGAGGATTCCTCAGACTCAATCTCAGAGAGATCTTTCTCGAACACCAGCGGAGTCGTTCGTTCGCTCACCGACTCGGGAATCGTCGACGCGATGCCTCTCTCATTGGAAGCGGTCGGAGGTTCGCCAGCTGGCTCCTTTGTCGGCGACTTGTCCTCGACGGTCGACGACTCGACAGACAGCTCCTCGGAGGAAGACCCAACGGCGCTTCCTCGCGTCGTGCACTTCTTCGGGCCCGCCGAGTCTTCCTCCTCGCACTCCTTGCCGGAGGACATCGACTCGCCCTTCTTCCCGGGAATCGCTTCGGTGGTGCTCGTCAGCCTCGAGATCGTCGCTTCGTAGGACAACGTTGGGGTCTTGTGGCCGGAGGGCAGAGACAACGCCTCCTCCTCCTCGCTGCCGCTTTCGCTGCTGCCGACGTTGTCGTCGCTCAGGTCGGCGGGCCGCGTGGTCGTCCCGCAGGCGCCGCTCTCCGCGGCGGTGCTCTCGCAGGACTCGGCGGCGGTCGACTCGCTCGTGCGATTGGACTCCGCGCTGCTCTCTTCGCTGGCCTCCTCAGTGCAGGGCGGTTCCTGATCGGGCTTCTTCGCCGTCGCCTGATGCATCTTGGGGCTCACTTTGATCTCCACCCTCTTCTTCGGGTTCTCCGAGCCGTCATTCCACTCGATGATGTTCTTGTTGACCACCGGCCCGACGCCGCACTTCACCCTCCTGTGCTGCCAGACGAGCACGTCGCCGACGTTGCTGACCGTGGTGAAGTTGACTACCATGCTCGCCTTGGTGTCCTCGTCTATGACCTCGAACAAGGCGGTCCTGCCGATCTCGGGGTCGTTCGCCGTCACTTCGCCGTCGAGCCTCTCGCACTCGAGATACCGCTCCGGTATGGTCGCCGAGTTCTCGAAGGAGATGGTGTACTCGCGAATCACCAGCCTCTTCGGCGGCCGCGCGTTCTTGCCCTCCTTGATCGTCGTCGTCTCGATCCAGCACAGAGTGATGTCCTCGCCGACGTGCACGCTGCTGGTGGTCCTCGCCTTGGAATTGTTACCGATCACATCGTCGAACTCCTTGTCGAACGCCTTGTCGACCCGCTGGCTCGTCGTGTTCCCGACGAAGCTGCTCGAGTACCTCTGGTTCTCCTTCTTGCCGCTCGCGCAGCTGCGGTCCTCCTCCTTCGCCTCCTCGAGCAAGTCCTCCTTCGGCTTGTGCGTCGTGGTGTCCGGCGCGAGGATCCTCCGAGGCTTACTCCGGCCGCTGTGATGACTGAGGACGTTCATGTTGACGATCTTGTTTTCTACCCTTCTGCGAAACGAGAGAGGAGCTGCGAGTGATCAGTGACAATAAAACACGAGTATTTTGTCGCGCGCGTCACGGCGTTTACGTTGCCGTTAACAAAGCGACAAAGCTTCTCGTATCTTTATTTTTTTATTATTATTCTTATTTATTATTATTCCTTCCTTCGTTCTTACTCTGTCTTAGTATTACTCTGTGTGTGTCTCAATTATATATTATTTCATTACCTATTAAATTATTAACGAAATATTTTATTAATATTTATTAGTTAATTTATTTATTAATTTTTTTATAAATTTACTAAATACTTATCAACAATTGTATCTTATTATATATTTCTTATCAAGGTGAGGGGGAGGGAAGGATGAATTTTACTAACACTTTGTCCTGCGGCGACTCTCCGTCCTCCGAGGAGAGCGCTTCGTCGCTGACCGAGTCACTCCTTGGCTGCACATTTCTCCTCGCACGAAGACGCGACGCGGCGTGATCATGCCAGTGATCCTGAGGCTCTACTTTCTCCTCCTCGAACACATTCCGCATCTGTGGAATGGAGCAGACGGGGCGAGGGAGGAGTCAGCGCGATGGAGAACAATCCAGCGGGATAATTGGACACAATTTGCATACCTGACTCGCGACCGACAAATCAGAGGCCAACGGGATTGTCGCGGCATTATCACGCAACCAACAGCACACCTGTCGCAGTCAAGGGAGGAAGCAAAGTTCAATTATCGTGTCGGGGGATGCCATCATCATTCAAAACAGATATGACTTAACATTAACAGGACTCGCGCGGGCGCGAGTCAATTTACAAGTATTTGTTCGCAAGCGAGTAATCAGCTTCTCAGAAGTGTGTGTGCGCGCGCGCGCGCGCAAAGTGATCCGACGGTGATTAATCCGGCGGGTGTGCAAACAATTAATTAATTCCCCGACGATTATCAACTTAGGTAGTAAGCGCTCGTTTCACACTCGGCCCAATCGTATCGATTCGTACGAGCCGAGCGATAAATCGACGCGGAAAATTGACCGGTCGAATCACGATCACGCTGGCGCGAAAGCGAGAACGTCGCGAATAAAATATATAAATCACTACACGATAAGAAAGAATATACGCGTCAAAAGTTGCCAGCGACCAATCCCGCCGCGCCGATTCATTTAAATATTTACTAATAACAGCAGCAACAATAACAGCAATATTTTTATACGGCGCGTATCTGCGATACGCAATGAAGCAGAGAAAGAAATCCAGTAACCAGTGAAAAATGCAATATATTTTATCGGTGGAAAATGCACATTGATATTTTATCAATGAAAAATGCAATATATTTTATTGAGAATTTATTGAGAAATTTACGCAAAATTTAACTGCAATATCCCCAAATCGCACAATTTCTATATTTTCTAAATGCTCCCGCATTTTATTGCTCCTTATTATGTCTCCTCGCGCGAGACGGAGGGAGGTATTTAACTTTCTTCAAGTACGACTTCGTAATCTCGAGTTGAACACGGAAGAAAGACCTACCGTAAGGATGAGAGAAAGGATACACGGCGCGCGAAGCAGCATCGCCGCCAACGTCTCTTTCGACTCTAACACCGGCCTCTCCTGGCTTGGCTGTCTCTTGGCCAGCAAACACGGCCCACACCCAAAACCGAATCGCGCCTCTCCCCAATCTTCTTCGACGATCGAGCGATCCCTCGTCTCGCTCCGATCACAGCCGACTCATCCGACCAGTTGAGTATTTCAGCCGACCACCGTCGCTTCAGGTATCTCCCCGTTGCTGCTTCTTGCCCGTGTCGGTCACGACGAGTGGAGTAGCGAGACAAGTTCTCCTCTGGTACCGATTCGGAGTCTGGTGGTGGTCGCGAGTACCAACTCGGCCGGGCGTAGTGCACCTTCGATCACCGAGCGAGCCCCGACCGTCCCCTCCTTTCGTCGTTAAATCCCTCCACCGGCCATCGGCCGCTCTTTTGAACCCCCGGCCGGCCGGCCAACGCATCGCGAACAAACATCAACCGCCACGCGGTCGGAAATAATCGCCTCGGCGAAAAGCCCCGCGATTGCAAACCCGAATTAATCGAACGACCTCGCGATTATCTTCTCGTGCGCAATAATTTGCTGGGAGCAAGGCTCGAGTTTTCTCCTCGAATTTCCAGCTCGCGCTGGATTTTCCAAACAGCATGGAGAGCCTCCGATTCTCCATGATGGTTTCCTGTCCGGACGACGTCACATCTGGCTGCGCTCTCATTTCAATTTACCAGCCGATCGATAATTGACCGTCCGAGACATTTAATTCGGAAGTCTCCGTTCGTCACGCGCGATAAAAGCCCGCCGCGCTTTGTTCGTTTCCCCGTTCTCCCGTGAGCAGCGCACTTGGCTCGCGCCGCGCGTTCGGAAGATTAATGAATTATTTAGCGGACGCGACGTCGCGACGTCCTTGAATTATTTATTTCATAGCGCGCGCGCGCGCACGGCCGCTCGCGATCGGCAGATAAAACACACAATTACATTTCGCAGTGTTGCAAGATTGGCGAAATTGGCGTCTCCGATTGAGTTCCCAGAGAGGGAGCTGAGACCCCCCTCCCCCGTCGCAAGCCATGAAAGCGATTTTCCGCCCGGTGCCGGCGGACGCGCGCGCGGAAGAAATTATAGACGCCCCCGCTTTCCCGGCGATTATCACGACAGTTCGTTCTCCCGTCGTTCGCCGTTACGCAGCTTCGCGGTCGACCATTGCACATACCACGATGGAGAGGCAATACTCTGTCCTCTGTCTCTGTCTCTTTCCCGGTCAACTCCCATGCGTCCCATCTACACACACACACACACACACACACATACAAGTGTAAAATAAATCTGTGTAAAGTATAATGAGCGACACACAACAGATAAATAATAATTATTAATAATAATAGAAAGCAACGTATCGGTAGAATAAGATTCCAACGCAACAAATAAATAAGTGACACGGCCGATTAATTGATATTGGCAAATCTCCGAGCAAGCGCTGAAGAAGACGCGCTTTGATAAATCACACAAAGTGTCAATAACCCGCACGCGTCGCATTTCAAGCGGATAATCGCGGTCGAATTAACTCGCCGGGGGTTTCTAGTGGCTCACACAGGTGATCGTTAAGTCGAACAGGCAGCTGGCTCGTTCTCGTTTCGATTTGACGCGGCGTGCATTAAGACGGAAGCGAACTGAGCAGGCGGACACGCGAGCAGGCGGAGGACGGAAGAGGAAGGTCGTAGGTGCGATCGCGTGCGAGCGCGAAATCGTAAACGCCATATCGCGCGAGGTGTGTTAGCCGGACCCGAGAAAAGGCCGAAGATGCAGATCGAGATGGATTGATTGGAATTGCAGTTTTACGACGAGCCGTCGCCGCTTCGCACCGCGATAATCGTTGATATCAGAGCATCGGCCCACGCGCTGAAACACGCGCTGAGAACGCGCGTCTCTCACCCTTCGGCGATTTTCCCTTTCTCGAACCCTCTTTCTCGAACACGAAGACCGGATGTTCTCGGCGATGAAGCATTCGCGTCCCCCCTCCCCCCCCCCCGGGCTATTCCCTCAGCTGTCGCACTTAGGTACACAGATGTTCAACGTAGTCCGAACTACGTAGTTCTCAAATGAAATTTTCCGCGAATACCTGCCTCCTCGCTCGGGTCAACCGCCAAAGGTCGACTTTGCGAAACGCGGAAACGTCTCGCGAGCGTCGAAGGATCGACGAAATCGACGTAGTTGACGCACGGCGATTTAATTGCCCAAGGATAAAAATATAACGTGTAAATCGCCCGTTATTTGCTATGGGTTGTCCCTCCAACCAAAGTTCCGGCCGTTCAGATAATGACAGCCGTACGTGTTCATGTCGAAGACTGCTGTACTATACGCCACTGTCGAAATATTCCAGCCCGGTGCGTGACACTAAATCACCCGCCAACCGACGCGAGACACGCAATCCTTCACACATACACCGAAGGAGAACACACATACACAGAAGGTAGAACAAGCGTAGGCACTCTGCCTGCGACGTGATATGTGTTGGTCTCTGTTCGCTCGCGAACGTAAGTGAAAGTACATATGTATAGGCGTCCTCATATAAACGGGATTTTCGCGAGGCCAATGCAGTTTCAAACGACGGCTGTTAGTGACGAGGGATAACAAAATACAGTTGATCGACGCTAAATCGTCGCACGTGCTCATCGCCGAATTCGTGACGACTTACTCTTTTCGGGGTTCTCTGAAAATCTGAAGAGAATTCCGCATTAGGACGAATTTCGGTCGCTTTTTCGGATCTTCTCTTTTGGATGCCGTCGTCGGATGACGGAGAGACAATGTGGTTTATAATAATTTGCCTGGTAATAATATTCACGATTCTACAGAGCTGGCAGCGACCATCGAAATTTCCTCCAGGTAAAGAGAGAAAATAAAAAACACAAGACGGCAATAGATTAAAATGTAGACAGAAACGTATTTTATTTACCGCACCTAACGACATTATGTCGGATAAATATAAATGGAATATATATAAAAATAAATTTTTTTATCAAAAATTAGGTTTTCAAAATTCAAGTTAAAACTTCAAAATCAGGGCTAATCAGCCCTGAATGCTATCAGTATGTAAATAATAATGATAAAATAAAGTGGGAGAGAGAGAGAGAGAGAGAGAGAGGGAAAAATTCATCGCGAAAATGTCAAAGCGATTTAACGCGAGACGATTACCGACTGTCTGTCATGTGTGTAAATATATGAAACAATTAGAAAAATATTAATAAATTTCGAGGACCGCACGGTCTGCCGCTCGTGGGAAACATATTCGACGTGAAACGTCTGGTGAACGAGACGAAGTATTATTCCCACGTTTGGTGCCGCCTAGCCGACATCTACGGGCCTATTGTCGGCTTGAAACTCGGCACAGACGAACCTCTGATCATCGTTTCCGGCAGGGATGCCGTGGTCGAGATGTTGAATCGAGCCGAGTTCGACGGCAGGCCCACCGGATTCGCTTTCCGCCACCGGACAGGTGGTGTGCGAAGGGGTGTGATATTCACCGACGGCGAAGTTTGGCGCGCACAAAGAAGGTGCTAATACTTCCTCCCACGAGAAAGTCCACATCGCTATTTTTATCGCGATGAAAAATCTAAAAAAACATTCTTCTCAGTTGATTGAATTTTTACGTGTTTATTTCGTGATTATTCTGTTGTGCAGATTTACTCTGAAGACGCTGAAAGAATTCGGCTTCGGGAAGGTCAGCATGGAGAACGTAATACTGAGCGACGCGGTTGCCTTAACTACCGCGATAGAGTCGCTGGCTGCGTCGGGACCCATTAAAAACTTGCACAACGTCACGTCTGTGGCTGTCCTCAATAGCTTATGGACGCTAGTCGCTGGCTCGAGGTACGTTGCGATATTCGAAATCACACGCAACTTCACGCCA
Source organism: Harpegnathos saltator (assembly GCF_003227715.2). Classification (NCBI taxonomy): domain Eukaryota; kingdom Metazoa; phylum Arthropoda; class Insecta; order Hymenoptera; family Formicidae; genus Harpegnathos; species Harpegnathos saltator. The sequence goes on along the minus strand of NW_020229878.1, from coordinate 439,959 downwards.
CGTGGTCAATCGCTAATGATCGTGGAAAATCGACGATGTCGACATTGGCCGTAGATACGAGCTAGAGAACCCGAAACTAAAGGAGACTTTGTCCATAACAAACGATATTGTGAGAAGCACCAACGTCACCGGCGGTATACTGACGCATTTGCCAATCCTGAGGCACGTCGTTCCAGGATTGATAGGATTCACCCTCCTGAATCAGAGACTGGCGCGAGTGTGGCAATTTTTCAAGGTAACGTCACACGCCTTCCTACGCGGCTACATATGATTTCTGTCATAGCGCGTGCATAGCGTAAACAAATGTATACCATATATACAGGATGTCCGGGATCTTTCGGAGACGAAAAATTGTGAAGACTAATCAGATCAAACTGAGAAGAAAAGTCAAGTTTGCCATTTTGCAAAGATTATATTTTTTGTTTGCAAAAATTGCAATTTTTTTTTACAAAAAATTGCAAAGCTAAACATTTTGGAGAAAAGAAAGAAGAGGTTTCGGATTCAAAAATTGTATGGTTTCAAGGGGGGGACATGAAACAACTACATCGTTTTATTTGCAAATAGCGCAGCTTTCGAGATATTCACTGGTTATTATTACATTTTCTTTAAATGGGAACCCCAATTTTTTATTATATCATGTTTTTCTATCAATTAATTAATCTAACAACTTTCGTTTGAAACATTTTTTTCTAAAATCCTTAATTTTCGAGATATTTTGCCATCCTGATTTTTATACACCCTGTATTAATATTTATTATTGTACGTGTATTGTTATTATTATAGTAAGTTGTTATACGCACGTGCGCGTATGGTGTATTTGATTTCAGGGCGAGGTAGCTAGGCACAAGCAAACTAGAATGCACGGCGAGTTCCGAGACTTTATCGATGTTTACCTGACGGAAATGAACACCGAGCAATCAAAGCCGACTGTGTCGTATTTCGACGGTACGCGGAGCCTTTACGACAATTGCATAAGCGAGAAAGAGATAAAATGCGACGCCATGCGATAGAAATACGAATCTAAGGGCTCGTCGAGTTTCTCTTTCGTATCGCGAAACGAGACTCGTCGGGGACGGGAGGACACCCGACGAGCGCATTAGGAAAATAAGGAGATGAGGAAAGCAATAGCATAGGAATACAATAGGAGGAATAGTAGGGAATAAAAAATAACGAGACAGACGATAGTAGTAGACGGAAGATGCAAGAAGTATTATTCACGAGCGATTTGCTCGCAGATGAGTCTTCAAATAAGTGTCACGAGTACGCACGCGTATCAATCTTATACCGACCATGTTTTCCAGCTTCGAAGCCGCGCTACGAAGTACAATTAGCGAGGATATTCTCGTTGCAGAGGAACAATTAATTAGCGTGGTGAGAGACCTCTTCTCCGCCGGGGTGGAAACGACCAAGAACACAATTGGCTTCGTAATAACGTATCTCGCGGTGAGGCAGGACGTTCAAGGAAAAGTGCACGAGGAAATCGAGAGAATACTGGGCAGAGAGATTTTGCCTTGCTTGGCGCACAGAAATCGGTAGACTCGATGGACAGATATATGAAGAAAAATGTTTGGTTGGCCGAAACAATTTTCTGCTGAGACGCTACGAACGACTCAGAAATTCTGAAGCTGCCAGTCCAGAATTCAGTCCAACTGTGAAGTGATCGAGGTTTCCGATTAATTTCAAGAGAATTCTGGCATCTTCAGTAGGAATTTCCGAATCGTTCGGCCAAACCTTTTTCTCCGTGTACCTTCTCCATATTTTCCATGATTATTCATCCGCACTGTGCACAATCGCGACATTTTCAGGCTACCGTATCTGAACGCGACGATCGCCGAGGTATCGAGACTGGCGAATATCGGTCCTACTACGATCCCTCATCGAGCGACGGCGAACACGACTTTACTCGGTTATGAGATAAAAAAAGGTTACAACTTGTTGGCAAATCTTAGAAGCGTCCATATGGACGAGAAGCACTGGGGCGATCCGAAGGAGTTTCGGCCTGAGAGATTTCTCAACAAGCAGGGCGAATACGCGGAGGATCCTTGGTTGATACCGTTCGGCTTGGGTAGATACAAAATATGTCGAGATAAAATACGTCGCCGTGTTTTAGATATTTCTCCTACTATATAAAGTATACGACCGCTGAAGATTACAATACCTGACACAGGTCGCAGAAAGTGCTTGGGCGAGACTCTGGCGAGGAGCAGCGTGTTCGTGTTCGTTGCGTGTCTGTTGCAGAAATTTCAGTTCGTGTTACCACCAGGACATCCGGATCCTGTTTTAAACGGCATCGACGGCTTCACAGTCGCGCCGCCCGAGATCAACGTCGTCGCTATTAAATATACGTAAGTTTGTTGACGCGTTAACCGAGAGCGTTAATCGAGCGAGTGAGTTTTGCGCAAAGGGAATAAATTGTGGCTTACTTGAGAAATGTATGTTGATAATTTATATATCAGGTTGGCGCAAAAATAATTGCGGTTTTTGTCATTTTAAGTTTGGCATCGATTTTTCTAGAATTACGTAGCTTTATCGTTATCCTTTCCAGAATTCTATTTTATAGGAATAAACAAAGTTGTTTCCCGTTGGGAGAGATGTGTGCAGGCCAATGGTCTTTATTTTGATTAATAAATAATCTAATTTTATTAAATTTTATTAAATATATTTTCCAACTGATGAATAAATATAATTTTTAACTGATATATGCGTCTTTATCTCTCGATATAGTAAGAACCGCAATTATCCCTGCACCAATCTAATATTATACGAGAGAAAACCTGAATCCTGAAACGAGAGAAACCTGATGAATGGCTGCTAATTGACCGTTGAAAATTATCTGCGGCCAGAGAGAAACATGTTAAAACAAAGCATATTATAATTAAACTGTATTAGAAACAAGTAAAATATAGAGAGGCGAGAAGAGCCAGCGTTGTCGATCGAGCGAAATTTAATTCAAATCACTTAATATTACATTTAATTGTTTAATTACATTTCATAAATTTCACTCGATTGAGAGCCCATTTATTTAATTCATTTCAACTCAATCAAAATTTTGGATAGGAGGTTCTCCGACTAAAAGTACACAATAAATATATAATAAAACAAAAATGGTATTCAACATCTCCGAAACGGCGAGTTGACATACGCGGCGATCTGTCCGCATTTCCTCTGCCAGAGTTTGCACTCGCTTTTTGTATCCGACTCCGACATCCGAAATTATTTGGAAGTACACGTCGCATAAACAGCTCGCAACAATCATTGCGTACTGCGCAAACATTGTGATTCTGAAATTAATTAATACAAACTGATTGTTACTCGCGACGACACAACAACACAACAATCAATCGCTGTGTTTGTACAATGGCGATAATTTTTATTTCATGTTTTTTTTTTTTCTTTAATACAAGTTCCTGTCTCAAGAGTAATATTAGAAGATTCTATTTACACTTGATGTACACAATCAACACATTGCCTCTATTCACAAGAAATGCTTACAGAAAGTCTTCTTATTACGTCCCGCAGTCTTCGTGGGGATGCTCCTCGCTCGCTCGTCGCTAACCACAAAAATTGCACGCTTTAGCGCCACTCGGAATAACGAACTAATCGTTTTAATCCGTAAATCCGCTCTGTTCCCTCCGCTCTCACGTCAAGCTGTCGCGATAAATAATGGAAGACAACGGATTCGAGAGATTCTCATGCGAAGATCGTACCAGCGTGAAAGAAAATCGCCGTTCTGACCGACGCCGTGGCGCCGAAATAATCACTCGTCTCCGGAGAGCTCGTCTCGCGGAGACTCACCTGTCGTCTCGAAAGAATCGATCAGCGAATCATAATTCAGGATTTGCCGAGAAAGAGTCTCGGTGGAGTACTTTCGCAATAAACAAAATATATATTCTCGTATGTACAACCGTAAAATACACGACTGGCATGAGCGTCAATTTTAATTGACCTGTCAACGCAATTTCCTCACGCTAGGATGTTTTCAACATGCCAGAATAATATGTATATATTTATATTTATATATATATATATATATAATCTAGAATTCAAACAAATATGTCCGGATACAACCGGACGCAACGTGACAGACGCATAGAACAATGGCATAGGACATGACAGAGGTGTCCCGAATCTATTTACACTATCAGGAATTTTGAGATTCGTATGGTCCACACAAACGGGACTCTTCCCTAAGAGCGATAATATTAGCGCAGTATATGTAGTAGTCATGATCCAACAATAAGTGTCGAGACTACAGTGTCTAGATGACAGTTTTACGACCCCGCGGAATTCCGTACAGACACGCTTGAGGTTTGCGGGAACTTACAATTACACAATCGTCGATCGACATTCATCGGAAGCCGTTGACGATTGACGTGAAAACGTTTGCGATAAAGTCGCACGAAACGGAGGAGGACAGCGTGAGCGACGATAAATTAGTACAACAATCGAACGTACAATCCGTGCGGGGACGCACTGTTTTCGGAAACAAATGAATTGCGAGCGTTCAATTCTCCCGTGTTGGTACCAAACTCCGCGAATACAGATAAATTGTGACTTCGTACCATAATATTTAGTTAATGATCATTAAACGTTAGCTACCTCGTGAGAACAAACGAGTCAACGAGTTTAGAGCTTGAATTTGTTCGTAAATACGCGTAAGCTTAACAGCTTACGATGCTTAACAGCAGTTCGATGATTCGTGCGCGGCTCGAAAGGTGTCTCCTGCCGTCGAGAACGCGTTTGCAATATCTCAAAAATCTCTTTTGTTATGTTACATCTGTCATGTCAGGAGAACCGTGTCGATAATGCCTGATTTGCGCATTCACAGCCTCGTGTTCGGCGTTCGTCGTCGCCTTCATTTGTTCGCGGGGTTCGTTGAAACCCGAGGAAAGCGCACCGCCGTGCCACGGGTATCGAATCTTTTTGTGAGAATTCGCGCGCGCTCGCGCGCTGAGAATAACGTTTCTCGCTGAGGCTCGGTCACCGAATACAATCCCGGGCGATGTCCTCCCGCTCGCTCGCAGGAAAGTCGGGACCGACTCTCGGCGTTGCGGCGAGAATCGATCCGTTATCTCTCCTGCGCAGCGTTCGTTACAACATTCGTTACTGGAGAGGAAAATTGCACGAGTAAATTATTCATATATCTTACAGTCGCGAGTAACAAGGCGGCTTCTCCCAGAAATGTCGCGCAAATCTCTCGGAAGCATCGTTGTCAGGACGACTTTGCAGAATTAGAGAGAGAGAGAGAGAGAGAGAGAGAGAGAGAGATCCTACGGATAATCCGGGAAATTGCAGCAGGTTTTATTGCACCTTCACTTTTCTCGCCGGCCGAGAATAGACGAGACGGTCGCTAAACTGTGTCGTCTTTCTGCGCAATCCACCCACCGACCGATTATATATCCTGATGCAGTAAATTCCTTGCTTGAATTGCGCTCGAGACTCGAGACTAGATGACATCCCGCCTACGCGAACCTCAGGACGACAATGCCAGGCCCAAGCGCGCGAAGACCATTTCCTTCCTCAGCCGCGTGATCTCCCAGTAAATGTCATGAACTGCAACGGTAAATTGCGGGGTTCGAGTGGGAATCGTTATGTTTTAGAGGACGCGATTGAAGTAAATCGGAAATCAACAACAGGGAGAGATAAAAAATTCGTGCAATCGACCGTCGTCGTCGTCGTCGTCGTCGTCGAAAATTCAAACGTTGTTTACTCGCTTTCGCTCGCGGCAGATCAGAGAGGCACTTGTATTTTCAACACTACCCCGCCTCTTTCTCTCCAAAAATAACAAACGGCGAAGAATCGATTATCTCGTAGTGCCATGTTTATAGATGCAATTGAATGTTGCAATTGTTAAAACATTACAACATGTCACGCAGTCATACACACGAGCGCACATGTTGGAAATTAATTATTCTGAATTCCTCTTTTAACCAAGTATGCTCAACCGAGAAATATCGAGTCGAGACAATCGATCGACTCGATATTTCTTTCATAATAAATTAACCCCCATTTCACATATACTCACTTCTCCGAGACTTACCTGAGCTCTTGACGAGGCCGCGCTCCACGTATCTCAGGTAATTAAGGAAATCACACACCGCTATGATCTGCAAAAAGACACACACGGTTTCTCACGGAACGGGACCCTCTTCGTCACACAACACCGAGGTAAGTTTCGTCAATCGATCGTCAATCGATTGTCAATTGTCGGTGACAACTCACCCGGTTGCGACAGATCTGCGAGATGCAGAACCACTGGTTCTCCTGATCACCGAGTCGCATACGGTAATGACACTGCCGCGGTGCCTCGAGTAGCGCGCATTTCCTGAAAAAGCACAGAGTGCCGCCGTTACTTTATCGCGAGCGAGAGTCGCGCGGTCGGTCGCGCAGCTCGTTCATTCACGGCACGGTAATCACTAATCACTAATCTCGTTTCGCGGGATGAATATTTACAATGCAGCGAGCGCTGCATACTTGGGCTCGGCTACGTACTTGGGGAAAGCGAGCTTCGTCTTGTCGCTGACCGCCTCGATGAAGATTATGCCGTCCAAGACGGCCTGCCTGACCTTGGCGCCCAATTCTTTGTTAGGGAAATCCAGGCAGAGGTCGATGTCCTCCCTGAATACCCTCGCGACGAAGAGATCGCTCTTGTCGACGCACGGGTTCGCCTTCCACCTGAGAAACTCCGTGTGCACCCGCGGGTCGACCTCCAGGCCGAAGTCCTTGCACTCCCGCTCTCTCTCCTTCTCGCGGTCCCGCTTCCAGTCCCTCTCGAGCACCTCTCGATCCGTCGGTAACGGCGGCCTTTGTTCTTTCACTGGCGAGTCCGGCGGCGAATTCTCCCGGCCGTACTTCAAGTTGAAGTGCGACGGCGATCTACATCGGAATTGCAAATCGTCCTTGAGCGTGCTCTATTCGTTTGCATTTTGCAAATGCCTCGCGGCAGTAAATAAGGATACGTCTCTGATAAATAATGATCGGGCTAATTAGTCGAAGCGAGCTCTCTCGCGCGCACTCGCGTAGTTCACTCGCGATGATTACGTCGCGACGAAAGGCAAGGGAATTCGGTCGGTACCTGCGATGCTTCTTCGCGAAAAGCCCCTGTTGGCTCTCCTCTCCGTTACCAGCGCGACCCTTCGTGTCGATCTGAGGGTGCAGGTGAGGATTCGGCCTCGACGGCGTGGACGTTAGCACCAGAGTCTTTAGAGCAGCCACTTCGGCCGCGAGCACCTCCGATTTCATGCGACTCTCCTCCAGGAGACGCTCCGCCGTTGCCTGGCGCACGTTAGCCTCTCGCACCATGTTGTGTGCCTCCTACAAAACAAGTCGTCGTGTCATACGCGCACTGCGTGATCTGCCCCTCTTTCCTACTTTCTCTCTTTTATCCATGTTGGTCCATTATTTTTTATTTATATTATTTTTTATTTCAACAGTCCCCTCAAACTCTCTTACTGATTGCGTAAGAGAGCCTCGATGCGCAGTTTCTCGTTTTCGTTTTCGTTTTCGTTTTCGTTTTCGTTAAATAATTCCATAAAAATTTATTTAAATAAATTCTAATATTAATTTAATATTAATTCAAATTTAAAATTTATTTAAATTTACTTAAATAAATAAATTTTTATGAAATTTTTATATTTAAAAAGTATTATATTTAAAGTAATTTTTACATTAAAAAAAATTTATTTATCCAAATAAATTTTTATTTTGTAAATGAAGATCTAAAGAAGCGAAAAGGCTCGCGGCTTTTTATAGTTAACCTTGATGCTGCATGCATTCTATTTATATCAGATAAATGTTATTGATATTCTCTATTCTTATCCCCGAGAAGAGGAGAAGATGGGAGTGCCAACCTGGAAGAGGCTGGCAGTGAGTTCCTCGAGCTCGGCCTCCACGTCCTGCCTGATACGCGACAGTCTGGCCACTTCCTCGTCCTTCAGCTTCAGCTCCTCGTGAGCCCTCTTGAGCTCCTCCTGCAGCTTCGCCACAGCGTGCTCCTTCACCTCGGCCACTGCCCTACCCCATTGCAGAGCGGTAGGCGACGGTGGACTGTTGATCTTCTTAGGTAAGCACAGCAGCTCCTGCTGCTTCGGCAACGCTCCTCCTTCCGGCTGAAAGTCGGAATTTCCGCAAATATTTCTCCCGTGGATTTACGCGAAGCCTCGCGACCGGCCGGCAATTACGCGGATAACCCGCGTCTTACCTGCGTGTCTTTGGACAGGGAAGACCTCCTGGAGGACTCGCGGGAATTGTCCCTCTTCGTCGAGCCGGCATCGACATTCTCGTCTCTCGCTTTATCCGCCGAGTCAGCTTCGCTCAACCGGAGATCCAGGGGTCTCGTGCGTTGAGTCTGAGACTTGAGAACTTCCGGCTCGGGAGATTTCAACTTATCGCAGGGCTTCTTCTCGTCCGATAGGCTTCGATGTCTCGACAGAACTCCCTGCAGCTTCTCGTTGTACGTGAACAGGGGAGTAGCTTTGCTCGAACTGGAACTGAAGCACGCAGATTGTCGGGCTAATCGATCAATCATCTTCATCGAACGAGATTGACAAAACGAACGAGATTAATACATAGAGTGTACAAAAAGCGACAGCAAAATATCCCAAAAACTAGAAGATGACTGGAACGGATGATTAATAACGCGTAATAGCACCGTAAATCGATTGAACATTTAAATAATACACGGCGCAATTTTTCTATCTCGATCTTCTCTGAAATAAACGCGCGAAACGAATTTGCAGAAACTCACGTAAATGTGGTTAAAATCCTCAAGATTGCAAACCAAAAACAAAATACGGAAATACAAGAACGATGAGAACCGAATTGCAGGTGTCGGGTGCGAATGAAAAACAATGTACAAGTAAGTACAATTAGCGAGTTGCGGGACCAAAATTTTGACCATTGTAAATGACCTTCTCTTCAGTGACACCGATCATCAGTGCGATTGAAACGGAAACTCCGAAAAAAGAAGAAGCAATGTTAGACTTCATCGGACGTTAGTGTCAACTTGATCAACTTTTTGAGAATTCGTTTGAATGGAACTTTCTCTCCTGCGATCACAAACTATCGTCGTATTACATTGTTTGAATTCGCGGCAGGCAAAACTTCAACTGGCATATCGATTTACTTGCAGTAACCAAGTCGCCGGGCCCTTGACGCCGGATTTGATTTTCGATGAGGATGAAGCATGCGGCGATTCGACACCCGCGCAATTCGACTCTCTCTCTCTCTCTCTCTCTCGTTTCTAGAAATTCCATCTCGGACGCTCACCTGTCACCCAGGAACTTGTTGTTGTCGTCCTCGTCGAACAGACTAGTCGGCTCCTCGTCCTCGTCGTCGCGCTTAGTGACGTAGCCGAAGAGATCCGTGGCCGCCCTCGCGAGGTCGGACTTGAGGATGGGATGAGGCGGGTGCAGACTGGCGCCGATCGAGCAGTCGGCCTCGTCCGTGTAGAGCTCATCCTCGTCCGTGGTGTATTCCTCGTCGCCCGTTGTCCCGGTGCTTCCGGCTCTTCTGTGCTTGGTGGTGAGTGGTCGGTAGGCGTACTCGTTCGAGCCGGAAACCGATTCGTTAGACTCCATTGACTCCGGCTGCTGTTGCTCCTGTACTTCCTTCATGATATATACTCGTCGCCGCGCGAGCAGCCGGATGCAGCAGCAGCCTCCGAGAGCTTGCTGGAATTATCGGCTCGGCCGCATTGACTTGCTCAGCGAGCCTGGAGTTTTTCGATCGGAGTGACGGCTGAATGAATGAAACGTCCTCTCTCTCTCTCTCTCTCTCTCTCTCTCGCCTCTTCGGCGCCTCTTCCCCCGTCGTCGTCGTCGTCGTCGTCGTCGTCGCGGAAGTGCGGTAATGAGGTGTGCTGCTGAGCGCCGGCGACGGCCGCGAATTAGTTCTGGGCGGGAAATAATCGAGCATCTTCGTTATTCAACGTCACGAGAAGCAGGAAGGTCCGGTTCACATTGTGATGAAATTATTATTCTAGGAAAACGCGGCTCGGGTTTAACGCGCGAGACGAAATACGTCGAATACCTCTCTCGATCGAAGAATCTGTCGCTCGCTCCGCGCGCGGCCTGCATAAAATATGCACATGCAAAAGTGGAAAATTATCTCGGCGTGATTTAAACTTCAGACACATTTTCAGACACCGACGCGAACATACGCGAGCGCGAGCGGCTGGAAAGGGTCGATATTATGATAAATTATTCAGAGGAAATGTAACTGCTCGGGAGTTAGAACGCGGGAGAAAATAGTCAGGATCAGAGCGAAGCTCTCGATGAGAATCTCGCTGTCGCCTCCTCCTCCAGGATGAATACGCACGTAAACAGGAAGATCGTAAAACAGAGACGATCTCGAATTCGTGAGACATCGGCGGCAATGCCATTTCCGGCGAAGGTCGGCGCTCGCGAAGCCTCGCGCGAAAAGTCCTCGTCTTATAAATAATCTCGCGAATCTCCCGGTCGGAGTATTCCGGAGGTTTCGCGTGGGCGCAGCGGAACGCGGACACGCGTGTCGCATGCACGTGTTCTCCGCCGTTACTCTCGTTACATAAGCAAACTTCGGCAAATTCGAGCCTGTTAACCTGTTATAGTCAGCGCCGGTCATTACGCGCGATCTCACGCGAATTACGCGTCGCGCGCGGAGGGGGGAGGATTCACGGGTTGTAACGGCTGAATTAATTTCTCACTCCAAGGAAGAAAAACTGATAAAAAAGCGAGAGCGAGAGTGCAATTGAATTATTTCGCGAGCGCGTCCGTTAACCCATCAGCGCTCTCGCGCGCGCAGCGTCTCGTTTGTTGAATAATATAATTTCTAAATGAAAAATTGTACATATACATATACAAGTGTGTATAATAATAAATAATAAGAAATCAGTTGAGAAGGAAAAATTGTAAAGATTAAACTGAGATGAAACTGAGAAGAAAAGTCATGTGCCATTTTGCAAAAACCGCGTAATATTTATTAAGTTATTAACGATTGAAAGCGACCAGATCCAGAAGCTTTTCTCAATTGATAATTTGAAAATTTATTTGCAAATTTTCAAGTTATCTATTAAAAGAGCCAGCATGTAGATGCGATGTCATCATTCATTAATAATCTATTGCGATTTTTGCAAAATGCAAACTTGACTTTTCTTCTCAGTTTGATCCGCATAATTAATCTGCATAACTTTTGTTTCCAAAAGATCCTGGACACCCTGTCCATATATGTATGCGTGCGTTTAATGCGCGTAATTTTATTATTAACACATTTCCCGCGGCTAATTCCCACCTACACCGACGACCCCACTAGAAATAACACTGCTGGCACCAATTCGCGGCTTCCCGAGAGCAACAGGCCGACAGGCTTTAATTGAAAACATTTGCGAAATAATTAGGCCCTTTAATGGGGGCTAAAGCAGATCAGCGAGTGTAGCGCGCGTCACGCGTCTGAATAAAAAGCACGAGAGAGATACGGGAGATACGCATCGGTTGAAGTTTCCTTTCAACCGGCTTATTCCCCCGCGACGGCAATTCGCCTGACCACTAACTAACTAACTAATGTCCACGTTGGTGGGATACAATTTGACGTAATGAAAAGGAATGAGCGCTATCGTGCCACACGCACGTCCTTACGTCACCGACGTGCCAGATCGCGTACTGCGTACTGCGTTGACGCGCGTTGACGGAGGGCTTTCATACATAGCGGGTGGCACAACTCGCCGATAAATGTCGAATCGAGAGCAATTAAGGACGACGACTCTCGTCGGAGTGGCGCGCGCGCGTGCGAATCGCAGCTTCGTCGATAGAATTCCTCGCGATGCAGCGCCGTTTCGAGCAACGTCGTCGCTCGGGGATAGAATACCGTGTATAGAAGCAATAATAATTCCGTCGGCGATATGATGATCCGGCAAATCCGACGCAACGTCGCAACTACGCATTGCACAGCGCCGTTGTACGTAGCCGAGCTGTAAATCAACGGCGAGAGCCGCGACGCCTCCTCCTCCGCGCCTCCTCCGCCTCGCGACTTTTAATAACGCGGCGTCCCACCGTTGCGCACACCATGGCCGCGCTGCATAATAACGCGGGAATGCGAATACGCCGTTGTAATTTCGCGGAACAACGTTAATTGGCGTAAAAAAGCATGCGGAAGCGCCGCATGCCGCAAATCGCTTTTGCATATACGACGCTGTTAAACCCTCGCGACCGCCGCGCCGCCAAAAGTCTATAATTTCCCGCGAGCACGCTTCGCAGTTTGAAGTTTACTCGAAATTGCGAAACGCCGCGCCGGCAGAAACTCGTCGTCTCTCTCTCTCTCTCTCTCTCTCTCTCTCTATCTTTACTCTATTGTTCTTTCTCCTTCCATCTCTTTGCGGAAAATACAGCAAGTTTTGCTGCTTGCGCGCGCGCGAGGTCCAGGCGAGCTCGTGATTTTTTTCGATCCGGCCGAACAATACTAACGACCGTCCGTTCGACCGGCGGAACACATCGCGCGGATTGTTTTCGCGCGTTCTCACGAACGCGAACCGTTAACAATGCAACAGCCGGTGCCGCGGAGCGCACGAAGATGATTTCCTCGCCGGCCGGTAAAGGGAACGCGCGCGCGGGAATTGCGTCACGGTTAAATCGTGATCGCGCGAGAAGGCGGCGGCGAGTGGTACAGCCGGGCACAAGTTACGCTCATGCGAGCGTACCTCTCGCCGATGCGAGCGTCGTGGGTCAGCAGCACGCGGTAAACAGCGCGCGGATCGCGACCGAGAGAATCGAGAGAGATTTGAGAAACGCGCGAGGGGATCGGACAACGATCGGGCGTGGCCGGTTAATTGGACCGGGAACGGGAAGATGCGAAATAAATCGGCGAAGCGGTCGGAGACGCACGACCGCACGCCGGCATGCGGCCCAATTCGGTTCCGTTCGTTGGTAGGTAGGTAGGTAGGCTAAATTCGGCCAGTAGATTCGGGCATAGTTTCTTTAATTCGATATAACACATCTGTATTATTGCAATAAATGATCAACAACATATAATGTTTAAAGTAGTTGGAGGAATTTTTGTGAAGAAAAAAAAATTCACGGGACGCCAATAATAACTAATATTAAATATTAAAAATATTCCGTGAGGGATCTATCACGGACTTACTTTAACCTCAACGACAAATTTCTCCCTGCGGATCCAATTGCGATTTAATTTGGTTTCCACTTTTATTTCCACCGATATTTTTTTCTAGCCTTCATTGTTTCATCGGAATTATATCGCTTGGGTTTTTCATTCCATTGAATGCAATATTTGACGGAACAATGCAATTCTCCGTTTGATATCGTATTAAAAGGAAAAAAAAAAAGCGCGAATTTCTATAACATTTCCCTTTGTAGCCCAAATAGAATATACATGTTTGAGATGAAAATGGAAAAATCCCGATTGGCATCGCAATTGGATAACCAAATACGATAAATGGAGAAAGTACCAAACTCCCTTCCCTGCGGGAATTAATTAGATTGCGTCAAAGTGAACCCGTGCTCGACGAGCGAAGCGCATCGAGGAAGACTTCGAGGGAGCTAATATCGAATGTTTTATCGTGTATTATTTCTAAACCGAGATATCGCAACGGGATTCGCGAGCGTTCGAGAGTGAACGGCGTGTGCTCCTCGCGAATCGATCCAACAGAGCGGATAATGAAGTGACGGGGGACATCACTGCGGCGCGGGCGTTTCAGGAGATCTGAAATAGCTGATATCCACGCGCGTCCTGAGGAAGAATTTTTGAGAAAACTAACCACTTCGGGCGTAGCGGTCACGAGAAACCTATAGGCTCTTCCGCCTCGTTCCGAGTCGACCGAGGAATCTCGCGTCGCACCCTGTCGATTCCGAAATACACCCCGTGTTCCATTTATGATCGAACCCGAGCCGTGCCGGCGCGCGGATGCAGAACCCGAAGCCCCGTCCGGATCGATAGCGCCCCGCGCTTCAGCTGGCGTCAGCCAGCTCTCTCGGCAATCCCGCGCTCGGTTATCAATTAGCGCAAATGACCCGAGAGATCAGGAGGCGCGATTAACGAGGAGAGATACGTCGGCCGCGAAAAGATAGCGGTAGATAGATCGCCGATAAGGCCACCGAGACGTACGGCCCTGGCCTTGCGGCTCTCTCACGCCTCGCGTGTGCCAGTTATGCGCCGTACACACCGGAGGGAGCCTGAATCACCGGCGTTGCGACGTGCGGGTGTGGGTGCGTGCGTGCCTATTACTCATTTACCGACACACGCAAACACGGACACGGAGCCGCGTGCGACCGTGTACCAGTCGCAGGCACGCTCGGTGAACAGCGTGCTACGACGCTAACAGGAGATACGACCTACACCTATTCCATGTTTGCTTTCGTCCGGCCGCCGAATATGAACGAAGGCGAGGCGAGGTCTTTTCTTTCTCCCTGGCGGAATGAAATCATCGCCTTTTTCGAGAGACGCTTCGTCGGAGAAGCGAGGAGGCCTCGCCGCGCGTCCGCCAGGATGGCGACGCCCGGAAGACCAAGACCTCTATCCGCTTGCTCGTGTGACGAGACGCGAAAATCGGGGCAGAGATCCCCCCCCTCCTCGACGCGTGCTCGTAACGCGTAAAATCGGCTCGAATGCCTTGAAGTACGCCGAAACAGTGAGTCAGGATTTTGGAATAAAGCCTGCGTGGACAAAGTCGAAGAATGCTCGATCCGCACACTCTCTTTTTCTCTCTCCCCCCCTCCTCTCTCTCTCTCTCTCTCTCTCTCTCTCTCTCTCTCCCTCCCTCCCTCTCTCTCTGTCTCTTCTCTTTTCCCGTCGCGCGATCATAATTTGTTTTCCCTGCCGCACGACGTTGGTAACGCAAGCAGATTTTTGTCGTTCTCGCGTCCGGTTTCATCAGTGCGCGCACGGCAACAACGAAATAATACTTTATTCATCGCGTAAATCCTATTCACGCACGCACGCATATGCGTGCAGCACTCACGCGCTGAATAAACATATCCGCTCGCTCTCTTTTTTCTCGTGCCCCTTTTCTCGTCGAACGAACAATGCCGGAGACCGAGAGACTTATTCATGAACAAGTTGCATCGCGCGCGAGAAACACACAGAGAGCGTAATTTAAATATATGCTAATCCATTTCCGAGGGAAACCTGCGAATCTGCCGCTTCGTCGAGAGAGAGAGAGAGAGAGAGAGAGAGCTGAGAACGCGAGACTGAAAGATCGGCGAAAGATTCGCGCGCGCGCGGGGATCGAAGTGTCGCGCAACAGCGACCCCATCGGCGTGCGTTAATGGCGCACCTCGCGCTACCTACGCCCGGAGAATCTAGATCAGACGACGTAGA
Source organism: Harpegnathos saltator (assembly GCF_003227715.2). NCBI lineage: Eukaryota > Metazoa > Arthropoda > Insecta > Hymenoptera > Formicidae > Harpegnathos > Harpegnathos saltator. Next base: position 424,653 of record NW_020229878.1, on the reverse strand, counting down.
CTTCGGGGTCGCATGACCCAGATACATGTAAGCGGAGAAGCGTAATTTAATTTCCCGCCGCACTGTTAGCGTAACTGCGTGCCGAGCGCCGCGCGAGCGAGCGGAGTTAAGTAGTGTACCAACGGAGCACGTAGCACGCTGACGTAATCATAATAATGATTCCGAGTTATCTGCTAAGGTCGCGCGGCTAAGGTTCCCCGGAGGCGAGACGTCACACCCCCGTATCCCCCCGTATCTAAACAGCGCGGCGTGGACCGCGCGTTGAGGCTCCCCTCGTAAAGATAGCCGCGCGCGGACAGGCTATTCGCAGAAGCGCGTTTTCCTCTTTCTCCCCGCCTCCCTCTCCGCCTCCTCTTAATAGCGATTCACGGGTGTCTGCGATCAAACAGCTGCGATAACAACGACTCCTCGACGACTCGGCCGCCAAGGCTGCCGGCGTTGATGAACGCCGTGCGCGAGCGGCTGGAAAATTCTCAAGCCGAAATACGAATCGGAGCGTGTCTCACTTTACACGCGACTGCGCGATTTGACACATCGTGCAGTTAATCGCCTTGTTCTCTCTCTCTCTCTCTCTCTCTCTCTCTCTATCTCTCTCTCTCTCTCTCTCTCTCTCTCTCTCTCTCTCTCTCTCTCTCTCTCTCGCAGGAAATAACGACGACTGCACTTTGATCGCGCGACAGAGACACGTCTTCCTCGGTGAGGACGGACTGCTGGTGCCAAGTGCCTTCATCCTCGTGCCAGGACGCTCTCCAAGGAGCGCGAACGAGGAAGTGATCAAACGAGAGTGTACCCGCGATGGATAGAATTTTTAATTAATTAATCAAGCTGCGCTGTTTCACGACCGAAGAGCGACGATTCAGCCTCGCTGTTCCAAGCGAGATTCGCAACTCGGTCAGTTTTCATCGAACAGCCAGCTCCTCACCGCTGAAGATATTCTCCTTCGCCGTAAGGAACTTCTGTATTCCAAAGTGGCTCGCGACTCTAGAAGCCGCCGGCTTCTTCTTCGCCGGCAGGTTGTCGACGAAGAGGCGGAGAAAGGAAAAGTAAAGGACCGCGTGGCATTATCGATAACGTCTCCGGTGTCCGGCAGACCGCACCGTGTCATTAACATTTCCCGACGATATTTACGCGCGCGCGAACATCTTGTCGCACGCACAGCGTGTTCGTTTCGCTTTTCCGATGTCCCAGCGAGACGCGGCTTCGTCACGTTGCGTCACGACTCGCCGTTTTCAACGCGACGCATTATTTTCGTCCCGGCCCCGCGGCGCCCGGCTCGTCACGCACCACGAAAGGTGGTGCGCGTAGCGCTCGACCTTAGCCATTGTGGGATTGACACTCGCGTCATGAATGATAGAGACAACGGCGCGGGTTAATTCGACGGGCATTTTGCACGCGCGAGCCCGCTAACAATATCGTAATTCATGCCGTACGCGCAGAGTTCTCTCTCCTGCTCTCTCTCTCCTGCTCTCTCTCTCCTGCTCTCTCTCTCTCTCTCTCTCTCTCTCTCTCTCTCTCTCTCTCTCTCTCTCTGTCTGTGTGTGTGTCTCGCAGCCGAGAAGGATGACGCATGATTCAACGGAAGCGACATTAACAGGAACGAGAGGAGTAAAATTTCCGCTCTTTTTGTTGCCCTCCATCTTATTCATCGCACGCAACAGTAGCGGAGCGGTGTCTCTTGGATGCAGAGCGAGACTCGTTGCGTGTCCACGATAATAACCACAGACTGACAGACTCACACACGAGCTCGAACGAGAGGACCGCGTCTGAAAAGAACAGCCTGCGCTACGGAGCTTTCACCCAAAAAAAAGTATTCTATTTGTAAGGCGATTTTTCCCATAATCTCATATTCTAAGCGAAGCCTTTTGTAGAAAAAGGATTTCTTTTTCCATAAAGCGATTAAAGTGAACCATTAATCTAAAATTTATTAGATATTCTGTTTTCTTCTTATTTCAAGAACATTTCCTCTTGTGTCAATTAATTTTCTTCTTATATGAAAAGGAATATGTTGATTTGAATGTCGGCTTCTTTTGTTCCGTCACGTTCCACCTTCAAACATGAACGAAAAAATAACCGTATGCTCAAAATATTTGGGACGTTTTTTAAAAAAGATATGTGTGTTGTTGTAACATATAACAAAGATAATTTTTTACCCATATTTGGTCAAATGCAATTTATAATCTATTGCAAGAAGTTGAATAATATATTCTTTCTTTTAACTATGTTTCATACAATTAGCCTCTTACAGAAAGGTATCACTGGCTATAAAAATTAATCGGCCAGATTTAGAATTAATGGACTGATCGCTGTCGCTTAGCAATTTTAGCCTTCGCGTGAGAGTAATAAAATTACAATCATTTCTCTCTCTCTCTCTCTCTCTCTCTCTCTCTCTCTCTCTCTCTCTGAGCGATTCGCTATGGTAAAACAAGGGCGTTTTCCGTCTCGAGAAATGAACGCGGCTAGAGCCGCGTAGAGTCTTCATCGCGGCGGGAGTGGACGAGGGGAAGGCGAATGAAAAGAAACACAGCAGTCTTTTCCCACGTGCATATCAAGACTGGTGCGCGCCGCATCCGCTATTAAATCAACGTTTACAATGCGCCGCGGAGCAGCGAGACGTCGCGAAGGTTGTAACGTTTCACCTGTATGCATGAGTTACGGGTCTCTCTCTCTCTCTCTCTCTCTCTCTCTCTCTCTCTCTCTCTCTCTCTCTCTCTCTCTCTCTCTCTCTCTCTCTCCCCGCTTGCCTGCCTGCCTGCCTGCCTGCCTGCCTGTCTCTTCCTCTCTCAGACGCATCCCGAATTGCAGCAGCGGTTGAGGCGGCAGCGATAAATTAATCAGAGCTCTAGAGTCAAAACATTATCTCTCCCGCGGCGGGCGCCGCGGAGCTAATCGCGGAGGTCATTCCGCGGCTATCCCCGAATTCGCTGCGAGCTTCATCCGATATGACCATTTATTTCTGAATACACGTTCTACAAATAAGAAGAGCACGCACATCGTAACTCGCCGACTGTCGCCGTGTATTTGACCAATCGATCGGCTATTTACCGGCCGAAAACGCTCATTGTTTCGGCCGGTCGCGCCATGGCGTGGCGAAACGACATGTGACCGCCAACCAATTATCCGGCGATTACAACGCCGCGTCGCGAAGGGAGCGAAGGGAGCGAGATAAATGATCGAAGGCACATTTTCGCACGATAGGCCGCTATTATTCGCCGGTCGATCACGCGGAGCACCTGTGATCGCCCCCTGCAAAACAAATCAATCGAAGTACCTCAACCTCAAGTAGCGGGAGGAGTCGACGCGCGAATAAATCGCGCGGATGGAGCCGGCGCGGATTATTAAAGTGCCCCGGCGATGGCGACCGGCGCGCGTTCGACCAACTCTAACCGATCGACCGCGCGGCGACCCGGCGACTCGTCCCTCGACACTTTCTAAATATTCCAACTCGACTTCTGGCAACGAAAACAAGCCGCTGCATATTTCACCGCGCGCTCGCGCCGCAATTTCAATTCGCGACGCAACGCAAATGGAGATCCGTCGTCCGTAGGAAAACACGCCCCGGACTAATTCCCTATGATGCGCGATCTATCAACCCCGGCCGAGCCCCGGCCAGCCGGAGTGAATTGCCAGGCGGAGAGAAAAAAGAAAATGGTTAATGGTACTGCGCGGCGGCGATTACAGGTATTTCCTGCCGGCGCGGCGTCTGCATCAGCCTGTTGTTCTAAGAAAAAAAAAAGTAGCGAGGCAGCGATTACGCACGTGAGATTGTTATCGCTGAGACCGGAGGGATTTCTGCCGCAAAAATTGTGGAACTCTGGAGAGAGTCTAATTCTTCTTTTTTTCTCTTTTTTTTTCGAGAAACCACAAAACTGCGAGAAGTTTCCGCCGAATCTGCGCGGTTCTTTCACCCTGCGATTGCAGTCGCAAGCGTCGAGCGCTTTTGTCCCATCAGACAGAGCGTTATCGAGAGTCGAAAGTCCGAAAGTTTCGACAGACTCACGATATTTTCGTGCGCAAAACCGCCGACGCCGACGTAGCCGCCGCGATTTATTCCATCTGGCGAACGATTCTATCTGGAAAAAAGAAAAGGAGAAAACGGAGGGAGAGAAGAAAGAACGGCGGAGTGAAAAATATGTAAGCGCGTTACGATACAGCGAGCGACGCCGCCCGGCGATAGGTATCGAAATTGATCTCGCCATTGCGGCGACATAAGGAGGATTTATTGGCAGCGTCTCGCTCGTACGTCACGTCGACGTTGTTCTAAATTCAATTCGCCACGCCAAGTCGGGCGAGAGCGGGGCGGGGCGGGGCGAGGCGTCGAGGGAGGGAAGGCGATTTCAGCTCTTCGTCAACGGAAGAGCCTTCGTTCTCGTCGCAATCCGCGTCGCACGAGACGCGCAATTTCGTTCCGCAGGCAGACAGGCAGGCAGGCAGGCAGGCAGGCAGGCAGGCAAGCAGGCAGGTGGATCGGAAAAACGTTTTGTAAGGAGCGTCACGCGCGAGATACGGCAGGTAGGACGAGAGCTCTCACGGTGATTACGACGCGACGAGGAAACGTCAGGCACGTTCTGCGAGAGCGTCACAGCTGATACCGCCGAGCGGCAAAAACACGCCGACGTCGAATCTCGGGGCCGGGGGGCGACGTACCTTGCGACGGACGAAGGTCCTTCGGTGCAGCAGCAGCAGCAGCAGCACGTAGCCAACGACACACGAGCGTCGGAGCGTCGGAGCGAAAAATACGAGCCGCGCGATAAAGCACGATCTGCACCAGGTCGACGGACAAAAGCGACGGAGAGACTTGAGCGATACGGAGAACGTAACTGAATCCGCGCTACGCGACGATTAGGCGCGGACTGAGCGTGCCATTTCCTCCCACTCTGAAGTCGCCGATCGTCTCCCTCTCGCTCTCCCTTCCCCCACCCCCCTCCCCTCTCTCTCTAACTCCCCCCCTCTCTCTCTCTCTCTCTCTCTCTCTCTCTGCCTCGGCATCTCCTCAATCATCATCCCCCTCGGTCGTACATGATCAACCTGCCGCGGAGGAGAAGGTTTCGTTCCACAACCGCGAGATGCACGCGCAGAGATGCTTTATGACGACGACGATGATGATGATGAGAAGGAGGAAGAGGAAAAGGAGGACGAAGAAGAGGAGGAGGAGGAGGAGGAGGAGGATGATTCGGGCAAAATCGTAGCGCGAGTTGAAGAGCCGAGCGCGAGAATGAGGAAGCGCCCGACTCGCAAAGTCGATCTAAAACGCAATTTCACATTTAACCCTGGAATACTGGTACTGAGGTTGTACGCTCTCTCAGTTCCCCTCCCTCAGTTATGAAACTTTACATTCCTCGCTTATCTCATTACGTCAAGATCAACTTCGAATTCTTATGCGACGTGGGAGCCTGCCACTGCGGTCTGCGTAATTTCAGCGGATTCCTGCGGCGCAGCGGAATCGAGCCGCGCGATTTTCAACCGTGTGAGCATTTTCGAGCGCGCAAATTATGCAGCCAACCGAGACGCGCTCATCCGGAACGTATCGATGCCTAGGCTGATCGTGAGACGAACGCGAGGAGCGACTTCGCAGAGACCAGCTTTTGGAACTTCGCCTCTGGAAGCAACATCTCCAATATCTTCGCAGCGCGACGCGCAGTGGCTCGATTATCCACACCCGGAAGCGTTATCATGAACGACCGAGCGAAATGGATCGCCGATGACTGTCCGCCGTTTCTACTCGGGGCCGGTCCTCGAGCGTCCGCATCCACTTGCCGCGCGCTGCCTGTCTGTTTCTACGCGCAGACCGACAGGCATCGCCGACCACCGGCTCCGTATCTTCGACAGGGGCGTCGGTCGCGCGTGTTCCCACTTGGCAGCTCGCGTTTGTACGTTTGATCCTTCCTTCCTTCCTTCCTTCCTTCCTCCCTCCCTCCCTTCTCGAGCCTACCCTCTCATGCGATAACTCGCCGTGTCCCGTGCTCGATAACAACATTCCTCTCTCTCGCAGCTATCAGTGGCCGGGCCGAGCGAAGCGGCTAGCTGGAACGTTAATTATAGCGTCCGTAATTGAGTTTGATGGGGCTCAATGAGATAAGTGTGACTCTTGATGCAAGGCGGCCCCTATCCGTATTGAATGACCGGCCCCGCTCGTTTCCTCCTGCGTGCACATGTCGAGTGTCCGAGTCTCGGCGGCGGTGGCGTGTACAATTTCCCTCCTTCCAGGAAGGCTCAGGAAGACGCGATAAGTCTTGCTCGTCGGCCTATTGGAAGCCAGGACGGCGCGACGTGGCGGAGCATCTCTCGCGATAGCATGAGGTAATATCAGAGAGACAGAGAGAGAGAGAGAGAGAGAGAGAGAGAGGAGAGATTCCACGCGACGATATCGTCCTGCGCGGTCTTAATTGCCACTGGAAGCGACTGTTGAAACTTGCCTCCGCGTCCGCGTCGCTTCCATCCGCGAGAGCAAACTGAAAACTCTTTTCCGCGGCGCAACCGCGGCGCATTGTGCTTTCGTCCTCCTCGTCTCCCCCTGTGTCGCGCAATAGCGCAACTGGATGACGGGGCGTCTGTGGTTGACCCCGCTGTGAGATGTCGAGTGTATCCTGTCGAGGTCGATAATGAAGCTCGTCCACCGAATTGAAAGTGCATTGTTCCGTCCTGTTGTAAGGACTTGGTTCGCCAAGCAGGCGGACGAAATAATCCGGCCGCTCTCATCGAGAGAGAGAGAGAGAGAGGCTACGGACATGCGGCGGAAATACATAGAATGCCGGTGAGAGAAGAATGCCGACGAGAAAAAGAGACAGAGAGAGAGAGAGAGAGAGAGAGAGAGAGGCGAAAGAAGGAAGGAGGGAAGGGGAGAAACTCGCTCCTCCTCGCGTAAAGTTTATCCAATTTTTCGTTACACCAGAAGTTTACTAGCAAAGTTAATCAACAAGCTGTTAAATACAACGGGTGGGAAGTTTTGATGAATGAAGAACTTTGATAAAATTCCAGATAAGATTTCCGCTTCCCTTCCCACGACTCGTCGCGAATATCTGCGAGCGGATCTTGCGGCGTGTTTAAAATCCTTCGCGTCGCAGTTGCTCGAGCGGCCGAAATTCGCAGACCATCGTCGTTGTTGCTCGCAGCAGATTCGCACACTCGTGCGAATATAGAGTAGGAGAGAGAAGAAAGAGAGAGAGAGAGAGAGAGAGAGAGAGAAGAAAGAGAGAGAGAGAGAGAGAGAGAGAGAGAAAAAGTCCGGAATAGATGGAATAGATGGTTCTTTTTTAATTGGAAATAACATCTGTATTATTGCAATAAATGATCAACACAACATATAATAAATTCAATAGAGGTTTTATAGGTTAATAGAAACATGAAACATTTACTCACAATAACAGTGTTTTTGTGCGGATCAGGAAGAGACCACACCTAATCGTGCTGCTACATCCAACTCACACAACTGACCGATCAGCGCTGACGCCTAGTATATATTAACAAAATTATAGCAATTGACCATTTATCCCATCTATCCCGGGCTTAGCCGGGCTTAGCCGGGCGTACGTGCGCGTACGTGTGCGTCGAATGCATCCCCGCGGTTATTTATGTAGCATTTCGTCACTTTCGGCGTCGATCTCGTTTCACGTCGGATGGCCGAAAAAACGGCTCGCCGGGTCGAAACGGCCGGATAAAATTTTCGCCGACGGGAGGGAACTGCCGCGGGGTACTCTCCCCGAGGGAGCATTTCCTGTCCGACGGTGGAATGTGAAAAATTCATGCTCAAGGATCTCGGCTACGCCGAGTCTCTCTGAGGCTCCGCGTTAATACTTGAGCAGCCTCGGCTGCTGAACCTATTAAATTACATCTTTCAATATTCACCGCAGCCGACCGCGCGCGCTCTAGAATTTCGGAATAAGAGAGCGAGCTTCTTTTTCAGCGTTTACACGTTTCTCATTAAAGCCGAAGAAGGGGGCAATGGCCGCTCGGGAAAGCACTTCCTTGATCGATATCGGTGGAAACTTCGCGTCTGCGTCGCGCTTCTCCGCGATGTTAAAACTCGCGACGAAAACACACGGCGCTTATTGTGCACGTAAATTACCGAATCGACTCGCGTGAACTTAATTTATCTTCGCGAGCGCTCGCGGACGAATAGACACGAGGTGGTGTATATCTCCCGATACACTTACGTGCGCGAATGATCGACCGGCCCCGTAACGAAACGCAAATTACACGGTAAGATACGAATTTTCCTCGCGTGACAGAACGTTATGAATGGACGATTAGGCGAGCGGCGATAACGGACTTGCCACCATTCCACAACGTTTCCCGGCCCGGCCATTATCTAACTCCAATCCGCGCCGAATGAAGCCGCTCTTTTGTCTCGTCGAGCGACTAACTCTGTCTGCGGATACATCGTGTTGCAAGTGCAGCCGACAGGGAGAGAGAGAGAGAGAGAGAGAGAGAGAGAGAGAGAGAGCCGAAACTTTACGACTCTTTATGACTAACTGATTCTGCAATTCCACGTCGCGCGATAAATCGTCGCGCAACAACTCTAGCAAATCCCCCCGAGTAGATTAAACACCTCGTCGCCGGTTATTTACGAGATTCGCTGGACCCGGGAAGAGATTCCGTGTGGACCCGGAACAAAATCGAGCGTGTGCCAATGAGGAGGAGGGGGATTTATTCAAACGTTGAATATTCCTTTCCGATTCTCAGGCTGAGACAACGTTGCACGCGACGCCCGTGCAAGAAAGATTTTGGAAAGGAATTTGGAGTCAAAAAGGTATTTTGATGCTCGCTGCGCGTCCAAAATAAAAACGTCGCGTGCAAGGACGTTCTTCCAATACAAGCCAGCTCCTGAAATTTATTCGCGCATTACAATGACGTTCATTACACACACACACACACACACACACACACACGCACGCATACACACAGGTGTCTTCTTTCGGCGTGCAACGACAACATTCTTCATTACTGTCGTGTATACTCGCAAATGTTTACGAAATGTGTCCGGTAACGACAACAACAATAACATCCAAGGCCGGGAAATTATTAACTACAGCGGCGAGCGCGTGTTCGCGCACGTGAACAGCAAGGTTGTCCCCGGAAGGCCTCGCGTGATTATGTTCGACCAATTTGATGGGAAAATCCTGCCAAAAACGAGTGCGTTTTGAGCTTAGGGTTGCCAGATATCCTCCTCTGGGAAAGATTATTCTTCTTCTTAGCCAAAACTTGCCAAAAATGTTATGTGCTGCCAAGCAAACGCTATTTGTCTTTCCCCGTCGCATCAAAGCATTTTTGCTTGTCAGATGTGCTTCCGTACTGATTAATTACAGTCGTTACCCAGCAACATTTTTATTAATATATACTTTTATCTACAATATTAGGTAACCAAGAAAGTTCGTGTTGTTTTAATCAGTGTTATACATCGGTAAATTATCTGTCAAGTAAGCTTTTGTTTACATAACCACACCTGTGGTTTACATAATCAACGGTACATAATCAATTATCAATTAGGAAAAGCTTCTGGATCTGTTCACTTTCAATCATTAATAACTTAATAACTGTTGCGATTTTTGCAAAATGGTACTTGACTTTTCTTCTCAGTTTCATCTGATTAATCTTCACAATTTTCCGTTTCCAAAAGATCCCGGACCTGAAAGATCCTGTTGTACATGCAGATGAAAATTGACTCTCGGAAAGATCGCATACAAACTCCATCCTTTTTTCCTGTTTTTATTCTGTTTTCTTATTCATGCACGGCTTTTCGGCCGTCTTTACAAATCTGGCAAACTCTCCCTAAAATTCACAAGACCTGGGGGAGAGCAGCGAGCAGCGCCGCTTATTCTCAAGCGCAGTCTCGTTGCACCTCCGCGAGAGTCCACGCGGCTATTGAAATTCCGCACGCAATAGCCGATATTACGTACATACGCCTCCTATGTGCGCCTCTTATACGTCCCGGCGACAGTATCGCGCACGGATCATGTGTAAATACACGCGCTCTCGCGTTCCCCTCGGGCCGTGACCCGACTGCACGCGCGCGCGAGCCTTCCATCGGTGAATTCCATCGTGAAAAGGGCCTGCCTCTGCCTGCCTGCCTGCCTGCCTCCTCTTGCTCGCTCGGCGCGCACGTGTGTGCGCGCGCGCTCGTGTCGTTAGATGGGTCACAGAGAGCAACTGCGCCGGACAATGGACGACGATCGGACGATACACATATAATGGCTTTATTATTTTATCATAGCGCCGCGCGCGCGCGTCCGTCAACGTCAACGAACTCCCCGCTCGGCTCGGCTCGGCTCGGCTCGCGAGCGCGCGTAACGCGCTTTTCTCACGGCTCATTAACCCGCGCGCGGCACGCTCTGTCACGCTGCTGCGGTCTCGTGCGTGTTCTTCTCGCGAGCACAGAAAGCGGAGAGAGCACGAGGAAGAGCAGAATCAGCGGCCGAAGCCGCGTCCCGCTGGAAAAACGTCGGCCTGGAAAAGCGTGGCCGACGCTGTCACAGTTTTTGGCCGCCGAGAATTTTTCCCGCCGACGAGGAATGTCCCTTTCCTCCGAGCCGCTGGTCGGCAGCAACCGGTCGGTATCTATTTCGGCCGACTACGGACATAAAGTTACGCGAGGACCTCTTCGAAGATACTTTCGAAACTGTCGAAAGTTCCTTAGTCACTTATCCGCGCTTTCAGGCCAGAAATCATTATCGGGGCCGAGCGGGTCTCTTACGAAATGGACCGTCCGATTTGCTTGGCGTGTAGCCAGTCTCGGCCGCTCGTGTCTACCCAGCGCGCGGCCAGCGCTAGCGCGTCCGTATCTACTCGGCGCCCCGCTAGAGCGGCCGTATCTACTCGGCGCGCGCGGCCAGCGCTAGAGCGGCCGTATCTACTCGGCGCGCGGACAGAACTCGGCTGGCAGCTGTAGACTGTTTCTACTCGGCGCGCACGGACGCGCCTCGAACGTCTCTGCATCTGCTTAGCGCGCGAACGACGTTTCGCGATTGGGCGTGAAATTAACGCACTTTTAAGGGGACAATTACATGCGGAGCAGCCCGTCCCGTTTTCAAGGCTATTCTTTCAACAGAATTCTTTCAACAGAAACGGTAGGATTAATAGACTTGAAATTTTCGCGGTGTATTCATTAATGTTCAAAGCAAAATGTATAAAATAAATTTATTACCATCTATATGGGAAGTACACATAAAACTTTAAACGCGTTTATCTGGAAACACCATTTTCTTGAACCGTCGACACGATTACGCAAAAATTGAACTGAACCGAATAACTTGAAATGTTTCATTTACGATATACAGTAGACATGTAATTTTCGCCCCTACCTCGAACACAGTTATACTTTATTTTATTCATTTTTTTTAAACATGATTGCAGTGCAGAAAACAGATGCACAGGCCGCCGAAATCGGCGACGAGGGGTAACGACACGCGTGTGCGTGAACGTGGGCCGTCGTGCGTAACGACGCAACGTCGACAGGAATTTTCGCAATGTATCGATTTACGAGCGGGGAATTAAGTCGCGCATACGATACGCCGGTTTAAAGTTCATACCGATCAAGGGGGGCAGCGAATTCCTCTGAGAAAGTGCACTCGAGCGCATCTATTCCGCTTGAAAGAGCGCAAACGCCGCACGCCGGTGCATGCGAGAACGCGCCGCGCACAAGGCCGTGGGATCGTTACACCTTTCGCGAGAGATCATTTTTCAAATTGCTTAATTGCCATTCCGCTCGCAAGACGGGGGGAGGGGGGGAGGGGGGCGGGACTACTGCTATTTCAGACCGAGAGCGCGGGGGAAAGAAAGAGAGGAAGAGAGATATTCCAGCAGTCTCGATCAACTAATTAAACTTTGCCGTCGCTCGACGCGCAGCGTCGCGGTCGCGATCGGCGAATCCTCGTCGATTAACGCGGCTATTAAGGAGGGAGTCGCGCCGGCTACGAGCGTCGCGTCGCGTCGCGTCGCGTCGCGTAACGCCCGCGCGAAATTTCCCTCGCTTTCTTCGCCCGTAATGACGCGCGATGACGCGGCGAACGGCAATATTATCGACACACACGCGCGTGTCAACGCGCGATCGACAGAAAATTGCCGTTACGCTGCGGATATCGCCGCTGATATATCCTCGATGCCGCGAGTGACCGCGAGTAACCAAGTGCATATTTCCTTGGTGCGATAATGGGGCGAAGCTTGTCCGTCGCGACTACGAGATAACGTCGACGTAATTGCGGCGATTAATACGACTGCTTGCGCATTTCTCTCCGCGGCGACAATTCGCCGCGGAGAGACAAGTCTGGCCGCAGGCACGCTTCGCGGCGAAAACGTATCTCTGCTGCGACGGAACGCGCGTCGCTTCCGACTCCGGCCGCGATAAAGCGCGTGAGAGATTTATACGGTTAACACGCACACGCACACACACACACACACACAGCGTCGTCCTTCTGACGCTGCAAGAGCGCGCTCATCTTATCTCGCCCGTCGGATGGAGCGACGCGCCAGCCAGCGCGAGATAATCGCGCGCGCTTTTCTGCTGCTGAAATCGAAACGGATTCCGCGCGAGAGCTGCTCTATCCAGCCCCGCATCTATCCAGCTGCTCTCTGCGAGAGTCATAAAGTTGCACGACGCCCGGCAAAAACAGCGCGGGATCTCCGCGGAATGGAAAACGAGGAGAGAGGAAGCGCGATCGATGCATTCGCCGCGACGCTGCGGCAGACGGAAAAACCGTCTCGCGCCTCACCGCTGCTGCCTCGATACGTGTATGCATTTCCCGAAGGCAGCTTATTTTCGGCTTTTATCCTTCGGATTTTTCCGTTCCTGTTCGCCTGAAACGAAGGAACTCGCAAACGGAACGGAGGAGAGCTCGGAACATCGCGAACCAGCAATTGCCGCTGTTTTTCCGAGATCGACGTTGATCATTCGTGCTCCCGCGAGCACGCTGCTTCTCCCCGGACAATTGCAGCTCCGTAGCGAAATACGAATTGTCCGGCGCTCCCGCGCGAGATTGGAAGCCCTGTGGAAGCCTGTTCCGAAGTCAGTCAAAGGAAATTTTGGTTCTAGTCGTAAAGTCGCTCAAAATAACAAGGTAATAAAAAAAATCTCTCTCTACCCGATTTCTCTATCCAATATTGCAAAATTAATAGCGCTAAAGCCAAGTTTGCAAACGGAAGTAATGCACGGCTGGGAACGTCCCCAGCCGTGCATGATCCGGCTGATTTTGAAAATCTCGTCCGCCATATTAAATCGTCCGCCATTTTAAATCGCGCATGTTTCACACCGGATTTGTATTCAGCGACCGTAAGAAGCCCCGAGTAACAAGTTTCACAAAATTATATTCATTAGGAAAATTATATTCATTAGGAAAAAACGCGCAACGAAGGGTTAAAGCCTATCAAGCTGAAGACCGAAGTCGAAATTTCCAAAACCAATTTCGAAACAGGCCCCCTAAGTTATTTGGGTGAAACGCGCCCGGGGCCGACTCGAGGACGAAAATCGCCCGGAGACATCGCGTGCGATGTCAGTTCGACGGCACCGCGGATCGGAATCCGAGGGAAACCGGTACGACGGGTTCCACGCTCGGTGGCTACTCGACGGCGCACTCGACTTCCCGTATCCGTAACTCATAAACGAGATAGCTCTCGTGTACTTGCCCGAAAAAATCCCGGCGATGGTGCTCGCGTCTCTCCTCCGCGCGATCCTCCGCGTTCGTTATCCCATCGGGCCCGGCCGCTCTTTACGTGCCGTGGGCGCTTCCTCCGAGGCGCACGCGAGGATCGAGAAAGAGCGCGCGGAGCGCTCGGGGAACCTGCGAAAGTGTCTCGCTGCTGTCTAACGCGCGAGAGGATCTACGGCTCGCGATTTCGCGAACAGGGAAAAGCCGTTACGGCCGTTTGCACAAAAGTTGCGACACTTCCCGTCGTCCCGCGACACGAGAATTATGAACGTATGAAATCGACGAGATTGCGGACCTTTACACGTACATAAGTTTGCGTATTGAGAGGTCGAAGAGCTATGGCATTTTTACGTACGACGTGCGCAAAAGTACTTGAGAGCATTCATCACGAGCAGAAGTGTCGGGAAAGTGTCGAAAATGTGTGAAAAAAATGTTTGGTAGCGAAATGGAACAAATCGTAAAGAATCGAAAAGATTTTCGATTATGAGGCTCTACGAATTGTTCCTTACGAGACCAAGCGCCGTAAATTTCTTTGAGCGAAATCTCACGCGAATAAAACGTAGATCGACGCTCGCGCCAGCCGAAACTCAGCGAGTTTTCACTCGCGCAGAATAAATTCATTTTGTTTTGAATCGTCGAGCAAATATCTTCGTCATTTGCTGACTCTTCATTAATTTCATCACACGGACTAAAATTGCACAAATTAAGGAATTACGAAACCGCTCTGCGATTTGAGTCTTGCAATTCTGATGAGTGACCGTAATCTCACTATCGCAATTCTGATGAGTGACCGTAATCTCACTATCGCTCGGAGTCAATTTTCATTCGGCACGATTGCGCGTATCAGGAAACTTTTACAAACTTGAATAATATCCTCAACGATTAGATAACGCGCGAGATGTTCGCTGAAGAACCTAACATATTCAACGAATACTAATTTTAATGAGTTTCTCAGAGACGACGCGACAAAGATCCAGTTTTACGGCAGCGCTAAAAGATACGTACGACTATAACACACCAGAGATAACAGAAAACAACGGCAGTTGTATATTTGGCACAACGAATAAATCTCTCTCTCTCTCTCTCTCTCTTCATAAAATTACTTGGTCCATTTTTCACCAAACCTATCCAAACTTTTGGCACTCTCCTCCTCCTGTATACGATTTTCTAACACGATTAAGCGTAACAATCAACATTAGCGTAGCAGAACCACCAAAGGAGTCAAACAGTCTCCCCTTCCTGATCTCTCACAAAAGCACACGCGAAAACTTACGACGGTTCGCCTCACATTCTCACATTATTAACACATTGAACGTTTCTACAAACGAACTGAACAAACGCCTTTCCCTCGCGTCGCGTATTTTCTCCAGAGATACCTACACCGCATTTCGACCGCACTGGCAGAAACAGACCGTTAATGTTCCGGCGCTAAAGTACCGCCGGCCGGCCGGCCTGAGATATACATAAAAACGGGGGAGGAAGATGTGGAAAAATATCGGTCGGCGGCACGCCGACGGGAAAAAGCTCACAACGGGGCCGTAAATCACGGGCGCGGCACGGAAGCGGGATAAACAAATATGCGCAACGCGGTGAAATAGTGGAAGAAGTCATTAGTTCCGCCTCTCCGACTAATGACCGGTGGTATCATATCGTTCGCCCTCGAACGATCCTCTGGTGGAGGACACTCGCGCTAATTAATCGCATTAGCCGTTAGCGTGTGTTACGTGCACCGCGCGGACATTTCTCGCATTTAATCATAATTAAAGGTATGCTCGCGCGCGCGCTCGCGCGCGCATCAGCAAAATTCCAGCCACGTGCAAGCGCGCGCGCGCGCTCGCACGTGAAAAGCCGTGCGCGTCGCGTAACGTCGTAATCGTCGGCCCAATAACCGGTTCGATACCGGTATATACGCACGCGGCGCAGCGCAGCTGCACGGCCGTAGACTTTGTTCTCGTCGAAAGCAGAAAGAGCACGAGAGCGCAGCGCGCGGAGGATTTGCGTTCTGCGACTTACTCCCCGTCGTCTGATCGTGGACTGTCATCGCGGCGATTCCGTTATCGTCGATTAATCCGCGCTGGCACGCGCGCGCGCGCGCGCGCGCGAGCGGGGAAGACCCCTGGTGGAGACCGGTTTTCGGGAATACGAGCGCGCGGAACCGGTTGACGAAAGAAAACACGAATCCCCGCGCGACTCTCTCGTAGTAGTAATCGCCGCTCGTCCGGTGAAAAGTGAATGAAGGGAATCGAAGCCGAGCAGCGAGAAGAGCGGCCTCCGACCGGCTTCGATTCGCGTTTGCGATCGCGTGGCCGAGGACGCTTCGACGGCGGTTCGGATCTGCGATCGCCTAATCTCATTCCGCCTAAGCAGCCGCGAGAGAGAGAGAGAAAGAGAGAGAGAGAGGGAGAGAGAGAGAGAGAGAGAGAGGCTCGACCGACCGGCCGGTCGCTCTCGCCCTTCGACCGGCACTCCCGCAAATAAGACTCGCCAAGGCAAATTAATTGGGCGTCCCGGCGACGCTACACACGTCGCACACGTTCGCCATTGTGCGCTCTCTCTCTCTCTCCTCTCATCCCGCCTGCCATCCATTATGCACGCGCCGGTACGTGCCGCGCCACGAGTTTTCCAGATTACAACAGACAACGGCGGCCCGGGCACTCTTTCTGCGCCCTGCCACTCCTGCCTGTCGTGACACAAAAGGCTCGTGGCATTTCAGAGGAATTAACGCATCCGCATGCCGCCGCCGCCGCTTTCCTCGCCGCGGCCTCAGGTTTCTCCCATTGTGCGCGGCGCACGATGACGATGACGGCGGATGAGGAGGAGAGAAAGACACACGCGAGTCGCGATCGAGTCGCGCTCATTAGGCTCTTAAGCGATTGTTCCGCGAGTATTGAGAGGCGAGTACTAAGGAGAAAGAGATAAAAAGCATTTGCTAATCCGAGGGCTGCTGCTTTCTCGCGTTGTCGTGTACGGAGCAAAATTGACGGCTTCGGAACGAGCAGCAACATAACGAGGGAAATGTAACGTTACGCAAAGATTTGACTAGGAGAGACTAAAAATACGTCGGGAATGTTCATTTCCACACAGGTGACAGGAACAAACAAACTCGGCCGACAAACGGGCAAAAGCATCCGGCGACACGAGTTTACTCGGGGAAAGAGCGGTTAATCTCGATGAAATTAATCGCTCCCGACGCCGCCGGCCGGAATATATCTTCTCGCAGTCGCGACAAAAATACGGCAATGCGCATACAAGGTCGCGCGCGCGAATACCGTGTTAGTATTTACCGCGCAGAAATATCTTTCTCGGACACAATGATCTCATAAAACAATTAAGCTGGAGCAAACTCCGGACACTTTCTTCTCGGTGTATACACGGTCGGGCGAGAGAAACGGCTAATCCCGCTAAATGGCTTACAACCATTTCCGCGCGTCGTTCTCGCGACGGAAAAAAGCGGCGGAAGCAATATGCATATATGGGGCTGTTATCGCCGATTGTTATCGCCACTTTGCAGCAGCGCTGGCGAGCAAAAGTCGCTCGTAAAGTAAATGTCCCGGGTAACCAGTAAAGGACACATTTAAGCGTAGATCGTGACAAAAAATACAATATATAGCATTAAGAATTTTTTTGATAGAAATATTTGCGTTTACTCGAAAACTCGAGATTCCCTTAAGTAGAAAGGAATGATTTAAACCAATGTACATATTAATTAAATTAATTAAATATTTGCACAAGTAATGAAACGCATTACCAGTGACCAGTGACCGGACGGTTGAGATAAGTTATGGCGCTATGTTTGGACATAATTTGTCCCAGTGTCTGAGCGCAATTAGAAAATTAGTATGTGCTAACGGGAAATAATACAAACATCAAGAGATGCTATCTCTTGATGAGTTAATTAACGACTGACCATTATTTTGTCAAACCATAGGCGCGTACTTATTTAATTAATTTTTATCTTAACACAAAAGTATATCAAATTGGATGTATTTCTTTCCAACTAATCGTCAAATATTGGAGTTGTTTCTTTTTTTTTACAATAATTATTACTTTCACTCATTATCGTTAAAATAAACAGTAAATGTTTTTTTCAAAGTGGTCGGGGGGGTACTGGGATACCGGGGTCCGGCCATCGAGAGACGTTTACTTTAATTGTTATCACGGCGCAGCAACCGCGCTGGCGCTTTCTTCCCGTGGCGTGGAACGAACAACGAACAACGAACGGCGGTGTCGCCTCGGATTCAACGCGGGGCGCGCAACTGAGATATTACTCGAGCGTGGGGCTATTACACGAGCGCGATTTGTACACGGCGCACGAATTCATTTATCTACTTCGCCGAGCGCGCGGAAATTGCGAAACGAGGATGATGACGACGACGGCTTGCTTAAAGCCGTCGTCAAGGTGATTCGCAAATGTCTCGGGAATATTTTACGCCAGCCCTGAGAGACTCGCGCGGCGCTTTAGAAAGGCCGACAAAGTCTCTCGCTCAAGAGAGCGCGAGAGAGCAAGTAGAACGGCCCGCCTCGAGTAACGGCGTCAACGGGACTTCAGGGCCGTACGCGATGATAACGGATAAAAAGTGTTCCTCCGCTCCTCCGCACACCTGCGCTCCGCAATCTTCGGCGCGGCGCGGAGCGACCGCGAGCGGCATTTCGCAAGCTTCGCCGCGAGCGAAGCTCCTCGCGCGTATTAATTAGAGAGACGCAACGCGGTGAAAATCCGGACGCGAGTTCGCACGCACGCACGCACGCACGCACGCACGCTCGTGGTGCGTATGATCTCTCGGCATCGCGCTATTGTATTTCCGCGCGCGTGCGAATGAGATGAACTTGCGACACTTTGTATATACAAGCGTATATATCTCGCGCGCGCGCGTATGATATCTCCTCCGGGCAGACACGCGCGCCCCCGCGCCAGGAGATGGGAGAGGACGAGCGAGGAACGGAGCTTCTGGAGCGGAGAAACGCCTTCCTCCTTCACTTTCCCGTAATCGCGCCCGCGAGGCGCGAGCGGATCTCCTCTGGGCGCGATAATCCATGTCGGCTGAGTAACGGAAATAAATTTCAGGGGGATTCGCCGATCTTGGCGAAATATGCTCAAAGTTCCGTTCGCCGAGTACCGTAACACGCACTTTTGCACCGTGCGGGTGCGCGGTGCGCGTGGCGGTGACGGTCCGCCGGCGAAGGACTAATTTGTGCGGCGGTCATTAGCCGCGAAATAACAGCAATTACGTCGTCTATTAAAGATAAGCGAGTGCAGCGATGTCCACGGACGCCTTCGCGTCACTTCGTTGACATGAATTACACGGCGACGTTAATTGCGTTCCCTTCAAAGAGCGAGAGAGAGAGAGAGAGAGAGAGAGAGAACTTATCTAAGCGCGCTACGTCGGCGGCGCGGCGACGCTTCATGAGCGACGAGTAATTAACGAGAGCCGCGGCGTATATCCGATCGCGTAAAACACGCGCGCGCTTCGTCGTTCGCGTCGCGAAATATTTTTCACATCTCGATGAACGGCGATCGCTTTTCGCATCGACCGGACTGGGAAAAGCGCGATTTATTCCGTCGGGAGAGACGGACGGACGGACGGACGATCGTCTGACGTCCAGCGGCGATCGCACATCGGCGTAAATAAAGCGTCCGAAGCCAAGTATTCTATTTGTAAAGTGATTCTTCGCCATAGTCTCAGATTCTAAGCGAAGCCTTTTACAGAAAAAAGATTCCTCTTTCGATAAAACAATTAAAGTGAACCTAAAATTCGTCTGAAATTTATTATATATATATATATATATACTTTTCGCTATATATTATAATAATTTTTTCAAATTAACTAGTATAACCTGTAAGAATAAAGTATATAATCCTGTTAAAGAAGATCAAATAATTTGTGTATAAGAGAAAATTCATGTTGAAATCAATAAGATTTGCATTATACGTATAACATACAATCCTTCTAGACTTTAAGAATAATGTGTTTATAATATTTTCCTCTTAATCTTAGAGAAATCCTCTTGAGGCCATATGTAAGAATAAAATCCTCCGAAATTTAGATGATTCCGCTTGTTCTGAAAGTAGTGAGACTTCTTTGGGCGAGATGTACTTTCTTTTCGGCGATAAAACAGTTAAACTGTGCGTCTGCGAGGAAGAGGACTCGCGGCGCTCTTGCTTAAATCGCTCGGATTCATTCCTCACATTAATTCGTCTTACTCGTTAATCTTGTTTCTACCTTCACGCTCTGATAGCCGCCTCTCGCCGAGCCGAGTTGGAGACGCGAGCGATACGCTTCATCCCAATGATACGCTAAACTGCTATTAACTTTGAGTTTAATTGAAACGCTGTGTTTGTCCAATTTCTAGATTCCGCGCGCGCGCACGTCTGCCCTGTTTGCCATGTTTGCGGAGTCATTTCTTGCTGGATAGCGTGCGCTCCCTGCGGGGCAGCAATTAACGAGAGACACAGCAGCAATTTACAGCAATGTGCAAATATATTTTCTTTCTACACGGACTTGCGAAAGGGGATCCCTCGGCTCGATGAAACTCGAGAGCGGAACGGTTGAAGTTGATCACGCCAAGTTGTCGAGTTTCACATGGTCCACTCGTATACACGGATTTATTCGCACGTAGTGTGCGTACACAATGACAATGGGAGAGCAAAACGATCGATACCGTAGTATTTCGAGTCTCCTCCCTCGGCGCCAATGACGTCCTCTTGCTGTCCTCATGAAAAAAGGCATGTAAGGTCACGGTCACTGACGGTACAGTAGTGGCACTTACCGCAAAAGTGGCCGCCCTGGCTGTAATTCTCTCGCTGTGTGATTACAATCACAAATGCCGAACACTTGTTCGCCGGTGTACGTGTGTGTGTGTGTGTAGCGCGCGACGGGGATCCGAACGAGACACTTTGCACGCTCGCTGCACAATAAGTCGACTTTCACCTCGAGTAGAGCGAATGCTTTCGCGTCGAGAGAGAAATCCTATACAGCGGCGACATTTTAGGCCGGACTTTGCTTCGCGCCGCGCGCGCGGTCGCCTCATTTCGCCTCTTCGTCGCCTTATTCCCCGGAATATCCCTCCGAGCTGATTATCCGATCGTGCAGGCGTTAACGCTAACGCGCTAGCGCGCGTCGGCTGAATAAATTTAGAGACGCGTCGCGTTTCCTCTCCTCTCCTCCGACCGCGTAATTATGTAACGGTATATGTAAGACGTATAAGGCCAATTTGCCGCGCTGACCGCACGTCACGGTTTCGGCACGTCAGGCGCTTCGCCTTTAACGGACTAATCCGTATTTTTTCTTTCTTTTCTTCTCCTCCTCCTCCTCCTCCTCTTTGCTCTCTCTCTCTCTCTCTCTCTCTCTCTCTCTCTCTCTCTCACTTTTTTTCGCTTAACGAAGCGAGAGAGCGAGTTGAAGGTTCGTTAGATTCGCGCGATCCGTTGTGTCGTCGCGCCGTTTCCACGGGCTGTCATTTTCGCCCGCTCTCTCTTCGAATTCCCCCGCATCCCCCGCGACTCTTTTTCTCCGGCAAGCGTCGCCGTTGGCCCAGCAGCACTTGTTACAATCAAATCGTCGCCGAGACCGCCGCATGGCGTGGAATATAAATGTCACCGCCGTTGCGAATCTGGCTCTCGAGCCGACGCTCCTCCACGGCTTTGCTTACGCTGCGAAATTTCTCCATGGCCTGTGATTCGCCAAAGGAACACCGGTGCGCGACGCGCCTCCTCGCGAAGTCGCTCCTCCCGATGAGATCGAACAATTTGACCAACGATCATGAGTGTCGCGACGAAGAGACCGATAGCGAACCAGAGTATCCAACGAGGACGCACGTCGCAGCAGCAACATCGCATCCTGCGTGAATTCGCAACGCGTTGTTATCGAAAACGAGATACGCCAGAGGTAACCTGGACGAAAAAGATTCGGTATACAACGGACTGACTCTCACCGTCGAGAGAGACGAGAATCGTCGAGAGCCGATCCAGGCGTTGTTGTCGGTGCGCGGTCGTTGGTGTCTCATCGCGTTCGTCGAAAATAGGAAGCGATCGATACGACTCGAGCTGTTGCGTCTGCGACATTATGGTCCTCGGAGCGTCGTTGGATGCTACGCGCGGATGGTTCGCGCTTTACTGTCGGTTCGGTTCGGTTCGGCCGATCGGCCGCGAACGACGGAGCCAACCGCTCCTCATCATTGACGGTGTCTCGATAACGCTCCCTCGATAACGCGTGGAGAACCGGATGTCGCAATCGAGTCGACGGCGGAATCGTCGGTCGATTGCGACATCCGGCCATCGCGATCGAGCCATACGAAGAAACGCGACGACCAAGCGCGTTGCTCAGCGGAAACAGCGGCCGCTGTTGTTAGACCGTCGACGACGCCGCGACTCGCCGTCGTTGTCGTGGCGCCGACGTTGCGCGGCGTTATCTCGCGTGCGCCGACATGGTCTCGAACGAGTGTCCTGGCTCGCGGGTGGCGAACGAGTGACCTTTCCGTCGGTGTCCTCGACGGAGGAACGAGAGAGATTTACGGCGCTTTGGAATCGCGCGCGATACCGATCTGTCCGAGATGAGAACAGTTTCCTTCGGCGAACGCGCTTCGAGCGCGCTCTGAAGTCGGTGTTCGCGCGGTGGTCGCTTCGAAGAAGATACCGATGAGTCGTCTGAAGAGTCAGAGACTCTTCGCGCGGTCCGCGTGTCCGCGTGTGTACAAGAAATGGGCCGATTGGTACCAACGATCTGGGACCGACCTGGGACTTTTTCAAGACAGAGGCGCGCGCGCGCGCCCATCGTCATTCACACGTTCCGTAGTCGTAGGACAGTGTCTTGTCGCGCTCCTCGTTCGCGCGTTCCTCGCTCGCCAGGGAACGAGAAATGCGACCGGTGACGCTGAAACTGCACAGCTCAGATTCTGTCTCACACGGAGCGCACGTCGGGACTCTCCCCGCGTCTCTCCCCGCGAGTGGATTCTCTGCAACCGTCGGATCTACGGGGTGTGTCTGGGCGACAGATCGTTCGCGGCTCTTCGCTGTTCCGACAGCGAAAGAGGTGACACGCTGATCGTCGCGCCCGAGCTTCGACAACTGGTGCGCGACTGCCGACGTCGTGGAGCGTCGCCGCTCCACGCGTCACTCGGAGCCGGACGTCGAATTGTACTTACATTTCATCACCGTCGGCGCTGCTTAATCTCACTCCTTTGTCTACGATCGATTGGAATCGCGAATAAACGCAGTCAGTTCTCGACCTTGCTCAGGTGGTAACGTTACTCTAACGCCGTTTTTCTCTCATTCGCGGCGTTTGCTCCGAAACGCGCGACACAACGATGCTGTGGAACGAGAGACGAGAGAGTTTGGTGCTTTCTCTGCGTGTGGACGTGGGACAGAGCGATTCTGGCTGGAGCGATGGGACGGCTCGTTGGAGAGTTTCGTGTATCGAAAACGCAAAACGCGTCACGGGGCTTTCTGGTGCCCCGTCTGGTCGGAACGACGCGCGATCTCTCTCGCCGAGAACGAGAGACGACGCGCCGGCGACGATCGTCGTCTAGCCGTCGTTCGATGTCCGATCGGAGACTGCGATACCGACGACGGTCGCGTCGTCGCGTCCGAATTCAAGGCTTGTCCGACAATTGTCAATGCTTTTCCGGCGATTGTACCACTTTCTTTCTTCTTTTCCTCTTTGGTCGCTCGCTGCTTCTTCATTGGCTCCGCAACGGCAGATCTCGCTCGTGCGCGCTTTCTCTTTTTTCCAGAGTTCAAGAAAAAAACCGGAATCCCCGGGCACGAAGATATTTCTTCCCGCTTCGCGAAGCAGACGACGCGACTTCCTGGCGGTCGCACGGCCTCGCCGTCGGGAATTTCCGAGCCGACGTGTGATCATGCGAACGTCGATATTTTCGGGACGCCGGCCATTAGCCGCATTGAAACATTCATCCCGTTCACCGTCATTCACCGTCGTGTGTACTTATACAACTGCAAATATCCCGAGCGAAGCGTAAACAGAAAGCACGCAGGTGAACGTAAAAAATGTAGAAAGCGAGCTATGAATATGTGATACGCGTGCGATCGATTCGCGAATTCTCGCGGCTTGCATGTGTGTGTGTGTGTGCCGCAGCACACATACGTGCGTACCTGTGTGTGTCATCGCGGATTGTCGGTGCCGAGGCATTGGGAACCACGGATGCGTGTACCTCCCATCGGGTTACATTTAAAGTTCGATGAACCGTGCTCGTGCTGTTCATGCTGCAATTTGGCGGGCGAAACAAACGCCGGAGAAATCGAACGCCCCGTAAGATTCCAATCGACCTGTTCTCCTCTCTTCTTCTTCTTCTTCTTCTTCTTCTTCTTCTTCTTCTTCTTCTTCTTCTTCTTCCTCTTCTTTCTCTCTTGTTGTTTTTCATCAGCGTGACTCCGAATTACGAGGGACATTTGTTTCAGTCGTGCGCGCGCGCGTATCAAAGCGGCGCTCGCGCGTTTCACTTTCGTGGCGCGGCGGCTTCTCTGTAACGTGTCGCGTCAGGCATCTGTGAAACGCCGCTACTTCTTCTCTCCCTCTGCTTTGTGACTCGACATTATGAGACATTTATTTAATTCGTAACGCTTGCGCTCCACTTTCGCGAGATCGCGTCCGACATGTCGGAAAATGTCGCTGCACGACGACCGGGATGATGATAATGATGATAAGAAATAACGAGCTGCCGTTACGAAAGGCAACTCTGTAGTGCGTTATCAAGACTTTATAAGAAAACATTGCTCTTCTTCTTCATCGTCTCTTCTTCTTCTTCTCCTTCTTCTCCTTCTTCCTCTTTTCCTTTTTCTTCGGTCTCTTCTTCGTGACACGAAATGCAAAAGCATCTAATTTGCAACGTTTGTATTTCATTCTTGTGACACGACACATAACTCTGCAGCGCGTCGTCGAGAAAAGTCTGCAAAAGTCAAGAATCTGCTCTTTCCTTCTCTTTTCTTCTCCTCTGCTGCTTCTTCGCCACTCGAAATTAGACGAGACGTTGATTTCGTATTCGTATGCGCGTGTCGAAGTAACGCTCGCGCGTTTCACCTTCGCAGTACGGCTCTCTCTCTCTCTCTCTCTCTCTCTCTCTCTCTCTCTCTCTCTCCCTCCCTCCCTCTGGAAAGCCCGTTATCAAATAACTAGTCATGAAGTAATTAATTTCATGTTTCACACCGTACACGTTATGACTCTGTACCGACGCGCGAATGTCAGACGAGCACGCAACTTTCGGGACTCGGGTTGCGAAGATTATTCGACGACGATCTTCCGCGCGGCGACTCGTGTAGAAAGGTAAATTTTAATTATACAAAAACACGATCGTTTTTTTTTTCCGTTTGTGCGATTAGAAAGTGCGGAGAGAAACTCCACTTGTGCGGCGTCTGCGAACACGCGCCGACGCGAAGCATTCGAAGGCTTCCCGGGAAAATCGCGATGCATCGCTCGTCGCGAGGCGCTCGCGACGACGTCGCCTCGCTCGCGCGAGCATTTTGTAACGGGGACCTCGCGCTCTTTCTTATCGTCGTTATTCATCGTATCATCGACGCGGCGTTGTGCAGCCTGATATTTCCTGAGCCGTCAGACGCTCTCGGACTCTCTCTCTCTCTTGCCAGACGATTCGCTGCAGATCAGCCACGCGATCGCGACTCCCACCGGCCATTAGATCAAGTCGACTCGGATTCCTCGGATGTTGCTCGGCTGCGCGTTCGGCTCGCGGCTTCCTGCTTCTCTTCTTCTCTAAAGCGGAAAGCGCTTTAGAAAGTACGCTGGCGCGCGCGCGCGCGGTGACACGTGAGAAATTCACGGCGGACGTTAATTCGCCGCCGGTGCGCAGTGAGCTCGGAGATACGTAAAATCCTCTATCTTGCGCGAAACCGCCAGGCACGCCGGCGGGATATATACGCACGGATTGTCCGATTTCCCTCGCTTCTTCCCCCTCCGCTCTCGGCGGTCGCTCTCTTTCCTCCTTTTTCACCTCCTCCCCCGCCTGCGTAATCCCGAATCTCTGGGGAAGCAGCTTAGAGCCGCACGTTTTATCGGCGCAGATTCCTCCGATAAAACACTCCAGATTTAAATCTGCCGCGCAGGGGAAAGGGGGGGGGGAGCAGAGAAAGGGCGGAGGATCTCCGATTGCGAAGATCGAATTTCTCGGCCGGCGGCGCGGGCGCGGCGGGATTGACTCGTGTTTTCGAACGGCCGGGCAATCGGGCGCGATCGGACCAGCCCCGCTGTGTAAAACCGTGCTGTTATCGCTTGCGTAATAAACGTCCTCCTCATCGCGGCAGCCGATTGCGGTCAGTTTCACGATCGGCTGTAAAGCGATAACGCCCGGCAGTTTATTGTCATAATTTCGCGCGGCCGCGCGATACGCGCGACGCGACGGACCGGACGTAACGGGAAAACGTAGCAGCGTTTATGCAACGCGACGCAAGGCCCCGCGCGAAAGGCCCGAAAGGGGGCGGGAAACTCGCGCGGAGTCCTCATTTGAAATTCTCGGGACGACGGCGCGA
The DNA here is from genome assembly GCF_003227715.2 of Harpegnathos saltator. Lineage (NCBI taxonomy): Eukaryota > Metazoa > Arthropoda > Insecta > Hymenoptera > Formicidae > Harpegnathos > Harpegnathos saltator. Next base: position 398,526 of record NW_020229878.1, on the reverse strand, counting down.
GACGTTGCTCAAGGCGATCGCGCTCGCGCGCGGGGACCTACTTTTTTCCAAATCGCCACGCGAGCTCTCGCGAGTCGCGCGCGCGCGCGCGCGCGACTCCTGCGTCCCGGCGGAATCCGCAGTCTCTCCCGGGCTTTCCGGGTTAATTTATCCGCCACGTCGCTCGCGCGCAGACGTGACAAGCAGATAGAAAGTTCGATACGTTCTCACGTGCACGCGTCTCTAATTGCACGTTTCGATGGCGCCGCCACGCAGGATGTGCGACGAGGCTCCCGACGACCCGTCGGTCGAGGCTGAAGTATCGAGGCCTCGAGATCTCCCGGGCCAGTCAACTCCGAAATCGCACGCTTTCCACGGACTTTCCACGGAAAGAGGAGAAAAGAAAAGAAACCGATATCCGGCTCGTCCCTCGATCGCCTCTCATCGCCGCAGAATACTACAGCATACTTTTTTATTTTACACTCGTTGCATCCTCTGCTTCGGAGCTGCCCGGCTGGAAATTCGAAAGCCCGCGCGCGTTTCTTTATTTATTTCTCCGTTCGAGCAGGCCGCGACGAGCGATTCCTCGAGGATCCCTCCTCCAGCCGCGGCCTCGTGAAAATTCCGAGACAATGACAACGGTGGAGAGAAGAAGCCGCGCGAGAGCTCGCTTTCGCGCGCCTGCGAAAGAAGCGCGCAGCGAGACGACGCGACGCGACGAGACGAGACGGCGGAACGGAGCGCGAGATTTTCTCACGCGACGGCTCACGTGCCGGAAAATCTCGCACAGCATCCGGACCGCCGCTCCGGAGAGAGCGAGCGACTGAGAGAGCGAGAGACTGAGAGAGAGAGAGAGAGAGAGAGAGAGAGAGAGAGAGAGAGAGAGAGAGAGAGAGAGAATCAGTATCGATCCGCGACGAATACGGTCCGATTCTAATAATGGGAGCGACCAGACATACTTACCAGAGCGGTGCGCCAGGTGGACGCGCGACGAAAATGCGAGGGCTCGCGCGAGAGGAAGGGAGACGAGAAGAAACAGGGGAGCGATGAGAAAGAGCTAACGCGGAGGCGGCGGCGGCGGCGGAGGAGGAGGAAGAGGAAGAGAAGATGACGGCGGAGGAGGACGAGAGAGAGAGAGAGAGAGAGAGAGAGAGAGAGAGAGAGAGGAGGAAGAAGAGGTCGGACGCGCGATCCGGAAGTGCGAGCGACGCGCTGCAGGTGCCAGCTGCAGGATCGCGAGCCACGGCTCTCGTGTCTCGGAAGCCACGAGACACTCGCGTATTGTCAAACCGGTCGCGGCAACACGTCGCGAATCGAAGCACTCCTGGAGGCCGACACGCCGCGGCGCAGACTGACCTCACAGGACGCGCTGCCGTGAACGCCGACGTTCGCCGTAACGCCGTGGACTACCTGCTGGCGCAGGCTTGAACTAGAGAGAAAGCGCGACTGACTGGCCGGTTGGCATCATCAGCCGAGCACCTCGCGCTCGATCGCGGAGACGGCGCGGCGGCACTCTGGTCTGTGAAGAGTCGCCCTAAAATGTTGCCCTTGACTTGACGAATAAATGAATGCGGTGACTGACACCGAACTGTGCGAGGCAATCGAAAGAGGCAAGTACCTGCGAGTCGGACCTGCGAGCGATGCTGAAGACTCGCTCTGATCGAAGGCGAGAGAGAGAGAGAGAGCTCGCCCTCCGCCTACCGTGCGCGGCAAACGCAGATTCAGCCCGAAGCAACGAACAGCAACGGCTCTTCGAGCCGAAAGAGAGAGAGAGAGACTCTAACGTCTAATCGTTCATCGAGCGCGCACTCCCTGCGCAGGAGTGTGTTGGCGTTACGTATCGGTTGCCGGTAAAACCAACCGCGTCGCGCCGAGCAGCAACAAGACGATACTGTCTTGCCGGGAAGTCGGTCGGTCGCTGGATCGCTGGAACCTCGTCGGTCATCAGAATCGCGCAGACTTGAAGCAGAGAGGCCAACGTGAGAGCGGCCAACACGGTGTTCTCGACGACACCGACTTTCCGCACTGGGAGAAAGGACGTCATCTGCATCCATTTTGAGAGGGGAACTACGATGTTACATCCACTTTCAGGTTTCGGCGGTAAAACCTGTATGTGGTGGCAGTCCGTGCTACGTCCATTTTTAGGCGGTTCATGTCCGTGCTACAACCGTAATAGAGTAATAGCGTTGACAAGCACGGTCTCGCACATTGTTACGCGTTTATAGCATGAATTAACATGTTAACATGTGCAAAGAAAGAATTGACATTGTGTATGATTAATATCATGATGAAGATCATACGAAGTGTCCGGTAATTAGCTGCCAACCCGAAGTGTGAGGGTAGATTGGGTCAAGACAAACATAAAAGTCCCATATCATTTTGCGAGATTCGCAATAATTATCGAGTTATCAATGACAGAAATGACTGAGGAGTAAAAGCGCGCCGACATAGATGATTCGAGAAGCGTTGCAGCTGCTCGGGGCAGCGATCATGAATCTTTTCCCTAGCGTGAACTAATAAAAAGTGAAAGACTTCTGTGAATCAGTGAAGAATGAAAAATTTTATATGAATTTGTCAAAATCGAAACATTTCACACGACAATTGAGTCGTTCAACGTTCATTTATCCGCGTTAATTTGATGAATAAATTAAATATTGATCGTGCGCGAGGTGGGGCGAAGAAGGAGAGGGATGGGAATAGGTGATAGAAAGGCTGCTAGGAGAGAGAGGAGGGAGAGAGGGGATGAGTGAGGAGGAGAAGTGGGGGGGGCGAGAGGGAGGAGGAGGAGGAGGAATAAAACAGGATGAGAGAGAGAGAGAGCGAGGGAGAGAATGTGAAGGAATGGAATGAATGGAGGAAAGCTATAATCGGCGGTAGAAAATAAGAATTATAGAAGTAAAAGCAGCATAGAAATATAGATACATACATATGTATAAGAATAGATGATAAGCGAACAATTAATTATAAGAGATAAGCGAGCGAGTAGATGTAAGATATTTGTAAAGTAGACTTAAGGAGGGGCGGGGGATGGGAGTGTATGTGTATGTGTGTGTGTGCGCGCGAGGTGGTAGGGGCGAGCGTAATAGGAAGTAAGGAGAAGAGATTATATTGGAATTTGTAACCCCGCCAGGGGAATCAATAAAGTATACATACAATTAAATATTGATCGGTCTTCAATTTTTGATACTGATTTATTCTTTCATTTCTTTATAAGAGAAGAAAAATTGATACGAATCATTCGTTTATTCAAGTTAATTTGTTGAGTAAATTAGAGGGGTAAGTACTTAAAAAATAAGGACAAATTGTAATTGTACGTGGACAATTTTCTGACGTTGATTTACGGTATTGATCGATATTCGATTTTTGGTAGTGATTTACTCTTTCATTGAGTAAATCAATGCCTAAAAATGATTGTAGCACGGACTGCCACCACATACAGGTTTTACCGCCGAAACTTGAAAGTGGATGTAGCAACGTAGTTCCCCTTTCAAAATGGATGCAGATGACGTCCTTTCCCAGTGCGGAAAGTCGGTATCGTCGAAAACACCGTGTTGGCCGCTCTCACGTTCCTCTCTGCTTGAAGCTCCCGCTGGAAGCTCACGCCCTCTTGACGGCTCTCTACTACGGTGACTACGGCCGGAAAGCAGCAGGCTGCAGCGAGCGAGTCTGAAACATACTGGGCGTCGGGCGAGAGGAGGGTGACCACACGGGGGTGAGAGGAAGAAAAGGTTCCGCTTCCGGTTCGAGCGGACAGATGGACAGATGGACGGACGACACTCGTGAGGAGGAGGAAGATGAAGGCGTGTATCTCGTTCTCTCGGCGGCTTCACAGAGTCGCGTGTGGGCGTCCCTTGTGGAGGACGACGCGAAGGACGCGATTCCCCGCGGGACCGCCACACCGCACCCTCGCACACAACGCACCCTCCGCTGTGTGTACACACAAACTCGACGGGAACGGCGGCGATATCGATTCGCTCCCCTTCCTGAAGAGAGAGCAGAATGGCGTTACGTTTCTGCCGACAGGGATGACAGGGGGGACAGCGAGTCGCGTCGCTCTCATCTCCTGGCACTTCTCGCGAAACTCGGGATATTTTTTTCACAAAAAAGACACTCGACCCAGGTGCTCTGGTGACCTATCCCGCTCACCCATTCGCAAGTTTTTGCGAATAAATCCCGTTCTATCTCTGCGCTTCCGCCGCAAGGGAGAATCGGCGAAAGATCAGCGGGGCTTACCGCTGCAGCGAGCGACCAGCGAGCGAAGGACACCTGGACTTTTGCGCTCGACCGATCAGATCGCTCAAGGTCGAAGAGCATCTGCCTCCGGGAACCGGGGAACTTTCCAAGGGAGAGACATACCCGAGTCAGATTGACGAGGAATTACCGAATTAAATGACTAAATCCAGTCGATGTCCCCCTCTCGCGGCGGGACGGGGAGGGGGGATCCGACTGCGACTGAGCCTCCATTAAATCACCCGTGCCTCGCGCGATCCTTTCACGCATCCTTTCACGAGCGAGGTAACGCGCACATTTCATCGATCACGTCGATAAGATAAAACAGGCGAATGACGTTCGCAGGAATAATAAGAGCCGAGACGCGGAATAATGCGCGCGCGATAAGCTAATAAAATAATCTGCCCTCGCGTCTCTTTCCTTCGGCTCCGCCGTCCCCTTTCTCCTTTTGCTCTCTTTCCAGACACGACGTCGCGCTGCCGCGCATGAGAAAGATATTAAACCCCATTCGAACGAAATCGGCGCGGCGGCAGCGCGAACGCGCGCGCGCGCGAAGGTTAAAGGGAGAGGCGTAGATGGTGGCGGCACGAAACGGTGCTGGTAGGTCAAAGTTTAAATTGACACACAGCCTCGGCGCACCCGACGAGCAGCTGTCGCCGGCAAAGCCGATCGGGAAACACAACGGCCGACGGTCTCGTTATCTAACGCAACCACACTTGCGGGACGTTAAGTAGTAACAACGTGGGCAGGATAATGGCATTCAAAGGACTGTTCGCAGTTCAATGGAGGAATGTGCGTTCTATGCAGTTACGTGTATTTATACGCCTCCCTCTCTCTCTCTCTCTCTCTCTCTCTCTCTCTGTGTGTGTGTGTGTGTGTGTGTCTCTCTGTCTCTCGAGGCAGACAAAAGAATGGGTTTATGGCGCGCGGAAAACGCACACACGGCTCCGCAATCAGTCGCAATCCCCAGGATACCCGGAAAACGTGGTCGAGGGGCATCCTCGATGATGCTGATGATTCGTTCGTGATTAATCCTCAAAGGCTGCCATGCCATGACATTTCACCCCGTGCAAATTTTTGGTTCTATTAAATTCTATTAAAATTAACGTATCTCCCTTGACGAGATTACATAAAAAAAAAATAATTTCGGAATAAGCAGAATCACGTAAATTTTAGAGAATTTTATTCTTATTGCCTTATACATGTATATGTTTGGAGTATAACTGAATAAAAAAAGCCGACATTCAAATCAACATATTCCTCTTTATGTAAGAGGAAAATTAATTGATATAAGAGGAAATTCTCTTGAAATAAGAGGAAAATATTTGGAATAATATCTAATAAATTTTAGATGAATGGTTCAGTTTAATCGCTTCATCGAAAGTGGAATCCTTGTTCTGTAGGAAAGTTTTGCTTAGAATATAAGACTACAGGGAAAGTCACTTTACAAATAGAATATTTTTTCTTTTTGGGTGTAATTTCATAAGTGTTTATTCGCACTGTCGCACAGTAGTGATAACAGATGCGACAAAACAGATCAATTCTCGCGAATATACTTCGCTATAAACATAACAAAAGAAGTCAGCTCGGGTAGCTTTTAAAGGTTAACGAAAGCGATGTCACACACGAAGAAATGAGATCGGCCTCGGCCGATCGCAGTTGAGAAATTTTCACACGAACTGTCTGACTTTTTTCCTCTCTGTCTCTCTCTCTCTCTCTCTCTCTCTCTCTCTCTCTCTCTCTCTCTCTCTCTCTCTCTCTCTCTTCCCCATCGGTGAAACACCATCTACGCGTCCCGAATCGATCGCGCGCACGGCAGTTCGCCGAGTACACGAGCAAAAATCGCAGGCCGCGGGCAGCCGTCAGATAAACGACCGAAATTGAGGAGAAACCTTCGAAGCGAGAAGCAGTGTTTCGCTCCAGTTCCCAATCATCCGGCGCGCCACACGCGTCGAGCCTGCATGAGAGAAACAAATTTTCCCAAAGTGTAACTTATGTGAAAACGACCATAACGGCCGAATCGAACGTAGCCGATGGGACGCGATAATAGTCCGACGACGGGCGGGAATCCGTCGAAGGGGGTCGGACGCGTAGGATTCTGCAAGATCGCGAGAATCGGTTCAGCGCACTTTCGCGTGATATACGTAGCGTGAGCGACACCAATCATCGGCGTCTTGCAATCGTTCTCGGCGGGATAAACGATACAAAATTATATAAGAAGTCCCTTTCATAATTAATCGTACCTCGGCATGGGGGAAAAGGGAAATATCGCAATTACGTACGAATTGTATGAAAGTATGAATTATGAATTGGTAATTCGCACTTTCATCACTCATACCTCAACATATCCTCAGAATATCCCAATTACGCGGAGCAGCTTGTATTACTCAACAAAAATGGTTCCCGAGTAAATATGTTTCAATCTTGCGTAATCTCACCGAGCACAACAGCTGACACGAACGGCTGGCCGCGAGACATTACTTTTCATTCCGTCTCAAGATGAAAATAGCGCGGCACGGAAGCGACGATAATCGCCTCGCCGCCGACAATTGTCGTCGTTACCACTACGGCACCTACCGCCGTTCGATTAGCCTGAAAGCAAGTAATTTCGCTAATGAAACATGCCATAAAACGAGAACGATCAATTATCAACCGCGATGGCAAATACACATCGCGGGCGCGCACCGGTCGCGAACCGGTGTGACCCGAGCAAAAAATTGTTAGGGCCATCCTCATGAAATATAAGACCTCGATAAGGCTGAAAATCTTTCAGCCTTAAAAACGGATGCCTCATTATTACCACATTAGGAGATTATCCCGAGATGGATCTTTTAGGGATACCTTACGAAATAAGGCTTTGATAGGCTTTGAAAGCTGAGAAGGGCTTTCGAAGGATCTTTCAAGGATATGCAAAATCAAGTTTTGTTACAGAAAATTAATAAGATCTGGAATGTGTAATAAAATTGTCATAGTTTAGTATTGTTTTCGTAGGTACGCTCTATCTGGTTCTTTTAAAGATTTTTTAATTATACCGCAATTAAAGACAAATTTTATTAGTTTTGTTAGTTGCCATATTCATTAAATTCTTTCAAGGATTTTTCTAGTGTTACCTTTGTCTTGAAATGCAGCAAACTTTAATAAAAACAATAGCAGGATTTTTATGTGTAAAGAATGCTATATTTTATTGTAAAGTATGCAATATTTTTAAAGTAAAAGATTCTTATTGTACACTAACAAAGTTATAAAAAAATAAAAAAATTACAGTCTAAATTTCTTGGAATGGAAAGAACGAATATTTTTATTCAAGCGATAATAAAAATATTTCCCTGTAAGCTTCCTATTAATATTGCTTCATGAGGCCCCGTTGATATTGCCTTACAAGGATCCGTTAAATCATTCGTTACATATCTTGTAGTAGCTCTTGTCTTTCCATCCTTATTAGGGCCCGATTAATGTTAGGGAAAAATAATCAGGCCCTTGCCGGAGCCCTATTAATTTTTCTACTCGGGGAAACGCAAGATTCTCGCGCTTTGTGTCGCGATGGAAAGGAAAAGAAAGGCACCGAGGAGACAAGGCTAAAAATATTATAAACACGCGCGAATCGCCTGCAAGTGTCGTCTCGAGATACAGCGAGGACTGCGAAAAAGGATAAATTTGAAAAGTGAATCGTTGGTAAAATTTCAAGCGGACATCATCGAACATCGCAGCCGGACACGCTGCGCTGGGATGATTGAAGTTGATTAAAGTGTGCGCGAGAAGACGTTTCATAATTAAACACATTTATTGAATCTTTTGTTGGTACGAGTAACATATCGTCGCGTCGACCAGCGCGAGACGAATATACAATATATATATAAATATATATATATATATATACATATACATATACATATACATATATATATACATATTTGCTTATGTATCTAAATATATAGATACATGCGCATACATACCTATACCCCATCTATACTGCTCCACGCATCGCACACACACACACACGCGCGCGCACACACACACACACACACACACACGCGCGCGCGCATACTCACACACACATGTGCGCATGTATCTCGCGCGATTCTTGAGAAGAATCGGAGGAGATGCTGTTCGCCGATCAGTAAGTTGCGCGAAACGTGCAAACTGAGGGTTTCGTGTACTTGTGTTGTTTCGCGCATTTATATAACCACATAATTTATGTAATCACATTCGAGAAAGTCAAAAGATCTCACGGCGGTAAATCATCCTTGCTCGCCTAAGTCGTCAGCCGATCGGCGAATAAAATTATGTCGTCCAACACAATGCACAACGCAATGTCTCTTTTTCTCGATTCAAGTCATACGAATGGCCTGAAATGCTGATAATGCTGATGTTACCAAACGCTTTCCCGAAACAGGAGGATTTCCCTTTTTTGAGTTCGTGTTCCCCGTGAAAACTTCCAAAGAGTAATAAGACGCACAATTTGCAGAGGATTTGCAAAATACACAACTCTTTTCTGATCGATCTTTTCCGATCGTACGGCCCGTTGATCGACGATCGCACGATCAACGCGGGACGAGCAGCCTTGGAAATTTGGCGAGTGTGATCGAATGTCCACGTGTGCGGAGTGTGTCAACCCGTCGATCTGCCATGGATAATGAAACTCGCCGTCGCCTCGTTGACTTGTAGCGTAGCTACAATTTACGTCAAACGTAAGGTACGTAAAGTACGTGTAATTACTCGAAGCGTTCGGTGACTACGCTCGCTACAGCGGGAACGTGCCAACGGAAGACAAGTATTGATCCTTATATAAACATCGACTAACCGACTTACACAGTCAATTTTAAAAAGTTCCAGCAATGAGCGTCGCGGACGTTGCAGAGACGTCGGTCGACGTAGAAAATGAGGGACATTTCCATGGGAAACCTGACTTCTCGACTTCGGATTTTCGACAGGAGCGTGCGTCGTGCGGAAGAGCGCCTATAACGTCGAAGACCACGGGAACACCGACGGTGTTCGATTCAATCTCCATCAAAAGAAGCTAGGCCTCAAGTCGAGGATATGAGATTTGTTTCAAAATTCAAACGGCCATAGAGTGTCCCGTGGGGAAGCCGTGGGGAGGATCGGGTTTTCCTTTTACCGAGAGAAACTGCAAATTCCCCGGCCTCATTCGATCGTGACGACGTAAACGCAAAAAGGGACACGGAGGGGGGCGTTCGATCGCCATGCGCGAGCACTGATAGGCGTCTCAGCAGTCTCGTCCGACCTTTGTCTCGTGGGAGGTCTTGCGACAGGTCAATCATGAACGATAGATAGGTACGTGAGGTATAAACAACGTTCCGCAGGCCAAAACCACGGGCCCGTCTAGAAAAATATAAGCATAGAGCACATATACAGGGTGGTCCAATAGACTTTCCGCAGTAGCTTCGCGAGCGCAGATCTCGTCTGCGCGAACGCGTCGCCCGACGCGATCAGTTTTCTTTGACTCCGTTGAGAAGCGCGAGAAGGCTCCTCCTCGCGATCGTCTCTTTCTCTTCATCGCGTTGAGAATCCTTCTTGCGCAGCAATCAAACCGCCGAGAGTGAGCGAAAGAGAGAGAGAGAGAGAGAGAGAGAGAGAGAGAGAGAGAGAGAGAAACTGTTAAAATCAACAACGTTCGCGCTTGCGATCAACGTGTCGTCGACTCTGTAGAACTCTGACGTCTGTTCGATCGATCGATCGATCGATCGAACGACAACGATCGAGTCGAATTCTTCATATACACGCTCTTGTGCGGAGTGTATTTAAGTGTATGACGTTACTATGTATTTTCTAATAAATATCTATATTTCTCATGTATCAATGCCAACGCCAGTGACGGGCTAATATACATGTATATTCCGTAAACGCGCGCGCGCCCCGATTCTCTCTCTCTCTCTCTCTCTCTCTCTCTCTCTCTCTCTCTCTCTCTATCTCTCTCGCCTAAATTCCCCGTTCAACTTTAATGACTTATCGACCTAGTTGACGCTTCCTTCGAGGCTCAAACAAGTTGGCGAGGAGCGGATCATCGACGCAGGAATTTTGCGAACGCCGTTGCCCTTTTACCTGGCCTAAACTTGGCGAGGCATTCGCAGCCGCGTGGGTTGAAACTTTTTGCGACACACTCGCTCCGATTTTTATCCGGATTTAATATGGATGCCGCGTCGCGACGAAAAAGTCTCCTGATGAAAACACGTCCGATGAATACATACGAAGGGTATACGAGACACTGACGAGCCACCGATTTAATTTAACTTTGCCTATCTCGCGCGTGTACTCGCGAAGGTCGTTCTTAATAAATGACAAATTGAGATAAGAGAAAAGTCGTCTTTTTTCTTCTTCTTCTGCTTTTTCTTCTTCTTCTTCTTCTTCTTCTTCTTCTTCTTCTTCTTCTTCTTCTTCTTCTTCTGCTCGCTGCGGCACAAGATGAATGTCCCTGTTAGTGAGCTCAAGTAAGCTCACCGCGTGAAAATAAATTAATATTGTGTATACAAAATCGGTGTCGTCGATTCTGCTGGAACATTTGTGCTTTTAATCGCGTTAAAATCGATTTCTGAGATATCAGTAAATAATTCTTTTAACCATCGCTCGTAACCACAATTACTGATTTATAGCATTTTACTTTTACTGTAAACTTGCAACAAATAAATTTTTATTTAAAATTTGGAGCAAAAACACATATTTGGGACGAGCGTTATGAACTCGCGTTAGCGGATTTATCCGAGAAGACAAATGCAATTGTCACGCAAACTGGGACACTCACCTTGTATACCCCGCGAAGTAAACACACTTTCGCTGTCGAAGACTCGTCGATTTTAATTGAACTGCGCATCCGCCCCGCCTCTCGCGATGTCCAGAGAGGAATCGAACGCGCGGCGGATCTCACGAAGCGAGCGCTTACATCTGTCTGTACCGACTAATTGGATTGACTGCGCGCTAATGACAGGCTTACATGGGACCGCCATAGGGAGGCAGGTCGAGCAACGAGGGCTATATCTGCGCCAACCATCCCCCGACAGAGGAGAATGTAAGAAAAAATGGAAGAACGATAAAGCCGATGTGGCGTTGTGTTTTTCGCGGCCGCGCGACGTCGTCCGTTGGCCTCCTGCGACTATGACACAAGTGTCCTTGTTTATTTTGCGCCGGAGACGCGCCTCACAATCCGCCGATTCGAGGAGCCACCACGAAGGCAGGCGCGCGATCGATACAGCCGACGAGCCCGATATCACGACGAGGTAAGCGAGTAACGACTCGCCGCTTGACCTGCTTCCTCTCAGCGGCTTCCGCGCGTCCTCCGTCCGCGGCTTTAAACGCGGGATAATCGCGGTCGGCAGCGAACCCGTCGCGCGCATCGCCAAGGCGTGTCTCGACATTCGGGATCAAGCGAGGAGAGAGTGGAATCAAACTACATCGTGAGATTCGTAATTTGTACGATTGTAGATCGCGTTGATAAAAATGGTCGAAAAGAATCGCGAGAAGCCTCCCCCAGAGAAAACTGTTGGACCGTCGTGAGAGACAATAATTGACAATCCCCTACCGCCTCTCGCGAAATATCGCGACTTCCTCGTCCCGCGGAAAAAAAACGGCCTCTTCTGAGGCGAGAAAACCATCGACCGCGCGATCTAAAATTAAAGCAGAGGGAAATGCCTTCGGACTGGACTGTCGTTATCGGCGATATCGATTTCGCCCATCCTCATTGGCATTTACGCGGGCAGCTGTCCGCTGGCCCGCGTAGGCGCCCTCTTCCCCCCCCCCCCCGCCTGATGTAAACCCAACGGCCTCAATTAATATACTACATTTGCGTCTTCCTGTCTTCCTGTCCTCCCTGCCTCGTGCGCGCACAGGTGAGGCACAGGTCTCTGTCGAGTCATCGTACCGTATGTCGCGGTCGGGACACAGAAACGAAACGGAACGGAACGGTCAAACGGGTCCGCGAGACGGACCCGGCGCGACGTACGTGATATATTTCGACCGAAGGGACATGATAAAAACGCGGTATACGAGAGAGAAAGAGAGAGAGAGAGAGAGAGAGAGAGAGAGAGAGAGAGAGAGAGAGAGAGAGAGAGAGATCCCGCGCGCAGGATTCACGATCGATTGTGATCCAGGCTCGAACGCTTGATCGGGGGGAATCGAGGACACCGCCCTGCGAAGAGACGAGTCGGCGCCAGCGGTGATACAAGAGCTTATACCGCTTACTGTATATCGCATTACCGTAAGATTATACACATCGACACATTCAGGGTTAACTGCCGCTAAGTGTTATTATTAATTAACGGTTAATAAGTAGGCGTTTTCAATTATATGCCAAACGCAATTCACCGACGAGTAACGCTCGAGTGCAGCCGCCGCCGCCGCCATCGCGATCGAGGATGCGACCGGCTCGGCTTGCGAATCGGCAGGAAGCGCGATCTTTGCTCTGCTTGCAAGCCGGGACGGGAATTCGCTTCGATTCGCTCTCGCTTTCGCCGGGGACTTGCTTCGAGGCTTCCGCTTGCCGGGGCTCTCTTGATGCTTTATGACGTCACCAGCGAGAGAATGCACGCTGAAAATTCCTGCGAGGTGCATTAAGGTAGAGGGAACATGTCCGAAAAGTGACACTTGCAATCGGTTGGGCACATTTGTGAAGTGCTCCGAGCACTTTCCATTCGTCCCGTCGATAAATCGACCGATAAATCACCGTGAAAATTAACGCGACGTGCAACTCGCGCACCTCTTCAGCATATCTTCTCTCGTGATTGTGCCATTAATGTTAATTTTATCGGTGACTTCGATCGATTATGTTAGAGCAAAGGGGAAACGTGTTCGAAGTATTTATAAATGTGCTTAGTGCTTGCGACTGCAAGTGCCATTGTTTGGACATATTTCTTTATTTCGAGGATATTTCCTCGAAATTTCCTCGTCTTCAACGTCATAAATGGTCAAGATGGCTGCGACCGGTATCCGAGACATCTAACACGTGAAGACTGGCTAACTCGTATCTGGGTTAAACGTGACACTTTGCACAAGTATATATAATTAGTTGCGTCATATATGTGTGATTACGAATAATTTTCTACGATTTCTGAGATTAATTATTAATCAGTGCGTAATTAATCGAATCAAGATAACCGGCTGAAACAGTCATATATATAATACGTATGTATATAATTATGATTCTCAGTCGACGTTCATTTCTATCCTTTCAGTCAAGCGAAACCTCAATCGATCAATCGTCCAAAACTGACGTCATTCATTGTGGCTCAAATTTTTTTATTCAAATATTATTTCATTCTCTCATAGAAGTAATAAGACTGATTGAAGACAAGTCCCCGAGAATTTCGGCCTGATGGAGCACACACGTGAATTCAGCGTGGCAATCAACGTGTTGAATCGGCGAGAATTGCGACGAGGCGATTTCCTGATTCCTCGCGATTTCGCGAGCAAACGAGACTCGGGGCAAGGGGCGGTCGTCGGGATTGTCGTCGGGAGAGAACGGTGTGTTTTGCGTTTGGCATAGGACACAGGTACAAGTGCGCCGTCGTCGATCTGTTCTATCGTAGAAAGAAACACTTGAGCACGCTTTTCACCGTCGGGGTTCCTCCCTCCGAGGGTGTGTGTGTGCGTGTGTGAATCTCATTTGAATTCGCGAGCGTCGCAGGCAAAATCAGAAACGTCGCGTTTCCGGCGAATTCTCGATGACGTTCGTTCGGGATCTCGATTCAATTAACCATCCGTCGCGGCGATGTTTCACAACACACTCCAAGTTTGTATTTTTAGCCGTCGGAAAACGTCGCGGCGTGACCACATTCGCAAACGCGCGACAATCAAGTCGCCGCTGCGCGCTGCGTCGCCAAGAGCGCGAGCGGGACTTTTTATATCGTTAAGGCGTAACGAGAGAACGCCGTCCTTGAAGCGCGTTGTTGAGAACAACACGCGGGAACGGGAATCCGGAGCGAAGGAAGGACACGCCGGCTCAAGGTGCCGCGCTCAAGTGTCACCTTCCCGAGTGTTTAACGGTTGGAACGACCAGTTTAAACTCTATAGTAGAAAATTCTCAATCGTGGAATCACAGATATAAACTATACAGCCCTCGAGACACACTACACGTCGTTTTATAACACTTCTGTCGCTAAACACCTTCGTAAGATTGAGAGACACACATAAGGATGCGCGATAAGGACTCGACTCGCGCGACAATTCGCGACCAGACGATACATCGGACGTTACTCGAGAGACTTCGGGAAAAGAGCTAAATTAATATCCAATCCAGTCCACTAGCAGTCCCCCGCCCTCCTCCTCTTCATTCATTTCGTCTGGTCTGGTGCTTAGTATAGTATAACAAAATATAAATCTGAAGGCGACACACACGTACGCGCGGTCGCGATCGCGATCGCGATCGCGAGCGGGCTCTGTTCGCGAGTCGGATCGAGTCGGCGCGCGTCGGCATGAGCGAAGAAGAGAGCAAACATCCAGAAACTGGCAGATCGTCCGACTTTTCCTGTCCCGACTTCTCCCTCCCAGGGAGTGATATTCGACGACTCGCGCTCGTTCGTCATCGTCGCCCGGGTTTTCGGCGCGGGTGAAACCCCCCTACGATTGCAAAGTCGCAAAGCGTGCAAACAGGTCGTGTACACATAGACTGCTCTGAGACAAGATGCAAAGGACAGTTTTATTCCCCTTCCACAGGCATGTCATCTTCGTCCAAGTCCCTCCGAGCAGAACGAAGGTAGACAAAGATGGAATGTCTGTGGCGCGGGCCGTCCTCTTCAGATGTGGTCTTCGCAACTTCTCGAGGAGCGCGCTCGGTCTGTGTGTTCCTTGGCAGTTTCCAAGCGGTTTCAGCGCTTCTTTTGGACGCGCGCGGTCTCTCTTCCGACCGGATCTGATGAGAGTCCAACAAAGAGAGAGAGAGAGAGAGAGAGAGAGAGAACTCGTTTCCGAAGGAATTGGCGGGAATCAAGCTCTCTCGCTCTGGACAAGCCAAAGTGCCAAGACCGTTTCGAAAGCTGCTCGAGTTTGCAAACCGGCGCGAAGGGTGCATCGAAGGGAGAGACGACGATGATCGAACGATGCGACGAGGAAGCTCGGCCGACGTACGCGCGCGCGCGCGCCAACGCGACCTGACCAACGCCCTATACAACACTTGTACACAGGTAGATATTTGTCTAGTACGTACTCTTGTTTCCATAAAGACGTTTGTTACAGCGGTTATGGTCGGTCCTGACGAGAGACGACGTTCGGTCCTTCTCTCTCTCTCTCTCTCTCTCTCTCTCTCTCTCTCTCTCTCTCTCTCTCTCTCTCCCTCTCTCTCCCTCTCCCTCCCTCTCCCTCCCTCTCCCTCTCTTTCTCTCCCTCTCCCTCTTCCTCTTTCGTTCCTGCTTCCCTTCCTCCTCTCGCTTAGATCTCATAATTGCGGAACTTACTGACGATCTCGCTGGGCTCCTGACAATTAAACGGGACCCCGTGGCCCGAACGGTAATAGAGATTCGTGGCCCCCCCCTCCGAGGCCCTCCTGTGTGCGTTTGTGGGGTGGCCCCTGAGGTGAGACGGCGAGCCGCCCGCTTCTCCGCTCGTGTCCGGCAGCATCCGATCCTTCGTCTTCGGCGTGCTCCAGTGCATGGTCTGGCGAGAGAGAGAGAGACAGCCGGAGAAGATTCGCGGGATTAATCGCGCGACAAGGACGGACGGACGGACGTGTGCGTGAAATGAGACGTGACCCGGCGGGGGACGATGAATAGCGCGCCGTGTACGCACACGGTGACCCATTTGACGAATGTTCGCCTCTCGTAGTATCTCGAAAGAAACGCGTTATCCGCTATCGAAGTCAAATGCTTGAGACAAAAGGCGAGAGACAGAAGGGCTCGGACCGAGAAGCCCGAGGTCTGAGAAGCCCGTTAAAACCGGACGGCTTTTGTCGGGGGCATTTTTTCGAGCGTCTCGATTTTTCCGACATTCTTCAAGAGGGTATTCGAAATGGACCACCCTGTATATACAGCGCACATTGCCCGGATTGCATCGTCGTCGCGCGACCTCTCTCACCTGCTGCACGTGCTCTTTCATGCCGAGCCATTGCTTGTAACTGATCTTGATGCCGCTGTTCCGCCACTTGTCGTAGTTGCATCTCTTCTCAGGATCGCAGAGCACCTCCTTCGCGTACTGCGATATACAATAAACGGGACGATCAGTCGCGGCCCATCCGCCCGACACCGCCGAGAAGCTCGCTTCGGCTTGGCTTAAAAGGAAGGGGGGGCGGGGGCAGGACGAAAAAACGCACCTTCAACAGCTGAAATTTCTTCTCGGCCTCTTTATCGCCGTCATTCTTGTCCGGGTGGTACTGAAGCGCCAGCACTTTATATTCCGCCGTGATCTGCTCGACCTGATTCGGCAAAATCGAACGGGGATTGGCTAAGACATCGGATGCGGCGAGAATGGAGATTAATCTATTCGCCGGCGCTACACGGCGATCGCGCGCGCGCGCGCGTCCTGCCGACCCTATTGTTTCGTTATTTCTCAATTGAAATGAATTATAGTCGAGAGCGATGCGAGGCTAAAACGGAGTAACTATACGAGAGAGCGGCTTTATATGTTCGGCTTTAGTCGGATTTTATTTTCACGCCTCCGCTCTACTCGATCGTCCTCGCTCGTCCTCTCCTTCTCCCTCTTCCCTCCCCCCCCCCTCTCTCTCTCTCTCTCTCTCTCTCTCTCTCTCTCTAAGCACACATTTGCATATATTCCAATCGCGCGCTGCAAAATCACGCGCACATAGTGGTACTCGTCGGCGGGAAACGAGAGCTCTATGAATACGCTGACGCAATTTATCGACTCGAGGCTAAACTTTTGTCACGAGTCCGACGGAGATGGCGATAGAGCGAAACGTAAACTCGGCAAAATTGAAAGGCAAATGACCTTTTCGTCGTGCGCACATTCGCGTCGCGATACTTTCCAATATCCAGCTGCGCCGCAATGCGCGCGGAGAGATCGTTAGGGAGAAAGAAAGAGGGAAAGAAAGGAAGAAAGAAAGGAAGAGAAGAGAAGAGAAGACAAGGAGCGAGAACAGCGATGACGATTAAGTAGTAAATTCGAGCGCGACGTGCGTTCGTCCAAAGTTGATTTGCGCGAGATATCGTTGCGGCGTTGGCCCGGAGCAAGGAGAGGTGGATTCACCAACGGCGATTCGTTGTAATCGTCGGTGATCGAGGCGGCACGGGCGTCTCAACGACACAATCTCGCGGAGACAATTCCATGTCGACGGTAAGATTGTTGCGCAACTTCGGCGAGTATACACCGCGCGCGCAGGAAGTGCGGAGCGCGCGAATGGGTCTACTGGACTAACTGTGTTCATCGACAATTCAATTAATGGCAAGTTTAAATTGCAGTTTCCTCCGGGGGATCCGATTATTGCGCCAGCGACTCGGCGCTCTAATTGAACTATCTCGTCACAGAGCGCGGGAAATTCATTTTATGCACAACGTTCCCGGATCCGACAGAGAGAGAGAGAGAGAGAGAGAGAGAGAGAGAGAGAGAGAGAGAGAGAGAGAGAGAAACCGGGCGAAACAGCGGTGTGCACTTTCGCGCGAAGAACTGTCGCAGAGGGGCGACAGAAATGTTGTACAAACTCGAGAGGGATTCCCCAGCGAGCGAAGCTACGCGCGAAATGTCAACCGCGGAGCCGCGTTCGATATTCTAAATCGTAGCGATTCGCGCGTGTGTGTTGTTGTTGCATGCATTACATCTGACATTTTCGTCAACACCGAACGAATCCTTCCCGAGCGATCCTTTGCGAGCCTATTCCGAGCCCCGCTCTTCTCAACGCGAGGAAGCCCGACGAGGAATCGAAGGAAAATCCTCGAGAGCTCGCGAGACGGCGTTCACCGTCGTCGTGCCTCACCGTGGAAGACTCGTCGCAGGACAACAGCGCGTAATAGTCCTCCTCCTCATTGGGCGAGTAATTGATGGCGTCCTCGACACTCATCTCGCGGCTCTTTCCGAGATCCTCGCTCGTTCACAACTCCTCCACGCGTCCTTCGCACCCTACGGATCCGCGCGCGCCAAAACTGCGAACGCTGCTCCTGCTGCCGCACGATCGCCGCAAGCACTCCGCCGCTGAAGCCTTCGTTCGTGGGACCCGGTGACCGGGTCGAGAGATTGAGATCCCGTCACCTGTTGCCGTGTGAGTGAGCCCGTGAATGGCGCGTCGCCGACTAGCCGCGTTCGCTGTGGTGCGCCGAGTGAGGGGAAATTGTGTCGCCGAGACCCGGAAAGACCCGATTCCCGGGGAATTCCACGCGACTGCGTATTCGAAAAGCCCGAGCCCGCATCTCTCTCTCTCTCTCTCTCTCTCTCTCTCTCTCTCTCTCTCTCTCTCTCTCTCTCTCTCTCTCTCTCTCCTCTCTCCCTCTCCCTCTCCCTCTCCCTCCCTCGCCCTCCCTCCCTCCCTCCCTCCCCCTCTCCCCTCTCTCTCCTTCTACCCCTCCCTCTCTCTCTTTCTCTCTCTCTCTCTCTCTCTCTCTCTCTCTCTCTCTCTCTCTCTCACCTCTTTTATACGATGTACACATCCCATGCGCAGTTGCGCGTCTGTTACGACTCGGTTCACCCCTCGTGCGCCTATCAACCACCCCCCATCCACTCATCCACCCCAGCATCCAGCCACCCATCCGTCCGCTTGCCGTTCCCTGTCAACGTTCCACGGGGTGCGTTGCAACTGCGCGGCTACGGCTTTAATATAATTGTTGCGGAAACTCGCGTTTTGTTCCTCAGAGAGGGACTTGTTCCTCAGGTCCTCCTTGGGAATTGCCTGATTTCCCCTTTCTCCGATTCGTTAGATCGAGTTGAAAATTACTCGAACTCCCCGGAGAAGAGCGAGAGAGGGAAAGAGAGAGAGAGAGAGAGAGAGAGAGAGAGAGAGATCGCTTCCGCGCGCATACGAGATCGTGAGGGCGGAAGGCACCAGCAGGAAATCGCGCCTTTCGATACACGTCGAGGTAATGAAGGTTTTCTACGTCTCGTCGTCCTGTCATGTACCTTCGAACAGAATGAAACTTGTGCTCCTCCGCGCGACGCATCGCGACGAGCGCGATTTTACCGCTGGTGCGTTACACGCGTTATTCCGAAGGAAACGTTCAAACTTGCCGCCGGAGAGACAAGTCCCTCGGCGGACGTTCATTCGATAAGCACTTTCATGTCGGACGTCGCCGGAAACTCGTCGAGGATTGCATCAACGCCGATCAACGATGACTCGTCGTCTTCGTACATTGACGTGGAACGTCGTTATCATCGCGCTCCGACTAACGCGTCCGACTCGATTTCGAAACTAACGGAGCGGAACGAGCGGTCGTCCCGCTTTTTCCTCATCGAGGAGATTGCGAGTGTGCAAGAAGCACTTACGGAACGACACTTACGAGCACGAGATATCCAATGTCACGTGTAACTTTAATGATTCTCCCGCGAGGATCGCGACGAGACGAGTTGCTCGCGAACGTGCAGAACGAGAGTGACATCGAGAGCCCGACGCATCCGACGTCTTACTGACGTAGACACGAGATTCCGGAGAGCCGCGGCTTTCACTCGCGGTTAAACAACCTTGATCCTCTTTTTATCTCGCAGCCTTACCGATCGAGCAAACGCGAATCACTCGTGCCGATGAATGCGCGATGACGGATGTATCCGCGGATACATCCGCGCGTGGCGAGAGTCTCTTCTCGGAGGTGGAAGTGGAGAATCTCTTTTCTCCTTTTTACCCCTTCCAATCGAATTCGCGACACGTTCCTCGAATCATCCTCATCTTTATCGGAAAACTGCGAAAGGAAAAGTGCGGAATCCGCGAGAACGATCGGTAAGGAGAATCCGTCGGAAGTCGGCTCGAGACGAAGTCGCGACGCGAACATAACACGCCGATTGACGAAGCGCTACTCGTACTTCTGCATGCGGGCTTAATTAGAAATTCAAATTTTCCGGAGAATCACGAGGAAGAGCAGACGAGGGGCAGAACAACGAAACGTGAGTGAGTATGTAGAGATGCATTATGCGTTCAAGCTTGCCAAGAGGCTGCCTATCGCACACGCTAAGCCAAATTTAAGGGAACAATCTACCACCAGCTGAAACTTCAACGGACGGACCGAACACGCGTGAGATCGAAGAGAAAGAGAGAAAGAGAGAGAGAGAGAGAGAGAGAGAGAGGGGGGGGGAACGAGAAAAAACAAAAGAAAAGAATGAAAAAGGAGGAACATAGATGCCGCGAGACTAGCCAGCAGCGCTCTGGTTCCCCGCGTGGAGCATGGCCATTCGTAGTCGACACGTGTCAGGTCGATACTTACAGCATCAGCAAAATTTGTGACAAACCGTCGCGTTTGGGAAAACGCGACATTTTTTACAGCTGCTAGCTTTTCACGAACGATTCCCGCACGACAGACAGAGCGTAAAAATGGCCAACGACGGAAAAATCAGTGTTGCGCTTCACTCGCGTGGCTGGCCGAAATCTCGTCGAGGTCGAGAGACACGCGGCTACCGCGCGAGCGGTAGCGCGTCTCGTGATAAATTAGGCCCGTCATTAGTAGCGGTCTCTGATTTGTTTACGAGCGTCTTCGAAATCCGAGCAAATGCGCCGCGTGCTCCTCGCGCGCAATCGCGGCAAATCAAGCAGCGGCCATCGGAGGCGGATTACGCTACGGTAATCACTCAAAGGGCTTTACGAGGCACGGCCGAGGGTAACGTGTCGAAAGGGTCGAACCCTTTCACCGCTCGAGGAAATATGCACGTCCACCGGCAGGAAATATATGCTCCGCTTCGCTTCCGTACGCATATGCGTGACAGACAGACGCACGCAAGCGTGCACGCGTGCGTGCGCGCTGCGCCGCGCTGCGCCGCGCCGCTCCGGCCTCACCTCAGCTCGGGATTAACGTTAAATGCACCAGGTACATATGCACTAGCTACATTTCGGTCGTCTGATAAACGCGCTCGCGACGGCGGGTTATCTGAAAGATACCGCGGCCAAGTTGCGCGAGGTTGCGCCACGGTGGCGGTGAGGGACGCGTTGCATCAACATTAACGCCGAAAACAAATATTTCGGCCCTCAACATCTCGCTCTGTGACACGCAACGAGCGTCATACTCGTGTATTTAGATATCTAAAATCGTTTTGGATATAAGATTCTTTCTATTTAAAATAAAAAAAATTAGAGAGCAGCGAGCGTTCGATTTATGAAACACTTCTTTTCCATTGAATAAATAATCCTAAATAATTTTCCATTGAAAATTATTATGAGACTGTCTGGAGGAAATTCTAGTTAAATCTTTTTTCACTTTCTACTAAAAAAAGTAGGAAAAAACATAAACTTGTAATTTTAAGTACTCTAAATGGCATTTAATGTAATGTGCAACGCGATACGATAAATAAATATATGTATGTACTTACGCTGAAATATGGACCAGTATGTCTTTAAGTTAATTTTCTGCAAAAATTCTTGCGTTTCGTTCATAATGAAATATCCGGGAAAAGCAACACAAACTGAATAACGATCTCACCTCTTTTTCCTTTTGCTCTAGACGTCGTCCATAAAACAAATATGGCAACGATCGTCATATGCACAGACAGAGTGTCTCTGTGTGAGTAGATGGAAGAGGAAAAACTCCGACAAGCGTTCCTCTTGATATAGAGGAAAATTAATTGAGGATATAAGAGGAGATCCTCTTAAAATGAGAGGAAAACGGTTTGAATAAAATCTAATAAATTTTAGATGAATGGTGGTTCACTTGATCGAAAGAGGAATTTTCCTTTTCCTGTAAAGGGCTTCGCTCAGTTCATATGAAATTATAGGAAAAATCACTTTACGAATAGAATACTTTTTTCGGGGTGTTATATCCATTTCTCCGATAAAAATGGTACCAACGCGCTAATCAGAAGCAGAAGTTACCCGGATAAGTAGCCGATCGAAATTATGCAGTTATTTTCTTGAATTTTCATTATGTTCTCCAGGAAGAAAAGGATAATTACAGAATAAACAGGCCTGATGCCTAAATTATAAATGTTTGTAAACGTGAAATAATCTAATAATAAATAGCATTCAATTGGTCGAGTCTAAGATGAAACCGTGAGTGCCGTGAACCTCTGAAACTCCCGAAAGTCCCGGAAACACCGGCAGAGATCTATTTTGCAATTTTCAACGACAGCGTTGCAGAAGAGAGATTCTCGCTGAGATTCTCAGACTCCCGGAAGAGACTTCGAGGAGGAAGAATTGGAGATAACTCGGGCGTAGTGAGCACTCGCCAGATTTTTCACGGTAATCGACGTAATCGCTCTTTCTTACACAACACTATAAATTGCAGCTCGATCTAACGACAGCCCGGTCGTGGTACGGTCGTGCGAGGAAAACTCGACGGGACTCGACGGGACTCGACGGGGGAAGAGAGGAGGCGAGGAGGCAAAAAAAAAGGCGTCCTCGCGCGTACGAGGGTTGCAGGAAGAGCTCGCGCACGTGAGCTCGCACACCTCCGCTTTTCTTCGGCGCCGGCAAAGGCGGACGGCATCAACGGGCAAAGGCGTCCTTCGAGCCGGCTTCGCCGTCCTTGTCTAGCCCGAAATAACGTTTCGTTTCGTACGCGAGGCGCACATGGGCGTTTCTTCGTGCGGCTGCCAGATGCGTGGGTGGTGGCAGTGAAGAAGAGAAGGAGAGCACGAGCTGCGAGGCAAGCGATCATATGGCAGTGCCGCCGATGGGGCTCCCTCCTGGCCTGGCTTGTCAGTGCTTCGTGAAGTGTTGCGCCGTAGCCGTGCACGGCGCAACACTTGCGTCAATCCCTGACCGAGCACGACCCTGGACACGGACGAAGCGTCCGTGATACCTCCTCGGCGGGGCAACGTGCTTCGCGAGGAGGAGAGAGAGAGAGAGAGAGAGAGAGAGAGACGCGCGACGTCTTCGCGCGAGCTTTTCACTTCACTTCGCGGCCGCTCCGGCCGCTTTCCTCCGACCAAGCTTCGAAAGCACGAAGGGGAACTAGTGGAAGCCGCGATCTCCGGAGGAGATCGAAGCGACGCCTCGACACGGCGGGATCGTAATTGGCTTAATGTTAATTGAGTGTCAAATGCGCGCGTGGATGCGCTCGACGACGATGCGATCGCGCGCAGTGTGCCCGCGACGACGACGACGGTCTCTCGTGCATGCTTGCGAACGGAGGAGGAAATAGGCTCGCAGGCTCAGCCCTCCGTCATCGATCAGCCCCGCGCGCGAAATCTGTCGTTGACATGTGATAGTAAAGGCAAACAATGGGTAACTTGTTGTGAAGTGCGAGAACGTCGATGCTCGTTCGTTCCAAGTGATCGTCGAAGCGACATGACTTGTTCCGCCTCGAGCGCGCGGTCTCTCTTCGCCGTCGCGAGTTTAAGCCGAGTGACCTCGGCTGAGTCGCAGAACGCGTGAGGATCGTACAATGCGGACGAAATTAACGGCGGACCGCTGAAGGTGAGTCGAGAGAGAGAGAGAGAGAGAGAGAGAGAGAGAGAGAGAGAGAGAGAGAGGCGCAAGTTTCTCAGACTCGTATTTCACGTAGCACGTAGCACGTTCGTGCTTTCTAACGAGCGATGTAAGATCAGTTGGACAAATTTGTCTCGCGGAAAGCCCGACACCGACTTCCGCGTGTTTTCAGACACTACAAAACGGCGCTGCCGCCGTTTCGATTTGTATTCATGGACGCAATTCTTTCTTTACCTATTCCATATCTAATCGGTGTTTAATATACAGATAACTAAGATAAAAATGTTTCCTATAATTCGGTAAGATTGGTGAGACAAAAATTTTTCCTCCTCAACGAGATGTGACACACAAAGTTTGAGAAATGCATCTTTTTTCGGAAAGAGAGGCAAGAAGAGAGCATTATTTATCAATAACGATAAAACTATCAAATCAATCAGACCGGTTTGTAATTTCTTATGCGAATGAATCAAACTCATGAAAGGATGCATTTCGTACTTTTTAATGAACGTTGCGAAGGAAAGTGAAAGAAATAAGTAGAGCATTTATATCCCTGAGGAACCTTGAGTGTTTTCTCTCGTTTTCAAAAACCTGCCGCTAGATCCTGCCAATCGTTGGTAATTCTGTTTAACATTCTAGAGGGATAATTCCCCTCGAGCGCGCAACGTAGAGAGATTATATGTTTAAAGAATTTGGTGAGAAAGGGAGGAGAAGCAACAGCAAGAACACGAGAGCGAAATGGTAAACACACGAAGAAATAGGGAAACGAGAACAACGCGGAGCGGAGCCGTTCTACCGGAGGGGAACTCTCCTCTCGATTACGCTCGCTCTCAAGCGGCCCTTTATAGCGGCTCTCGAACAACGCGCCGCGTTCGTTCTGGACGTAGCGTGTGCCGCACATGTGCTCGTTTACAGGAGCACGTGCACCGCCGGATACAAGCCTCTTTTTATCATAGGCTGGAGTCGCGTTGCAGGTGCAGTTCGGGCGCGATGCAGCGAGGCGCGGCGCGGCGCGGCGCGGCGCGGCGCGACGCGACGCGACGCAGCAGCCGGTCGGTCCTTCGCGACACACAGGTCACAGGAACAGGCCTCTATTAATAGCCGCGAATGTGTGTGTGTGTGTGTGTGTGTGTGTGTGATTTGTTCGAGAAAGCGCGTCTAGCCGCGGCAGCGGCGCGAGCCGAGCTTCAACCAAGTATGACGAACTTCGGGCCTATTTTCAAAAATTATCTCGCTGCTCGAGAAGCATTTCTCGCGCTGCATCCGCAAAGTCATCCGCGACGTTCGCGCGAGGTGATGACTGACAGAGGACGGTCAGTCGAACGACAGACCCTTTTCTTCGTCGAGGTTGAAAGTAACTCCGAAATATCATATGAATAGAGAGAGAATAAATAAGATAAAGATAAGAAATCGACTCCATCTTTCAGAAGGGTAATCTTTCAGCAGGACCTTTGAAATTTGATTTGAAGGAGAGGATCATCATACGGGAGTATACTTGTATCTCGACGATCCTCCGCGTATATTAATAGCATCGCATGCTTCCTTCCATCAGCTGATCCATTTGGTAGGGTTTGGTTGGGGTATATCGGAACGCTTCTCGCACGAGAAGGTACGATCACCCTTTTTCCCTCTCTTTCCCGACCTCCCTCTACCTCTCTCGCTCTCCCTTTCTCCCTGTCTCTCGCTCTCTCTCTCTCTCTCTCTCTCTCTCTCTCTCTCTCTCTCTCTCTCTCTCTCTCTCTCTCTCTCTCTCTCTCTCTCTCTCTCTCTCTCTCTCTCTCTCGCACTCTCTCTCTCTCTCTCTCTCTCTCTTTCCACTTATCTGTACCTCTAGCAGGCGCATTCTCTCTCTGCCTCTCCCGGTTGTACGAAAATAGTAACCGCCATCGTTGCAGCAACTATGAGGGCATGAAAATTGCCGCGGCGGCGCGTATTCGCTGAACTAAATTCGAGGAAACGCGGAGATTCTCGGCTAATGTCATCAGTCGCGCAGCCACGCGGCTCGACGGAAATAATTGTCATGCAAACCCGATGTAACCCCGTGGGGGCGGGGTGGAATTATTCCCGCGGCTTTGGGCGCCGTTTGACGCGACAAGACGCTGATCGTCGTCGAGCGCGGCACAACGGCACCGACGGACGTCGCGGATCGGGTCGCCTTTCGGGTCATTGAAATTTGCCGTCGTTGCACGTCGGTGAACGTCGATTGCTTTCTCTTGCTCGTCGCACGTCGAGCATCAAAGCCGCGAAAAACGTTTCACGGGAATTCGCAAAGCGAGTTTCTCTTGGAAATTCGCGACAATTACACCCGGAGGGACGTGCAGTCGCAGAGAGACGCAACAATCCGGCCCGTTAAGGTTCACTCGCTAATGGAAGAAAATCTCTTCATGAAGCGGCGCGATCATCTCTTATAAAGCGAGGTAGATTTGATAGATACACCGCACTCTCGTCTTCCTCCCCGTCGCCCCAGATAATAACGGCGGATGCGACACGCGGAGAGCAACGTGATAATGTCGCGTGCATAAAACGTGAATGAGTCGCGTTCGCTCTCGACCCCCATTTCTCCATTCCACCCCCTTCTACGAGTGTAAGCGGGTCGAGTTTCTCGCGCGCCCGATGCGCGCCTCGCCGCGCTAAATATAATATTCGCGCGTATTTTCAGCGATGAATGAAAGACAAGAGGGAAAGAGAGAGAGAGAGAGAGAGAGAGAGAGAGAGAGAGAGAGGGGGGAGGGAGAGGAGCTTTATGAGATCTCTTTCTCTTCCTCCTTCTCTGACGAAAAGGAGAAAGTCGGCGAAATTCGCGCGACCGCAAAGTGTTGCGGAATTTCGGTGGAGGCGACGATGCGACGACGCGAGTCGACTACAATTTACTTGATGTCGACAGGTATCCCTCGTGGCAGCCCCAGGACGCGTTCCTCGACGGAGAAGGTCATCATGGCAGTCGGTGAGTTTTATCCCTTAGCGGCGCGCGATCGCGGCATACAGATCGCGCTCATACGACGCTCTCATCGGCGCTCAGCACGCCGGACACGTCGTACGCACGTATAATCGCGTGCGTCTGCCGCATCTCTCTCGCAGCCCCGTAGCCGCGGACAAACAGCAGCCAGTACGTCACGGTCGTTTCGGCGAAGCCGCGCGTCGTGCTCGCAAATGCAATTTGGCGGTAGCTCACGGTGTCGAATTTAAACTCGCGACGGCTGGCCGACTGCTCGTCTCGAATACCTCGATCGCCGGAATGGACGGCTCGTCGTTTCGTTATTTCGCGAAGGCTTCACAGCTCGGGAATTATATTTGAGGAACTCTCTCGGAGAGACAGAGACAGAGAGAGAGAGAGAGAGAGAGAGATCGTCGCAATTTTTGAAGGCGATTTGCGAGTGAGTGAAGAGTGATTCGACGAATTTGGCACACTGCGCGTGAAACGGATTCGCGATGTCTCGCACAATCTTATTTTCGGGGAAACATCTAATTTTACGTGTCGCGAGAGAAAAACACTCTCGATCGAACAGTCACGAAACGGACGGCTCTTCATCTCTCACGACGAACTCGAAGTTTTTCAACTGTCGAATTCGCGGTGGGGAAAAACCCAGGCGCGAAACGCGACTCGACCTCTGCCTCTCTCTCTCTCTCTCTCCCTCTCTCTCTCTCTCTCTCTCTCTCTCTCTCTCCCTCTCTTTCTCTCTCTCTCTCTCTCTCTTTTTCTCTCTCTCTCTCTCTCTTTTTCTCTCTCTCTCTCTCTCTCTCTCTCTCTCTCCCTCTCTCCATCTCTCGCTCTCCGCGGGGAGCAACGGCGCGGAGGATCGTGAATCGCGGTGGTGTATTTCCGCTGCAGCACCGCGTATTCCTGTCGGCTCACCGGGTGGGGGAACAATGCAACGTCCGGTCCGGTCCACCCCCCCACGACTGATCAGACCCATCGTGGCGAGGCTCGTTCATGGTGTCCCATGAACGTACAACGCGGATCCCACAGTCGCAGGTGGACTCTCTATTGGTCTAGTCGTGGCTGCGAGTCCAAAGCGTGAGAAGAGCGACCGTCGTAACAGTCGTAGTCGTCGTCGTCGTCGTTGTCGTCGTCGTCGTCGTCATAACTTCGTCACCTCGAAAGAGAAAAAGAGAGAGAGGGAGAGAGAGAGAGAGAGAGAGAGAGAGAGAGAGAGAGAGAGAGAGAGAGAGAGAGAGAGAGAGAGAGAGAGAGAGAGAGAGGGAGGGAAAGAAAGAGAAGAACACCTCATTCCGTATTCGGAGAGCGCACGATGCGACCATGTGTACATCGCCGGGGCGACATTGTACAAATCGCGCCGAACGTAAACGCACGAACGATACCTGGACCTTGATCTCGAGTCGAAGTCGACGATTCTAGATTAGAGTGACACTCGCACTCCTCGACGTAAAAGAGTTCGAACTCGGCGACGAAAAAAGGAAAAGGAAAAGGAAAAGGAGAAGGAAAAGGAAAAGGAAAGGGAAACGTTTGCGCGGAAGGGACTGGTCGATTGCCTTCTCTCGAGTGACCGTGCGCGCTCGTGATGAACGTATCGTGGAACCTCGCACAATTTCGTCGAACGGCTCCGTCTCGTATTGGCGCTAACACGAACGACTTTTGCGAAGGTTGTAAACATATGACGACCATTCGTTAGTTTCCCGCCGGGACTCAGAGACGGGGTCCCTCTGCGAGCTGCGACTTCAGTTTTGCGACCGTCCGGCCGTCGTCCGGCCGTTCGCATGTTCACAGATAACCCGTCTTACTTCTCGCTGTCCGGCGAAGCGTCTTCGTCGGCGGCGAGGACGACGACGATGACGACAGCGGCGACGACGACGTCGCCTAGGAACCACAGCAGCGGCTTCTCCGCGTTGTTCTGGAGGAGACCCAACAACAGGATGGGAACCGCCATCTCTCAGGGTGCTGTCCTCACGGAGCCCACGTCCGGTGTCCCGACGCACCACGACGCTCGAGGTAACGCGTCGGACGCGTCCACGCCGACGGAGGAGCGCGCGCCGATGCTGTCGCAGAACGGCGCGGTGCAGCCGGGTTCTGGCAAGAGGAGAAGCTTCCGGAACCTCTTCAGGTCCGTGAGCGCGAACGCGGATAATGAGAGGACCCAGAAGTTCCTCAAGGGCGACCCGAGGCCCTCCGATGTCGCGCCGCCATCGTCATATCTTCCTTACAGGTAAGTGTCGCAAACGCTCTTCAGCAAAAGGATCGAAAGCAGCCTCATCCGAATGAGCTCAGTCTTCGACGTTGTAGATTAAAAGTTAAAAAGTTAAAGAGAAAAACAAATTAAAGAGAAAGAAATTACCGCGTCTATTGATCGCAAATTTGTTTTCTGACGATCACTCATATATAAATACATCAGCTGATCGCTGATGTAAGTATGAAGGTATTAGAGGTAAAAGAAAATATAATATGATGTAAATATAAAGCGTCATCGAACCTTGAGCCTCATCGGTTAGACTCGACTTTCGCTTATTTCTGTTATTAAGAATAACGTTACTTGCAACGTAAAAGCAGGATACGAAATATAAAATCATCGTCGAACTTGGAACTCGTCGAACTTCGACTCGATCTTTACACTTTCCGTGTGTTCATTATTATATCGACGCAGGTCGCATTCGCATTCCGAGAAAGACCGGCATCGTCCTGGCCGCGGCAGAAGAGTCCTGAAATCCGCAAACGAGCTTCTGTCCAATGAGAGAGACATGATTTACTGCGGTTTGACAGGCAACTGCAAGGATCGCAACAGCGACGTGGACGGCAACGCCGACGACGACGACGACAACGACGACAACGGCGACGACGACGACGACGACGACGACGACGCGCAGGAGGTTTTCCTCGGCGTAAACGATGCCAGGTTAGCCACATACGTATTATCATCCCTGTCCCTCTAACGAGTCTCCGAAACTAAGAGAAAACGGATCGCGCTGACTGAGAAATCCTCGAATCTGATATCTTCCTTCCTAGATATTATAACATCTCGTCTACGCTTCCCGCGTCTGGTTCCACAACGGTCTGCCAACGGAGGCACTCAATCGGCACTTTCCTCGGGAAAGAAGCCGCCGCATCCGGCAGCGCCGCGGCTACTCTATGCCAGCAAACGGCAGGATCTAGGAATCAGCTAGAAGCGGACGCGCCTGCCGCTCCGGTATTTCTCGACGATACCGACGGCGGCCCCTCCAACGAAGAAGGACCCGTCGCCTGCGCCAGGACAAGACACAGGAGGCGCAGAAACTCGTCCAATAAGAGTGAGTTTCTCCAATTTTCCGGCGACTTTTGTTTTCAATCACGTTGCTATTATTTCGACAACACTTGTCCAGTCTCTCTGGAGCCTCATCGCAAGTCAGATTTTCCCCATCTGAATTTCGTTGCAACGAGAAAAATCGCGAAAGTCGCTGAGCCGCGCGCGCGCGCGAATTCCCTTCCCCTATTGAAGACGATGATTATTATTTCTATGGCGAGGACGGCACTCGAGTGGAGAGTTCTCGCGCGCATTCCCACGTTCCGTCTGTCGCACACCCGCATGAAGCGCAAATCACACGCGTGCGCCGCGTTATAAAAGACGTATGCGCTACGACACAATTTCGATCGCAGTCTCTCCCCGTCCCTTCGGCATCGATTGTTCTCTAATTTCTGTTCATTCGGGCCGCCTTTGGACCCTTCAATTATGACGACGCGAAGTGACAATTATAGGGACCATCGCGCGACAATCCACATTCACAATTGGACGCAGCTTTTGTATGAAAGAGACGCAAGCGTCCCGGCGTGTGAAAAAGTATAAAAAATAATTTCTTGAATGTCGAAGAAAAACGAGCACACTCTCTTTGTATCGTGAGAAACATGATCGGTGTCGTTAATCGTCTTACACGTGCAGCGTGCGCGAATAGTTCGCCGCTACCGTCGCAATAATTGCTTCATTCCGATTAATGAATTCGACTTGCGCGAGTGCGCGCGATCGTCTTTAAAATTCGAATTAGACCCCCCCCCCCCCACCCCACTCCAAGGTAAATAGCCCATAAAGGATATCCGGCGATCTCGCGATAAAATCCCGGTTAGCAGGTAAACATTCACGCTCGTCGCGGGTCAACCGGGCGGTCCCGCCCGGAAGTTCACAACCTTTAGTATTCGACGGGCGACTTTGCCGCGCTTTCCGATGGCCGAGCGGCCATAGAGCTACGAAATTTATG
The DNA here is from genome assembly GCF_003227715.2 of Harpegnathos saltator. NCBI lineage: Eukaryota > Metazoa > Arthropoda > Insecta > Hymenoptera > Formicidae > Harpegnathos > Harpegnathos saltator. The sequence goes on along the minus strand of NW_020229878.1, from coordinate 367,706 downwards.
ACGTTACGTGAGTGGTTACATGGACGACGAAGGACCTACTGACACGTTGTAAAATGAATACTCCCTCGTACGAAAAGACGTCGAGAGATTCGGCGGCTTTGAAATTACAGAAGGAGAAAGTTACAGAGAAGGGAAGAAAATGAGAGAAAGAAGTATCATTCATCGCGCACTTTTACGATCGAATCCCGTCGAGCGCAATATTATAGAAAGGCTACAGTAAAAATATAATTACCGCTAACCCAAATTAATAAAACGTTAAGGAAACTAATATGTAGGAAAACAGTAATTATGTCAGCAAGGGTGTCAGCGAGTGAGCAGAAAAATCCAAGATAACTCCAATGATCCGTATATCACAGCAAAGATAAAGGGATGATAGAAAGAAGGTGCTGGAGAGGGGGGAGATGAAATGAAATTTTACGTTTTGTGTCGTGAAATTTTACGTTTGTGGGCAATTAACATCTGAATTACATCGCGCTCCCGCCCCGCCCCCCCCCCCCGCGCCGAACTGGCGTGAGATCCCAATCGAGAAAGACAAATGTACGAGATTAGAACGTGGTGTGTTTTTTACATACGAAAACGCGACCTTGGCCGGCGTCCGGTCGGTCTTTAATTACAGCCGGAAATGAATTGCAGATACTCACGCGCGTAGCAGGACCGCGAGAAGAGAAAAGGAAAAGGTAGCGATTCCGTCTGTGCCGGTTCGTGTAATAAAGTATATAGAAATAAATAACACGAGGAATTCATCTCATGCCGAGCAATTATCCTCGTTATCTCGATTAATTGACTTAGTAATTGGGTCAAATCAGCGCATCCGGTCGCGGAGGAGAAATTTCCACGTGGCCGCTGCTCCGTCAAGATTTCAAGTCGGGTGTCGCCTCTCTCTGTTTTTCGCCGCGTGTTTCCGCGACAGCACGCGCGCTGATCCACTGATTTCTGTTGCGTAGAGCTTTTCCCCGCGGCATTTAACCGCGCTGAATTGTCTCGGAGAGTTCGCTTTCGCACCTCCTCTCTTTCTCCTCTCGAAAAGCTATTTATTCGCGATGTAAATGTTTTTCGCGCATGCCGAACGGAACGCGCGAAAAACAGATACCCGAACCGCGCTCGCGTGGTTTTGGTTTCGTTTGTAGAATGCCAGTGTGTTTTCACGTGTCTTCCGCTGCACACGCCGCTGCACAGCGTGTCGCTGCGCTGGCACGAAACGGAAATATCCGTCCATATGTTGACACGAGGTCGTATAGGAGATCTCTCACATCCTACAGTAACGTCGAAAGAATACGCGCCTCCGTGCCGTAAATTTTTTCCGTCCCAAGAGCCGGGGAAGGAGACAGGCCCCTGAGTGAATAATCGCGTCCTACTCGACGGTTATTTTCACAAATGCGGACTTCCCTTCGCTGCGATTCCAACGTTCGCTCACACCGGAACCTCCGACGCGTCGAATTTGCGCGTCGCGGTATTCGCACGCGGTGAATTCGCCTAATGTCGCGGATTTCGCTTTTCGAAAGGCAGACAGATATCGAGAAACATCGGCGGATAGCGGAGACAAATATTGAGAGAGAAAACAAACGACGAAAGGTCGAGCGAGCTTTTTGGAAAAAAAAAGAAGAGAGAAGAGAAAAGAGGGAGAGAGAGAGAGAGAGAGAGAGAGAGAGAGAGAGAGAGAGAGAGAGAGAGAAATGCGAGAACTATTTTTGCGACGTATGAACTGGTGAAAATCCGCATCTACCCGGTCGCGCGGCGATAGCGCAAACAAAATGAGCGAGTACGTCGAGAGAAGCGCGATAGACCGAGGCACATAAATCTATTGAAAGACGGAGGTCAGTAACCGGCGAGATTAAGCATTCCGCCGGCATATTCGATTCCATCCTCATATTATTTACCGGTTGTACTTCCTGGTGTTGCTCCAGCACGAAACCGGCGCTTCCGGCGCTGACAGTTAGTTATGACCGACGACGACGACGACGACGACGACGACGACGACGACGACGACGACGAGGAGACGTCAAACTCGGCACGACACGACGTTAAATCAACTTTCGACACTGGAGTCGACTCGATGCCGCGACGACGGGAAGGGGGAGCGCAAGTCTCAATTAATTTATTTAATTATGATAAACGCAATTATAACATATAAAGATTAAATCTCTCCCTCGCACGCGCTCCCTCATTGGAACGTTGAAACAACAGTGGCCAGAGATCTCTTTTTTTTCTGTTTTTTTTCTTCTTTTTTTTTAAATAAAGCAACCAGGCTCGCGCAGCGCGCATTTTGACGATGCACAACGCGTCACGTCACGATCTTCGTGCGAGATTCTCTCTCCTCGCGTGTCTGCTTTTATCTTTATTTTTATCCTCGCTTGACCTTTCTTTCTGCCACGTGCGTGTGCCGATAATAAAAACACGGACGATACATCTTCGAGGAATTAATCATCCTTAATTACTGCCGTGCGCGCGCGCGCGAGAGAGAGAGAGAGAGAGAGAGAGAGAGAGAGAGAGAGACGCGCGAGTCCTGAAATCGCCCTAATTAAACCGCGCGAATCGTGCTGGTGTAATTAGCGGCAATTAATGCCGGAGTGCATGCCGAAGCGTGTTCGTATCCGCGCGGCACGGACTCGCTCGGCTCTTATTGCCGGACTTCTTCACGGCGACGGGGTGTGTTCGTCGTCGTCGTCGTCGTCGTCGTTCCAAGTATGGCGCAACATCCGGAGGACAGGTAGGGATATTTTCCCGCTTCGATGTTTACGCGCGCGAGTTATAAACATTTACGCTCGCTCGCGAGATTTTGTCCAGAGACCGACACACACGTGCGTGAGAGGAAAACAGGAGAGAAAAGGAAAACTCGGTTCCTCCGTGAAACCATAAAGTTCACCACTTCTAACCGTGTTTACTGAATTCACGTTTACTGAATCACTTACGATATATCGACACGCTTGTCTCGCGAATTTCTCTTGTCGCGCACACGCGCTCCTCTATTAATCGCACGTCGATGGATAAATAAATAACCGGGCAAGTTGCGTTAACAAATAGGGTGACAACGTCGTTTCTATTTCGCTGACTGACGTAACGTTAAGCGCGCGGGACCTCAAAGCGCGATAATCGACGCCGCTGTTTTGCGCGCGACGTAACGAAAACCGCACACGCTCGGCGCGTGTCGAAAGGGTATTTTAAGGGCCGATATATCGAGAGGTCGATACAGCGGAAACTCGCTTTGCGCGGCCGGGAAGGCGGTGCTGAAAATCTCTCCCCTGGGAATACACGCCCGACTCGCTTGATTTGAAACGTCAATTTAGATTCGTGCTTGAAAAGGGATTCGAGAGGCGCGATCAGAGTTGGAACGAACGACCATCAAGTACATAAACGAGCTTTGATTGGTCAATACGCGATGTCCGGTAACTGCGATTTATCCAGCGAACCGAAAGTCGCGCCCGCCTTGTTATTCACCTATAACTCTCGCTCGCATATTGATTCCGCGCTCGAGCGTCGATCGATCGGCCGGCCAAATTGTATTTCTCGTCGAATCGCGACTCGTGATATCCACCGCGCAGCGCAGGGAAACGAAGCAACGAGAGAGAGAGAGAGAGAGAGAGAGAGAGAGAGAGAGAGAGAGAGAGAGAGAGAGACGAAAGTTGGGCTGAAAAGCGCAGGGGGCAGGAAAGAAACGCGGGAGAAACTTTCACGTCACACAGCAGGAGAATTCCCACGGAGAACTTTCGCGCGGTCACGTGTCGCAGGATCAGAGGGACACGTAAATAAAGTTGTTTACCAAGCGCATCGGCAATAAAACGCACGCGAGCGCACGCACACTCGCGACGGTTCTGCAAATGCATATGTTCGGGATGCGCGTATGTGTGCGACCTCTCAACCTCAACATATATAATTAAATAATGGCAAGTAGTTCCGTCGTGCTTCTTCCCGGTGGATTCACGAGCCGCTTCTCGAAGTAAACGAGATCATCTCGATCGCTTGTCGGGCCGTCGGCCACGTTCTGCACGGGAAACTGCCCGCGGGTCTTCGTTGTTTAATTAACAAGCGGCTCGTCGTTCTCGATAATTTGTCAGAGTAATACAAAGAGAGACATTTTCGCAGAAGCGCGCTTCTCTCGCGCGTGTTTTCGCGCCCCGACGAAAATACGACGCCGCCGGATCCGCGCCGGGGGGAGAGATGATCAGGTTCGACATTGCGCGCGCGCGACTGTTTTCCGTCAGATCGCCGAAAGTGTGAATAGGCGGAGGATTAGGGCAATGAACGGGACGTATTTATACTTTTTCTAGCTTAAAATAAGATACGCGTCCGACCAGATAGGAAGATACTATTTGCTTTGAGGGGAGATTTCACACGCAGCGTGCGTACCTCCTCGCGAGAGAGCGCGGCGGTTGTATCTTTGAGTCATGTGTATCCTTATACGCATCTCGTATTTCGTCTTAAAAAGTAAAAAGAAAGAAAGCAGGGGAGAAAGAGGAGAAGCGAGACTCCGAAACCATTTGTAACGAGATTCCTCCTCTCGAAACAACATTCGACGCCGCTGAGGATTTTACCTTCACCTTACCTCCAATTCCATCTGTACTCGGAGAGGTACGGGAAATCTCCGCCCCGAGGAAGTGAGAGAACGGAGGGGGCGGGAGGGGGGGGGGGGGGGCAAAACGTGGACAAGTAAATGCTTAAAATATTCCGCAAACAAGCCGCAGACAGCAGACGGAGCGCGTCAGTCGGGGAGAGCCTAATGAGAAGAATCAAATCCTCTTAGCGGATACGACATGTTACTCGGCGGGTGTTCCGCTGCATCATTGTTCCAAGTCGCGCGCCGACCGCCTATCGAAAGATTCGATCTCCGCATGTTCGTTAAAGCCCGCGACTATAGATGCCTATCTCCCCTGGAAAACCCGCGAGTTGATTACGGAATGACGTCTCCCCTCGAGACTAACGGAAAATCAACGCCTCGAATTCCCGTTTCTCGTGCGTGACGTTTCGAGTCGTGACTTCCTTCGTCAAGAAAGATAGCTTTTTCTCTTTCTCCTTCCTCATCCCGCCCCCTCCCCCCCTCTCTTTCTCGACGACCAAGATCGTCCCCGAGCAATTCTCGCCTGGTGCGAGTGCGAGCGCCGCGATCCGACGGGAAAATTTTATCGGTCATTATTCCCCGCAACGGTCGGCGATTCTCTTGTCAGTCGCGATTTCTTAGAAAGCGGAGGACCTATAAACGCCGCCGACTTATCGCCTCCTGGTCCCTCCGAGAAACTTACAAATGTCGCGCGGCGCGCGTATGTGTGTGTATGTGTGTGTGTGTGTGTGTGTGTGTGTGTGTGTGTGTGTGTGTGTGTGTGTGTGTGTGTGTGTGTGTGTGTGTGTGTGTGATCTTCGAACGCCGCGACCGCGGCGATGATTTTGCATCCGCCCGACGTTTCCGCGCTATCCGTCTCTCTCTCTCTCTCTCTCTCTCTCTCTCTCTCTCTCTCTCTCGTATCTCTCATTCTGCTCTTTCTTCGTAAGAGTCAACTGCACGGACAAAACAATTCCGTCGCCGTCGGTGCGGCCGAATCTCTCGTTCCGCCTGAGCGGAATAAGGTGAATTTTCCGTTATCTCAAACGAGTTTCGACGTTCAAACGAATTCCCTTGTGATCGCGCCAACAGAGCTACTCTTCGTCGCTGGATTTCCTGTTCAATCGCATTCGCATGAATTCGCTCTCTCTCTCTCTCTCTCTCTCTCTCTCCCCCCCCCCTCTCTCTCTCTCTCTCTCTCTCTCTCTCTCTCTCTCAGTTCCGTCGAGTTCGCAACGAAAAGTTGTCGCGGTGCGTCGACGGATCCCGTCGGGACGAGAGCGACGTGACTGCAACGCAGAGACGATCTCGAGTGTAAGATACGAGGAGCCGCTCTCTCGTGAAGACCTCAAGACGGCTATTATTCTTTCGCCGATCCCTCGGCCGAGTGACTCAGTCTCCTCCTCTGGTCTGGCTAATTGAGGCAGCCCAATTTCTGTAACAACCGCGCGGCGCAGCGCGGCGTGTGTGCGCCGAGTTAGTAGCGAACGCGTAGTTGCTATCACGCTTCGAGCACCGCCATTGTGCTTTTTGGATATATCTTGGACGCACGGCAATTACGACAGTAATTGTTCTCTCTGACTGACGAACAAACAGTCGTCCCGAGAACAAACTCGAAAACTCGAGTCGTCGCTCGGACGTCGTATTCCGCCCGTCGATGATCGACGGGCAAAACGCTCGGCTGAAAGCTCCTCTCGTTTTTACCCTTTTCCCTCCCTGCTGCCTGCTTCTTCTGCCCAATTTTCTCGCGGACGAGACCGTACAGCGCACACAGCCGATCATTCGTTACAACGATAAGCGATTTAGGAGTGACAGGCCGACGAAAGGGCTCGATAACTGGCTGGCGCCCTCCAAATGACGAGACGCGCCAGCGGAATTTCGATTCGCGTCCGTGAATGGGAGGTCTGTTTTGCGTCTCCGCTTTTAGGAAATTATGAATCGAGCGTAAACGGACGATAAAAGCCTCCCTCACTCCCTCCCCTCCCCTCCCCTCCCCTCGTCCTCGGACAAAGCTCGGACAAACGAACGAATTTCGCTTCGTTGACGGTGTAAGAGCGACATTCGGCTGCTAATCTGCCGATAACGCGCGCGGCATTGCGGTGGTCTAAGCGGAGAACAAACGAGTTGTGCGTCAGCAGGCGCAATCTAATCCGAGATAACCAAGGCGCGATTCACTCTTATTTACGAGGCATATCATCCGGCATATCCTTATGTGCGCGCGATAACGCGAATTCCTTCGAGAGCAACTTTCGCAATATTTTCTTCTTTTTCTTTTGCTTATTTAGCTGTTATATCACGCGCACCATTTATCCTTTCGGACGTAACGCGCGTAAAATAAGTTGCGCACATGCGAGCGAGGAATCGTCGGCGATCGGCGCGTAACGATCAACATTTTTCCCTCTCTTCATGTTTCCCTTTTCTTGTTCTTTTTGTTCCCTTGCTCGCTCGACGAGAGCACTACGGACAAAAGTTGTCTGTGAAATTTCGTCGGAAACGAAATCTCGCACGTTAACCAAGTTCAGGATCGATGGATCGCCGCGCCACGTGGATCCTCAGCGAATTCCTCATCGCGCGCGCTGCGCTTGCGCCAAGAAGCGCGCCGCGATGCAGACACAAGAAGCGGACACGAACGTTCGTTCAGTAGCGTCGTCGCGCGTCACGTTGCAGATCGGCCTTATCCTCGTCGCCTAGCCTCGTCGTGCACACTTTCTTATCAATCTCCCTGGAGAAAAGTTCAAAGCTGCGTGTTTTCGACGACGTCAAATTTGCGACGCGACGGACACGGGAGGATACGTGCTTCGCGCGCGCGGTGTTTCGCGGTGATCGCTTCAACGATCCTTGCACACACTATCGGGATTTAAGCTCGCCAAAATTATGCCAGCTCAAATTTTTACTCATCGCACGAAAATCCCTTGTCGTCGAGTCGGCGGGCCGTGTGCCGAGTGACGATCGCTCCTCCCAGAGACAGTTAATAATTCGTTTTCGTTTATAGTGAGTTGTAACATACATCGATGGGATCGGTCGGTGTATGGATTTAATTGATCACAATAGGGAGATGAAAATGAAGATAAAAGCTGAGGATTATTACGCCAAACGGAGCGCCGAATATTTCGGTAATTATCTTTTGGAAATTAACTCACGCATTCCCCAATCGTAACAACAATAAAATAAATTACTCGGCTATACGAGTTATACGATGAAACGATATTGCAAGAACTTTGCCCCAAATAAATTTTGCAATGTTCGGAAGAACGTAGGTCAAATTTTATAATTGTAATAATTACTGTCGCGACAATACACTATTGTAATAATTCTGATTAAAATTACACTTAATGTAATAGTAACTGTAGCAATATAATTTTCTGAAATGCGATCGAGCATGTCACGCGAGAAATAATATTTATTTCACAGGGGAAAACAACTCCATTAAAGGTAACTAAATTTCGACTGGGATCCAAATGAAAACTCGGCGGTAGAATTTACAAACGAATGTGTTCAGTCACGATAACAGAGATATCATTTCTCGCTGACGAGTTTTTATTTTGTCCCCATTCAGTTACATATACACGGAAAAAAATCTCGATCCGTATGACTAAAACGGGACCAAATAAAAAACTCGTTGACGAGAAATAATATCTCTGTTATCGCGAGCGGGCACATATAGCTGTACTAAAAACCTCGATAGAGATAACCGAGAGTAGAGTTGATTCAGTAGGAACCTTCTGCATCTTTTTGTTCCCATAGTCAAATTTTCGTCCAAGCCCCGGGCAGCAGAGAACTCAGTTACTCTGACTCGGTTGTTCCGTATACTAAAATTTTCTTCGCATATATTAATAACAAGCAGAATGACAGGTGAAAGCGACAGAAATAAAACGACATAAAATAAAAAAAAAAAAATATAGGACGTTACTTATTGCCCTGCGAATTTGTCATACGTCTTTCGCGAATTCCTCACGAAGACGTCAGCTATCATTCCGATGCACCCGGTGCAGGATACGCGATATGTTAATCAAATGCAAAACCGGCCGCACGACTCGAATACGAATGAAGTTGAGGTGCCGTCATATTGACGCAAACTATCCTCCGTACCCGCCAATTCTATAAGCAGAAACAAACTTATCGCGTCTTAAATTGCAATAACTCGATCACACTTAATGACTTACTTCCCAGCAGCGTGGTATTCGTGCCGACAACATAAAGTCCATTTGAAATCAAGCGAGAAATAAGATATCATACACTGAGAGATGAAAATCTAAAAATTAAAAGATATTTGTTCAATGGGTACTGATAACGTACTTATAGTAATATATATATTTTTTCACTAAAAGAGAAATATTTTTCAAATCAAAAATATACATTTTCTTAAAACTCCTCACGAAAGCAATTGTTTATTCTATTCAAATAAAAGAATTCAGTTTTAAGTAAGCATGTTATTAGTACCATTGAATTAATATCTCTTTTATTCTTTAGATGTTTTTTCCTTCAGTGAATGATGAAATCTCTCAATTGAATTAAACATGGAGGGAGAAACCCGAGTTTGCGATTCAAGAGAAGAGATATATCATCTACCTTATGAAAATAAAAAAGTATTGAGAGAGAGAGAGAGAGAGAGAGAGAGAGAGAGAGAGAGAGAGAGAGAGAGAGAGAGAGAGAGAGAGAGAGACCTACAGAGAGGCAGCGCGAATAGATTGCACCGACGAGGCGTAATTACGAGGATATCTAATTAAGCCCGTTGCCAGATTCGGTCGGTCGGCCGGTCGGTTGTATAATAATACCGTCATTGTTTGACGTGGTCGACGGAGATCGGATGATTCGAATGGAGAAACCGAGGCTTCGTATGCGCCGCACGTGAGGGGAAAATTATGGGCATCTCCTAATTCGCCTTGCCGTGGCTAAGCGTGAAAACAATGCGCGCGGGTGGGGCCTCGAAATAAACGGTACGTGTTCCTCTCTCGAGGGAGACATTATCGGGCAGTCGTTCGTCGTCGTTCACGGACTCATCCTCGTGGTATCTCGGCCGGGAGAGGGAGAGTCTCTCAGTCCCGCGAGAAAAACGTATTGGAAAAACGTGCCAGGCGATTTCAGCGCCGGAAGTCGTTCGGTGTTTGCTTCCTGTCATTGAAATTAATTCGCGTATACCAAAGGGAGAGAAAGAGAAAGAGAAAGAGAAAGAGAAAGAGAAAGAGAAAGGGAAAGATAGAGGTGAAAGACACGAGCTTTCTTTGATGCTGCGTTTTCGTGGAAAACGTCCGTGTCGAGTTCAATCCACGAGAATCGGGCAAGATTTTGTAAATGGACGCGGTTTGCGCCAGTCCACGATCGAGAAGAAGACGGAACAGACCGAGTTTCCTGGATCTGTCCGCAGTGACGCGTAAGTTAAATCGCGACGATACGAGTCGATGAAAACGCGAAATCTCTGTGAAGCGCGAACGTGACGTCTGTTGTTCCGATAATTGCAGGAAAGAATAGTGAATCGTTCGTCTCGGGGCGATCTGGCGTGCGTCTCGTCGAGAAAATGAGAGAAAGAGGGGGAGAGAGAGAGAGAGAGAGAGAGAGAGAGAGAGAGAGAGAGAGAGATAGAGAGAGAGAGAGAGAGAGAACATTAATCTTTTTGTAGCAATTATCATCGTGCAAGAACGATCCACACGACCTACGTGCATTACAACTCGGCTGTATTCCCCGCGATATTATCGTTGCAGCCTCTACAACGCGTCGAGACTGCCGGATATTGCTGGACTATTAAGGATCGAGACGAAATTCTCAAAACACGATTTTTATATGTCTTAAAGATGATACAACGAATACGTCTCTCAAACAACACGGCAAATTTAAAAAACAGACTGCAAGTACTTGAAATGAGATTTTATAAAAAGAATCTCTAGAAAAAGAATTCTTCTCTCTTTTTAAGGAGGCGGGAATTTACTTTGTTTGTTATTCTTTGTTTCTTTCCTGTAAAGCTTCACCGTGTCACTGAGACTTTCCAGTCGATCAGCAATTACGGATTTAAGACCGGAAGCGCGCCGAAAACGGAAGCTACACGCGCGTCACGTACAGGACGTAAAAGTTGTCGCGGAATGGAATCACTAAAATTTCCCGCTTGCCTCGCTCAATTTTTTTGTAATTACTATACCTACCTACATACAATGCAAATACGTATGAAAAAAGATTCCAATTATTCGTGTAACGGAATAAACCCAAACGAAAAACCCAGTGACGAGGAATGATATCTCCGTTATGTGGCCGCGGCCGGAAATATCAGTTTGTATATTCAGATGTTCAGATTAAAACTCGGTTGAGATAATCGAGGGCGATTGACCGAGTAAAAAACCTCCCACACTTGAATCTTGACGTTCCTACAATCGTGTTTTCGTCCGACCCAAACGCGGAGAAAAGAGATTGTTTGAATTGACAATGACACAAGTGTGTTCTGGCTGGAAGAAAAAATTACTGATTCTCAAAAAATTCCAAATTTCTTGAAAACCAAATGCGAAAACCAAATTCCTACGAACCAGAAATTCGGCTCTTAGAAAGCAGAAATCCTGTTTCCTTCAATCAGAATTCGTTTGCTTGTATCACATTATGTTATGTCGATTAATTCAATCGATTTGCCTTTCTTTCGCCTACTGGCAACAGAAGTTTCATTCGCATTAATGGAATTATTTTTTCCGTGTATACACGCGACTTTTGAAGATATTAAATATTCGTTGTTTCTTCGGCAAAAATCGTTGAAATTCAAGCTGCAATTAACGGACATACTACGGCCGCTTTTACGATACGAATACGAAGATGAGTTGAGTTCGTTCGATTAATTCAGGTCACCCCGGTGCGACACATTGCGTCCACGCTGGAATTTGCGCGGCGGGCTATTTCGCGAAACTCAAAACGTAGCCATTGTTATCGCGTGCGCGTCCCGCGAAATAGCCGCGTTATCTGCTACATTACCTCATCAAAAGGCATTATATCCGCGCGCACATTGCGTGTTTCGCATATATACGTCATACGCGAAATTAAATGTATTCCCTGTGCGTTATGATGAGACTTAATCAAGGCTGCCAGTGACACATGCACACGGCGGCCGTTCCCTAAAAAAAAGAAAAGCAAAGGATAGATTTTGAAATATATTAGGTGTTCCGATTAATTTTTAGGATTGACGACGAATGGAATCCACTTATTGCCAGAAAGAAGGTTGCAGCAAACGATGAGAAATATTTTGACCGAAATAATAAATAATAAACTAAAATAAAAACTAAAATAAAAAAATAAATAATAAATAATAGATAATAAACAACCCATCCATCGTAGATCCCCAAAATTCATCCCGAAACACCTAATAATATGCCGACCAATCGATAACACGACCCACCTAGGGAGCAAAAATGCTTTCTCGCGCTCCTATCTCTCCATTTGCAGGCACCAATCCTGTTTATAAATTGCACAAATGAAATAGAGATGTTCCAGAGTAACAAAGAACGTCTCATAGATGTTCGAATAAATTAATTTAACATCTTGACGATTCACCTCTCTTCAGGATCACACTCAACGACGAGGGATGGACACGCGGAAGATGACGTCCTCTTCGTCTCTAGCAAAGACAGCGAGGCTTCCAAGTTGTGGACCAGCTACCTGTCGGCATGCTTCGAGCAAATCAGCCGGCAACAAGGACGACCACCGTACAGGTGAGTTTATCTTTTTTAAATTCGTTACTCGCCCAACGTACGCAAACGTACACGTCTCGGTATCGTTTACGTCATCGGTATCGTTTACGTCTTCAGAATACGTCAAGTGGCGATCGAGGAGCCAATAGCCCCGAAAATGGAGGAGAGGATCCGTTCTTCTCGTCTCCAGGTCGTCGTGGTCTGTCCAGTTCTGTTGGAGCGCGTCCGCGCTAATCCGGAGCAGACCGTTCACTTGACCAGACACCTGGTCAACGAGAAGGTGCTGGCGATGATGCTGGGTGTTCACGACAGCTACATCAACGACAGTCACAAGTCCAGCTTGGTCTGCTACGATCAGTGGAGAAAATTCTTCGTGAAGGATCAAGACGAGACATTCGTGGGCGAATTATTGGGCGCGGCTGTCGGCATTCTGGGCACCGCACCGCCGCCGGCGCTTAGGGCCGACAAGACTGCATTCTCCGTGCACCCGAAGAAAGTGAAACTGGTAGGTGCATAATATAAGATATACGCAAGACGATATCTTCGAGATACTCGAGTGAGCTTCTCGAGCTGGAGCGAAACAGGCTCCAGCTCTTCTCCTGTCGTCTCTCTCTCTCTCTCTCTCTCTCTTTCTCTCTCTCTCTCTCTCTCTCTCTCTCTCTCTCTCTCTCTCTCTCTCTCTCTCTCTCTCTCCCCCTCTCCAACGTTCCGCCCTTTCCTGGTCTTTTGACCTCTGAGTCCATTCTTCTTTGTGCATCAAAGATTTGTTGCGAAACGATCATCTGATGAAAAGACTCTGTCTATTCCTGGCATCATTTACGATCTTTTGAAACACGTGGCAGATTTTGAAATGATTCTTCGAAATATCACGAGAACTCGATATATGGAAAATGTGTGTTCGCAGGGACAAAACAGAATAATCGTTCTGCTGAACGATCCTTTGACCGTCGAAGATCACGTTTCGGTAGTCATCGATCGTTGCGGCGATGCGATCGACATAAGCAACGTGAAGAGGAGGAATCCTTACGCGCTGCAGTTCTCGATACCAGAGAGATGTCTCGAGGTGTCCATGCTGGTGGGCGTGAGAATATCCAAGAACGGCTGTTCACTTGGCGTTAGGCAAGTCAAGTGCGAGAGCAGGCTCCGAGAACTCGATCAGATCCTCAGAGCGCACGATAATCCTCTCGAGTTTATGTGCCAGGTAATTTAATTCACTGTGCGAATTAATTCAGTTTGCCCTGAAAGTTCCATCATGAAAGAGGAACTAAATCTGATTTCTCTCTCTCTCTCTCTCTCTCTCTCTCTCTCTCTCTCTCTCTCTCTCTCTCTCTCTCTCTCTCTCTCTCTCTCTCTCTCTCTCTCTCTCTCTCTCTCTCTTTCCCCCCTCTCTCCCTCCCTCTCTCTCTCTCTCTCTCTCCCTCTCTCTCTCCCTCTCTCTCTCTCTCTCTCTCTCTCTCTCTCTTCCCTTCAGAAGAGATTTTATCAAACAAGTGAATATCGAGACATTTGATTTAAAAATATTCAAGCATAATAGGCACATCGTCAGATATTTATTTAATCGGAGAATAAATAGAAGGCGACGAATAGCTTATTCAGACTACTTTTTCTTGCAGACTTTCGGCTTCAGTTCTACCGACAGGGAGCAGTTGGACAATTGGATGGTCCACGCGTTTCAGAAGAACATCCCTCCTCACTTCAATCTCCTATCAACTCCGAGCGGTTTGGTGCCTACCCATAAGAAACACACGAGTAAGCGGTCCCTAACCCCTAACGATTCGTCGAGAATGACGCATGTTTTGCAAAGTTTATGAGCGCACGATTTTGGTTTCGAAGAAAAGTCGCGACAAGCAGCAGAAGAATGTCTTCTAATATTTTTGTGATTTTCTATCGCAGGCCCCGAGGAGAGCCCGACATTGCTACACTTCGCCGCGCGATTCGGCCTGGAGAAACTAGCATGGCAGTTGCTGGAATGTCCAGGCGGCGACCTGGCCTGCGACCTGCGAAACATCTCCGAAATGACACCCGCCGATCTCGCGGAGCAAGGCGGACACACGAGACTGGCGCATCAGTTGCGGGGTTACATGGTACAGAAACCTCGCCTTTAGACCGACGTCGCAAGTAATCAAACACGCAATCGTTACTTCCGCGATACACTTTACTACTTCGCTACTTTCTCAAGAGCCGACGTACTACGTACGTCGCGCGTGTACGCACGTACACGCTCTCGCTCTATAGTCTTAGAATAGAAATAGAGATACCTCTCTCGGAGAGAGAAATGTCAGCCTGCATAGCGACCCGCTGCATCTGTCAACCCGCCGTGAATTTCACGGCGCATTCGCAGAGCCTGAATTTCCAGAGAATCTGCCGAATTTCGCGCTCACTTCGAATCGCGCAATCTCGCGCGACCGACGCGAATTAACCGACGTGTATGCTCTGCATTGCATATTTTGGCCGTCACTTTGGATCCTGGTTAATGGAATTCCAGCAAATAAACGAGTTCTCCAACATGTACAGCTACCTCAAAGTCATAAGCGAGACGACGACTAATCGACCAACAGGTGCGACTTCACAGTATCTCGAAACAATACTTCCAGATTAAAGTGTCTGATAAAAGTACTCCCGAATTACCTCCAAACGTTATAAATTACAACATTTCTTACATATTATACATATAAAATGTCCTCACGTCTCCAGTCTGACAAGTGAGATAAAAATAATTCATCCAATTCGCCCCCGTTACTTCTTTTCCTTTTTCTTTCCTTCTTCCTTCGAGGTGTAATACGAAATTATTCGAAAACAGATCACGACCCCCCCGCGACGGATGCCCCACTGACCGCAACTGCGAAGCAGCAGACCAGTAACGAGAACGAAGACTACTGTCTACCGAGACCTCTCAGTGAGGCTTACTTGGTGCCGCCTATCGCGAGACCTGTAACGACTCTGATCTCGAGCCTGCAAACGACGACTGTCAGCACGACGATGAGCAATCTCATAGCCGCTAATTATTCGGTCGTGCCAACGCCGACCCCGGTAATATTACCGTTCACAACCGCGACTTGCAACCCTTCGAATGGACTGGACCCGTCTCTCCAGGATTACATGCAAATGTACCCTGTCGGTGAGTCTAAAGGCCTCCCATGAATAATATCGCTGATCGCCGTTACGCGAGGCAACCCTCGTATATTAATTCTCCCGCGCTCGACTTTCGATTCGAAATTAGACTTTGTTACGTACGCGCACTAATCTTTAAATGTTTCCTGAATCATTTCACGCATCACGCACTTCACTGTCGCCGAATTCACGATGATTTTTCTCATCGGCGGTCAATGCGATTTATGTCTAAATAGTTCATGCGCTACGTAAATTGATGCTTCCTGCGCGAGCGTTGGAATTGTACGCTCACCAAGGCGCGTTGATATCCCACGACGCGTCCAGACTCGTGCAGGTCCATAGATCGCCATAGGCCGCATCTCGATCGCATTCGTCCAGCCTTCTGAGCTTCCAGCCTTCGTTCCAGCCACGTCGCTCGTGCTTTATTCACTTTGTCATATGGCACTCGCGATCGCGAGAATTTTATTTACACGATATTGAACGAAAAGTATCGCGAATCGCGAAACGCTGCTAAAAGGTCGCGAATCGAAAGTATTATAGAAGATATTACGCTTCCGACGAGTTTCGGAAAGAAAGAAAGAGAAGAAAAATATTTTCTAATTTTACGGACAATTATGGCAATTTTTGTGATTATATGATGTGAGGAACACTGAGGTTCCTGTTTGACAAAAATTCTAATTCTCAAAGGACAAACAGACGCACATGTCAAACTCGGCAACAATTTTAATTGGAATGGAACCTTGCCACTCCTATCAAATGGATTTGTGGAGCAAATGGATTTAGAAAATTGATAATCGCGATAATTGCAAAACTTACACAAACGAAATGAATAATCGCGAGTGAGTTGCGTGAGGTAGCGCAATTATAATGCGCATTTTATACTGCTCGAAACAATTAGGAGATCACATTGAACAGACAACCCACCCTATAATTGTCTAAATTTTATCTAGAATTAAATGTGATAAGAACAAAAACGTTCACATAAATCGGTTTCTTAAACATTATAACTTATTACAAAAAGAAGTTTTGTACTATAATATAAACAATTACAAAAAGCGATCCCCAAATTATTTCGATCACTGTTTCTCAATGTAAGAAAACACATGCATACAAAACTCTACAAACTATAAATCGCATTGACCTGATGAGTTTCTACTACAATTCACCAGCTTAAATCTTCAAATCATTTCTCGTTTTCGACTCACCGAGATGGCAGGAACTCAAAAGCGGCCGCATCTCTGCTACCAATCTGGAACAAAAAAATAATTTTGCCAATCGGATACCTTAATTAAGATTAATATTTTAAAGAAAGTTTTAGAGAAAGTTGTTTTTCGACGAGAGAATTATAATAGTTAACTCCGCGATCGCAGCAGTTCGATTTCTTTCTACTCTGACACAATTCCATCTCAGTTTTCAATCACGAAGAATCAAACACAAAAGTAAACGGAATTTATAAACCTACCTTTGAGCCCGCCCTGCCCGGCCCGAACCGAATCCCCCGGTTCGGCATCCCACGGAATCTAGCACTACCACTACTAATACTGGGAGTCGCATCCGTCGTGTGTGGTCGCAATCTTTGGTAGATCTGAAAGGAAAAGCCCTCCTGATTAGTAGTTGTATGGGTAGATGTCAACGAATTAAGTACAAGGAAGAAATTATTTCTCTCTTAAATCAAGCAAAAAGCAGAAGGCAGCAGCTACCTTCAAAATTAATATTACATTATTAATAATAGATGTCGCCGCACTGCTCAAAACATTGCCAACACGATGATTTGCACATACAAAACGATACAACGCATATCACTGATCGATTTTTAAAACTCAGGAATCACGCACGACGTCCGATTCGTTTGCCTCCGCGTCAAGAATTATAATATTTATACAATTTATAATGCTAATAATTTATATATTCATTTATGCGCTTGGCAGTCGTGTACGTACATACGTTATTGTTTCCGAGATTACGCGACTCTAATCATCGTTAATTATAAAGCATCATCCTATTATCTGATCATATATCTGATCGATATTCTCTAAATCGCAATATATTAACGTTGAATGTTATTTTGCAACATCCGAATCCCCTTTGACATTTTAACGATAAACGTTAACGATAAACGTTAAAATACGTAACATTCGCGATGGTAATCGCCAAGTAATGGCGAATAAATCCCTAATTAGATAAATTACGCTTGTGCACAGGCTCGAAAATTTCAACGACAAACACAACGAAGCTGCTGTCGTCTCGAACGGGCACACCCACGCAGTGTACTCGTTTGGAGTCTCATCAAGGTTCTTCGGCGATACGAGAGGATAATCCCAGTCCAAAGATCAGCCAGCCTCCTGCCTATGGTAGAACCTCGTCCAACTCCAGCAGCTCCAAGTCCAGAGAGCCGTCCGGCCCTCAGGACGAGTTGCTGGAGATTATAAACGACTTCAAGAACAACGTCTTCACGATCTCCGAGGTGGAGAGGCTCGTCGAGAATTGGCAGAAGCGGAACGACGTGCAGCAGAGCTTCAAAGACAAGCAACGCCAGCTCATGGCGATGCGTGAGGAATACGACAGGATACAGAAGAAGATGAAAGAAGAAATGAAAACCGCGACGCCTTTTGACAAGATACGCAGGTTCTTTTCCAAGGGAAAGAAAGGCAAGTGCATTGCGATCGAAACACTCTTGGGAAATTTCTTGGATTTTGTTTGACCGATTGAGCAGCAAAGTGCAACGATTATCGAGACTTTTCGTCAATCAATCTCTGTCTTACAGACACGAAGGAATCCGCCAGCGTTGCCAGCGACTTGCCTTCCGGCAAATCCGAAAACGTCAATGGTGGATTAGTAGCTGATCGCCGGCCTGTCAGTAGCTTAAGTCTTCGTAGTGTCTCTAGTAAGTGTACTTATTAAACAAACTGTAAATATCATGCAATCATATAAATCATAAATTATTACATCATGAATGTGTATATGATCGAGAACATTTGCTCTCGTGAGTTTGCCTCGCGCGCGAAAACTCGGCTTTAAGTTTGAAGTTAGATCTGAATTTTTTCGGCATCGTACGCTACCTATATACATACATTATATACTTGTTACGAACGTGATTGAATCGAAAAACTTGCATCTGATTCAAAACTTTATCCGATTTTATTGTATTTTTTTCTTTTCTTAAAGGAATACTAGATTCGCGTTAATAAATTAATAAATGCAAATATGAATATCTCACTCACGAGGCAAGGGAGATAAAGAGACGTTTATCCTTTGGCCATATATTTGCCACGTGTCTACAATAATTTATTTCTTCGACACTTGTGCTTGCCATAATGTATAAATCTTCAATGTATCCTTCAGGCTCGTCCTCGTCCGGTAGAATGAGCACCGTCAGCGGGTGCAGCGGCACGAGCTTGGGCGATAGCGGGACCCACTCCGACTCCGAAGAGAGAAGAGTACGTCCGACGTATCATACAATTAGAGTTATACGGATTTAACGGATTTGGCACGTCGCCGCACAATCATCATTGCCCGATTGCCGCTCTTCCGAGATTCTATTCTTCTTTTGGAGAGAAAAAAAGAATTACAAAGAATTACAATGACGCAAAAGTAGTTCGTATTACAGTGAAATTTATGCACCGACTACTTTCAGCTGCAGAATCTCAGGGACGAGAAGGCGTCCGGTATGACGTCCTACGAGATACCACCTGCGCCTAAACCGTTCACGGGCAGGTATTCACCTGCGCCCGGGTATTCCCCGTCGCCGGGTGTCTCCGTCACACGCGACCTCGACCTCCGGCCGGCGCGGTCGCCGTCCCGGGCCGACGACAACGAATACTACATCGCGTTCCCACCGTCGGGATTACCCGTTCACGGTAACTTGGGCACAAATTACACAAACAAACACCACAGGTCAAAGTCGACGAGTTGAGACATCGTCTCAACTCGTTCTTTGGACATCGACTCCCCGGCCGCTGAATATCTCGAGAAAGGAATGAATAATTCACCGTTCGATTCTTTCGCAGCGTTCAAAGCGGACGGCTCGCCGCGGGAACCGAACACACCGAGCTCGCCCTCGCCCGCGTGCGAACGCACCAAGTGTCTCGACTTCGCGCAGAACATCGTTGTTCCGTCGAACAAGCAGGAGGACGGGACCGAGGCGACGCGGCGGCGGCGGCACGTCGGCAACGACGGCTACACGAACATCGAGCCGACGTCGTCAACGAGGAGTTCTCCCTCGGACTCGGCTCGCGTCCCGGATCGCAATGAATCAACGTCCGTTGATCCCGTCAATTCGGCCCGCGCGAACGAGGGGATCACGAGGGAACGTCGTGGCGATGCCGACGAAGTCTCCGAGACGTGTCACCCTGAGGACACCTTGAGGACGGTGCTCGCGCAATCGGCTGCCGTCGACGAGGTCGATTCCGTCGCCCGAAGCACCGAACAGGACAACGCGGTGAAATATGAGCAAGCATACCCGCCGGCGGGCTCGACAAAGCATACGAATATCGAGGCCGGCGAGAACGGCAGAATGCCGGAATATATGAACCTCGCCGTTAATATGGGTCACGACTCCGCCAAAGTCCTTGGCGCCATACCAAAGAAACTGCCCGCGCCGCCTGTGCCGCCGAGAGGTACGACTTCGAGTGCTGAATAATTTCACACACACACACACACACACACGTTCGAGGAACGGACACGCGGAGGTGTCTAGCGCGCGAGGGGAACCGCCTAGTGTGACTGTTGCGTTATTATTAACATGTTGACTACCGCACGCTCGGCGATCCCCATCGCCGATTATTTTGATGCTCGGTTGACGGTTGAATCACCGACGATACGATAAATCAATGCGATGCGCATGTTCGCTGCCTCGTTCCGTCCGCTGTATATTCAATTGGTCACGTGCAATAATCGGCATGTAACAAATTAAATATGCGGTGTGTGTGTATGTGTCGACAAAACGCGAGCCGATAAACGCATTGGATACATTTAATAAATTGGTGAAACTTTGTAGCACCGTTCTCTCACCGGTGAGTCCCGCGGTGGTCAACGTGCAAGCGCGATTGATTCGGTAAAGAGAGATATGCAAAACCATTGATAATTACAACGCGGAACATAATTCGAACTTCGATCGAAGAGGTGTGCAAAATTATTGGCAATTAACTCCCGCTAATTGGTGGGACATAACCACGCAACACTCTCCAGTTTTCTCGATTTCTCTCGTGTGAAACCGTCGTCCCGTATTCTCGCGATAACGTCAATGTCAATCAAATGTGCGCGAGTTATCGCGGAGCTGATAGTCGGAGAACGTTCGCTAAAACTCGCGAGATTATTCGTCGATGGTCGCTTTTATTTTAACGAGTACGCTTACTTTAAGTGTTCTTTTACAAGCCGGATGTACAGATTCGCGAGTCCAGATAAGCGAGCGAGATGAATCACTGACCTATTGCGGCGGACTTCAATGCAATTCTTCGAAATCATTTCCTGAAGAGAAGGATCGACCGCGAAAGGACTACGGACGTTCTCCGCGGAATCGCGACGAAGGAGGATTTCACTGACGTCACACGCATATGTATTCTCGAAGTCGCGAATACGTGAAGCAAAAGATTCTTGTTGAGTCGACCACAGTGCTAAATCATTTGGAAAACCGAGCTGTCAATTTTCATCCATCGGCATGCGGAATCGAATCGGTCGAATTGCGAGAAATGGGATAAAAATTTTTGCCGTAATATTGCAAATTTCTGCCGCAATTTTAAAACAGCACTCTCCCAGCACTCTGATGCTTAATTTCATGATTGTTCAATATGGTTTTGCAACATTCACACACACACACACACACACATATATATATATATATATATATACACGTATGTAAATAATCACTTTAAGATTTGTGTCTAACGAGTTCCCATTGTCTGTTGCAGTCACGACTAAGAAGTAGGAACCGGAAATCGATGCGAACGCGCAAGTGTTTCTTGACACTTAACCTGTGTACGTGGTGTGACATGTCAGCCTTTTTGCGTATTAAGCCGCGATTGAACTTTCAACGACTATCAACGACTAAAACTCAGATCAGTTGACATTAATCACCGAGACTCATCTGTGTATCTTTCTCTTTCGTATCCTCGTTAAGTATATATACTCGTTAAGTATACGTAGTTACGTAGTTTAGATATGTCGAAGGAAATACTCTTTACATGGCCACGACATTAGTATATAATTACTGTATCGTTCTTCTGCTCGTCTTCAGAAAAAAAGAATTCGCGAATCCATTCGCCCTATGTTAGTCGTACAAAAGCAGCAACATTAATTGAATAATTAGCACGTAATAATATAATTAGTTAAAAAAGATGTTACAATTATAGATGCCTCGATTATAAAAAAATTAGTCCGATTAAGTTTTCAAAGAAATACACCGCGCTATTTTTGCACGCAGCGGAAACGACGTTTATACCAAGTACCAAGGACGCATTTATCTTTAATTTTAAGAACGACGCGTGATTCGCGGATGTTTTATACAATTTTATATTACTCCCGCCGAAGCAATTATATATATATATATATATATATATATATATATATATATAATAATAATATATATATATATATATATATATATAAAGAAACAACGCAAAGAAAAATATAGAAACTTATTCAGGACGTTGCTTTGTTTTTCCACACATGTCCGTTACAATTCACGAAACGCGGCGATAACGAACACGAAGCTGAGCAGCGTTCTTTAAAGTGAATTTATGTCTTCGTACGCGATAAAGCGAATCTATCGTGACGTAGTAATGTTGGAAACAAACTGATGTAGGACACCGCTTCCTCTGATTCATTCGCGAGGAATATAGCGATTAGAAAAATAAAAAGAGCGGAAAATCTTGTCCTTCAGAAAAATCTAACGCCCTGTTTGTCTCGATTTTTTCGACGCCAAACGATTCTCTCAGCGACTACGATTCAAATCGTAGAAGGCCGTTGACGTAAAAGTAGAGTCAAATTCCACATTTAGACCGGTAAACCACATTTCTTTCCTTCCGGCCGAATTGGGACTTTCTTGTTAATTAGAGTTCTAATTAGAGTTGCGGTTCACCACCGCGTTCCGATTATAATATGCGGTCGCGTCCGAAAGCATATCTGGCATATCTGTCGAATATGAAGAGATAAAAAAATCTAGGGCAATAATGAAAAAGAAAGCTGTGTGAAAATAAAAAAGCTGTATCTTACGGTCGTATCAAGAAAGATATTTCCGTTTTTTGTAAAAATGAATATAAATATTTACACATTTTTCTGTGGACCATAAATAAAGTCGAAATTAACCAAACATATCGCCTATGATTTGCACAAAGTATATAAGTATGTGAATAATTATCAATATATTATCTATAATTTTTTAGCTGGGAAAATAACATTCTTAAATAAAGAAAAAGAAAACTTTTGATTATTGTCGCACGCAGAAGATTGCATTTCTAATAACAAAAACGCTAACAACTCTGATAAATTTATAAATTATATCAAATATTTTGGTCCTCTGCAGTGTGTGAATCATGCAAAAGTGCGTGGGAGTGAATGGGCAAGTGTTGAACGATCGTCGTGGAAGGGGAAAAACGATAGGCATATATATCGGAGGTGCCATTCTGTCGAGCGGCAAAAACGACAAGGCATCGATCACCTTTGCTAGCGATTACCACTTACCGCGTGAACAAAGTATGACATGAACAAATAGCAGCGAGTATATACACGCGTTTCAAGTATCGTATGCAGAAAAAACTCGTTAGCCTTTCGCGCGACTGTTGTACGAGCGCAGTGATGCTGTGCACGCGTTGCGAAACAGTGAAATGCAAAAGAATCAGTCGTAGATAAGACAACGGAGAGTTGAGACGCACGAGTGACAAAATACGACGAGAGTGACGATATCTCGCGTTCCATCGGAAAAATAAATCATTTGTCAAAGTTTGTTGTTCGATTCTATTCGCGAGCTGTGGAACTTTCCACATTCTAAAAATGAATACAACCGGAATATGTGTTTTTCTCCGCCATCGCGTAATTGTGCATTGTGTAATTGATCATTACTAATCTCTTTAAATAATTTTCAACGGTATCAATTAAAAATGATTGATCGAATTTCGCGCGCTTTGCTCGATGTAATAGAGAAAAATATTATCCTGTTCGCTGAGCGGAAAGCTATTACTTAACTTACTTTCCTTCTTTCAAGCATTAATTATCTTCAACAAGAAATACTTTTTTTTGTATCAATTTTAAAATATACTTATCTCACTTATTTATCAAAGTTCAGAAAAGCTCATTATCATATAACCCAGAGAAGAATTTATTCTTTTTTCAAAAATATTTCAAAAAACTTATATTCTACATAGAAAATCGAACCGAGTTTTTTTTTACTTAATTCAAATTTTTTGATCATAGTATCAACTATTTCGAGCAAATTTGATATTCATGATAAATTTTTGATAAATTTGTAGGTATATAAATTTATTAAATGCTTGAGAAACAAGCATTTTCTGTGTGTACGCAGCAGATATCGCTACGACTGAAGAAACAATTACCACTTTGCATTCCATGTATCTACTAATGAAATATTTATCATATATTACGCAGCTTCCGCATCGCAAGGTTGCAAGCAGCTCTCGGAAACGGTGGAAAAAATGAAGCTGCTAATCGTGTGCCTAATTTTCGCGGCGGCGATCTCTATTGCAACGAGTCAAAACGAATACATCGCTAAACCAGGCTCGTGTCCACCTGCCTTACCTGTGCAATTCTGCGGACATTCCTGCCTCGTTGACTCACACTGCGCTGGAATCGGCAAGTGTTGTCCGACCCAATGCGGCGGTTCTATATGCTCCATGCCCGTCACGATGAGCCGGCCTCTCCAGTCAGGTGAGAAATTCCTCGTTATTGTATCACACCATATTGTTCCATCTGAAACAATCATGATCGTGCAATCGATTAGTTCTCTATCGCGCACAAAATTAGAACTTTACAAAAAATACACGTGTTTCTTAGAATCATCTCGAAACGAAAGTACCTAACGTTCATGCAGCGTAAGAAAAATATTAAATATAAAATATGAAATGTATTTCAGAGACATTTTGAGGATAAAAGCATTTCCTTAAAATTCCCTGCAAATATCTGTCTATCTAATCGGAATCCCAAAAGTATCCCGTGTTTATCCTTCAATTATAAATCGAACGAATCGAACATAAAACAATTCTAAAAACATATCAAACTCTGTCGAATGAAACACTGTAATAGTTATCGTGAAAAATATAGTTAACTAGTAAGTTTAGGTTTGTGTAAATTTATATACACGTAGAAAAAAAGTCACGGCTGAATTAACATG
Organism: Harpegnathos saltator; assembly: GCF_003227715.2. Lineage (NCBI taxonomy): Eukaryota > Metazoa > Arthropoda > Insecta > Hymenoptera > Formicidae > Harpegnathos > Harpegnathos saltator. Next base: position 343,069 of record NW_020229878.1, on the reverse strand, counting down.
ACAAACGAGCCAAATAAAATTTTGGTCGAAGGCAACAGAATTCCCGATTTCCTCTGGAATTTCTAGAGCTAAATTTAGTTCATGAGAACCAGAAATTCTTCTCGGTATGCATAAAAATATCGGATCATTCTGTCCGCAGAGAAACCAGGCACTTGCCCGTCGGTACCGACAGGCAGATGGGTGTGCACGTCTACCTGCAACAGCGACAGCGATTGCAGAGGCAACCTGAAGTGCTGTAAAAACCGATGCGGAGCTCTGGCTTGCCAGAAGCCGGAAATCGAGGTAGTCGAGTCTATCGGGATTCCTGTTGAACCGGTCGCTCCGCGTTTCGGATACGATTATTAAGAAACTTTTGCAGATTTATTTATCCTTGCACACACCGTGCGCATAATTAATACAACTCTGCCATTAATTGCGCAAAGATTACGTCCGCGCAAACGACGATAATACGATTTTTATGTCTTAGCCTACTTATTTCACCTTGCGAGATTGACGTATTCGATATTTGTGCCATACTTGTGTGTGTGTGTGTGTGTGTGTGTGTGTGTGTGTGTGTGTGTGTGTGTGTAAGTGCTAAAAATATTATTTACGTATTTTTCTATAAAATATAATGACTTGGACCAATTACTGCATTCCGATAGGTCTTATCGTCGTGTAAATTTTTTTGGTGTTTTTCTCTTATCGCTAGATAAATATCTATTCAGTTCCTATTTACTCGAAATAAATTAATAAAATATCAGCGAAGAAAATCAATACAGGATGTTTGAATAAAATCCTAAACAAAGCTGTCATAGAAGTGTCTATACATTTACACCGAGACGTAATTAATGCATCACCACTCGCCGATAACTCCAACAGAGTACAAGCAAAGGCCAAGGCTGTGTGCGGGGGGGAGGGGGGAAGGGAGGGGACAGCATCAAGGTGAACAAACATTTGTTGCGAGATTTGAATAATACATTCGAGCGTTTAATTCGATATTTTAAGCAACATAAGAAGCCACGACTCTACTCGCTCGCTCGCTCATTATAAAGATTAAGTACGTATGTTGCAAGAATATCTAATGAAACAGATGGATACTCCAGAAAAGAGCGGATTGTTCAGTATTTTCCATCGACGGAGAAGCAGCTGGTGGGGTTAAATTTATTTCCAACTCAAAGTGAGTGTCTCAAGTGGCGTATTACACGCAGTTACGTGATCGAACTGTACAGAAACGAATAATCTCTCGCGTACTTCGATACACGCAACATATCTCGCCGTGATACGTCACGATGTCATGATCGGCGTGTGGAAAACTGTAACAGTTCACGGAAAAAAGAAATCGATATCGAAGAAAATAATTTTCCTGGATCCGCGTGTTATTAGCTTAACGACTCGAATATAATCGCGGCTTATTATCCGCTACGCTTCTTATTCTCCTTTCGCCGCCGTACTCTATCATCGTCACGGTGGTGGTGGGAAGGATTTAAGAGCCAGTGCTGTTATCCTCGTGCGTTTAGAAGCTACGTCGAGCCCGCAAGACGGAGTTTTAGTCAATTATTTGAGAGCGACGCGCAAAATGAACCGTAAGTATTTAAGCCGTGTAAGCCATAAAGCCTTGCCATGCAGCCTTGAGAGCCGCGATCGATATTACGCACTTACTTACGCACCGTGCAATTCCGTGTAAACGACGTCATTAGCATACGTGTTGAGGAAAAGTCGGTAATAATCTCCTAATAATTTCCTTACAAAAATGTGTACCGACTTATTGTAAATTTTTTAAATTCCAAGATGTTTTAGTGCGTGCTGCGTGTCCCGGAATTTAATTTAATTATAAAATACTATGGAATTATCGGATGCGAATTGAATTGAAAATTACAACCACTGAAATTTTGCGAATTTATATCGAAATTTTGTACGTACACAGAGAAAAAATTGGTTAAATCAACGTAACAATGAACTGAAAAAAAAAAAGTAACCAGATGCATTTTGCTTGAGGGAAATCAAATTCGATTCACAAGGATCAGAAACTCTGTTTCCTTCATCCAAAATGCGTTAGATTCGCTCGTTGTCACATTAACTCAACAATAATCTTCTTTCTTCGTTTAAAATTTTGTACGACGCTAGACTGTCGAGTTAAACGAAGTTTAAACGAAGTTTCGCGCTCAAACTCACGAGATACTTTCATCGGAGACAAGAGAGTTTTCTGTTAAGAAAAGAGAAGCAAAAAAATTCTAATATAAATATAAGATACGTCGCAAGTGACGAAGTAAAATTTATCTTTCCGCGGCAAGCGGAAAGCTTTTTTTCAACGTGTAAAATGACGTTCGTTTCACAAGTCGAATCGTTTTTATAACCGCATGTGCTAGAATTCTGACATTGGATGTAATTTTGCAGGAAATATCTCTCTCCTCGCGGTGGTGCTGATTCTGCTGGTAGCCAGCACGTGCGCTCTGCTGTTTTGTAAGCAAATAATTCAATTACGCGTATGAAAGATAACGAGTGACAAGAGTAAACTTTGTACAATCGATCGATGCTCGCCAGTGACTCCATTGCGCGGTACGATTTATCATTTCAGTTAAAAGCGGCAACTGCCCGCTAAAAAATACCGTGAGCAATTGCGGCACCAGATGTACGACTGACTCGCAGTGTGTTCTGAATCAGAAATGCTGCCCGAACAAATGCGGCCACATGTCGTGCGCTGAGCCCAGCGTCATCAGCACCGGCAGCGGATACAAGGGGTCGAACCGTACGTATGAAATTTCGATTTTCATAACGAACTTTCTCACTCCCAAATTCGCGCGATGCTTCTGTCCGAGGTGATAGAGCAGGGGAGTCCTCTCTGTGAAAAGAACAAGATCAAACAAATCCCAGAATAAACATAAATAACGATACAGCAAATCGAAGCAAATGAAACGAAGTAAAGCCGGGAGCACGCGGAAAAGCATAATCAATAAAACTCAAGCAGTGAACACTTTGACTAATCACAGTCGATTATTCTCCTCGCGGTCTAAAAATAATCGGCTGTAATTGGTCGATTGGTCGATCCTGCAGCTCAAGTTTTACCGCTTGCCAGTAAACACCAATTAACGATAACGACATCACACCGATATTATAATTTCTCACTCAGCGATGTGGTAAAAAAAGTGTAATATAATACATGTTGTACATAACAATTAAATCATTGAGTGAGAAACATAACATTGCTGTTTATTGGTGCATTCATGTTTATTTGTGCATTCACGAGGCCTGAATACGAGAATATACGTAATAAAATAAATAAGATTGTGAAATTACCGATTCCTTCGATCGCGCTCAAGCCGCTCAAGCCGCCATTTTGCTTACAGAACAAGCCGTTTACTGCAACGGAGTGAAATGCGCTACGAGTGAAAAGTGCCTGTTCGACCGCAACACCAGACGCGAAAAGTGCACACGGGCCTAACTTCATTCATTACCATAACCGGATCTCTGTGTAAATTTCTATCGCCTCGCTCGTAATCCCGCTGCAAACATGTAATGATATATCGTTCTTTCGCCGGGCTTATTCAACGATTTTCAACGGTAGTGTCCTTATCGTTACGTTGTCGTGTTGCGCAATTCCGCATACCGTACGGATTGTATCCGCGCAACGACAACGTGATGGTAAGACAACGACGATGTTATTTGTCGTTAAAAGTTAAATGACTAGGTCTACTTTTTTACCGACAACTGCCGATTCAGTACGTGTCATTACGCAGATATGGTCATGTCATAAAACAGTTGCATTACCGTACAGTTGCGTGTCGCCGAATCGATAGTCGCCGGTAGATGATATATAGACACAATAAATGTACAAAACAGCAGCTATATGCTATATGTATCTTGGTAATGACGAATCGCCGATTAAGAGGCTCGACTGTACATTTTGGCGCTTTCGTTCCGCGACCGAACGTCGAGCCCGTCGACGTCATTAAGCTTAGCGTAGCTAAGCTATTAGCGAGCTCATTATCGCAATCTGATTGAGGATCAACTTTAGCGTGAGAAATACCTAGATATTTTAGATGTATACCTGTATCTGTAGCGATCTAAAGCAATAAAATACTGGCACTGTGTCGAGAAAGCAGCATGCGTCGTTCGCCATTTGTCGCTTCTCGCTTGGAGTCGATCTCGACTCCAATAATCATAGTTTAAAAGTTGAGATCGAGCGGTCGAACGATCGAGCGATCGAGCGATCGAGCGATCGAGCGATACGGTACGCCGCACCAGACGGTGCGGTTGTCGCGAAAGTCTTCTCTAATCTACAAATGGCTTTTGGGAACTCTGGTCCGTAGGCGATATCAGAGGAAAAAGTGGAAATCTGCAGGTTATGTGCGTCAGCAAAGTAGCAGACTGAAATTTTCTTGTCTTTATCAAAGAAGTGAATCGCCCGGGAGAATCGTGAGACGATGTGACTCGTGACTATTCGAGTTAAAATCCACAAAATGGATCGCCAATCTTACGTTCTCACTCGGTAACCGCGTAAATATCCTCTCCGGGGAGAGGTTAGCTCTCCTCCGGTTCGAGGGAGAGATTAGCTCTCCTTCGCCGACTCGATCGAAAATGGCAGTGGAGTTTCTGATAAATCGGCTCAAGGCCCTGCTTGTGTTGCTCTTCGGTATATTTAAAAGAGCCATGTGCTGCCTTCGACGTCGAAGAAGATCGTCCTGCGACTCTGTACCTCTGTCCACGGTTGGCGTAATACCCAACGTTCTAAATAATTCAACGGTGAGCCGGCTGTGCTTCCCACCACGTATCTTTGTGATAAGCGAGTTTCTTAATGACATTTTGATTGAGACGATGAGATAATAGTATAAAAAGAAGGAAACTTCAATTCTAAGGGAAAAATAGCAAATATCGAAATGTTTATATTCCATTAAATTTTGTACACTCTTGTTAGTCTTGTGTAAATGTTCACGACAGAAATAATTAGAAATTCTCTTCAGGAATTAGAACAGTGGGACAAGTGGGAAGAAAATCCAATTGTTGTGATACCTGACAAACCAGTTAACACGATACAAGCAAAGATAGATCAGTATCGACAGCAAGTCAACAAGCCTCCTGAGACACCCACTGAAGAACAACTCAACTTTTTTGAGGTAATTCTTGATAATGTTATAATTTTAATAAGCTAGAAATACGACTTTTGAACTTTATGTAGGATATGACCCCAAAAATCACTAGACAAACAAAGATCCTAATAAAGGATAAACACATGGATGGCTCATCTCGCAACACTATAAAGTTCATAGCTATGGATCCTGTTCCAACTGTAAGTTTGCGCTTGAAAATTCGGATAATCTAGTGTTTGTAATAATTCAGAAACTTATATCGCACTATGTATCTAGAATGAGTTGGGAGAGTGGGAAGAGAATGCCGCTGGCTGGGAAGTGGACACTATAGAGGAATTTGGTGATCCTACCAAAGCTCTACGAGAGCAAAAAAGGAGAGAGAGGGAACAACGGCTGATTGAGCAGCAACAGAAAAGAATGGAGCGTACAGCAAAACCACCAGTATTGGGTGCTAAATTGTGCTCCTGATGTGAAATCACAAACACATGGGAGTTAATATCAAAATACACAATAACGTACAATCTAATGGCATTCATACTAGAAATTCTCCACCCAGAAATTGGCTCGGTTATGTTAATTATATCATAAGTGCAGTATATTTACTTTTAAATAGAACAATTAACTTGCATTCTGCATGTATTTCATCAGAATGCGTATGTATGCTCACTTGTGTGTATCAGTTTCCTTGACGTTTTCAAAGATAAATGAAATATCGATTTGTCTGTTTCCATAAAAAGTATAATATTTGTAAACATTCCATGTGAATCTTGTACAGTATCGAGTGTGATATGTTTTAGCTTTTACACAAGACAGAATAACTGTTTTGCAAATTTTGTAATAAGTCGACGCGATAAGTCGAACCGAGTAAACTTCGTCTTATATCACGAATGTCTGTAATAATCTTGACGAATTTGTAATCTTTGTGCTAGTGAAATTTGCCAAAAGCTGATCTTGCAGAGGAAAGAAAGATGTTAGTATATTTTAAACTGTTAGATTTTTCCATGGTTTTGGTTAATCATGTATGATTATAAAGTAACGGTGATCATGGATTTTTAAGTGGATTTCATAATAAAGTGTAATTATGTTTAGACTGAAAATTTCAAGTTTCAGGATATCCCACGTAGACCCGCAACACCGAATTCGGTGAATGAATCCTGACACATATCTGCTATTTTTCAAAGGTATTTTTCCTCGGTAAATATAAAACCAAATGTTCCTTTGCAAAACATTTTTTTGTCTGCTATTGTCATGCTATAACTGATTACAGAGAATACTAAAACGAAAATCGACGTGTGTCGCTTGGCTCGAGCGACTTCGTTGCTTTTTCGCTATCATTTGTTACATTTCTTTAATTAATAGTTCGGTTGTTACGCAAACATCGCAAAATGATATGGGAATTTTATATTTATCTCAATCCGTTCTTTTATGTCTTCATGGATTCCTCCTGGAGCGAGGAATTTGTGAAACACTCTGTATATGTATTTTTCGGATTGCAATTTTAGTATTATTTCGACTTCGGATTATTAACTTAAGGAATGCCAACGTGTGTGTATATATTTAAAATAAAAATTATTCTAAATTTTCTCAGGTCTTTTTCCCGTTATACCATATCTATTTACCGTCCATGCTTATTTCGAGCTCTATGTTTCATATTTCGGCCACGATATTTCTAAGAGGACGCTAGTGCACAACGGAATTTCTCTGGTACGCCAACAGTCTTTATAGTATCTCGTCCGATCCGATGGTCATTTACTCTCAGACTCCCACGCAATGTATACGCGTGCACGCGTATCGACCAGGGACGTACGACACGCACATCATATAAACACATGTGTTTACGTGTGATGCACGTAAAATCCTATCCATGCCGTCATCACGAGCGTCTGAGACAGGTTTTATCGAGCGATAAAGAAAGGAATCCCGAAGAGAAGGAGAAGCGCACGAGGAAGATCTCGGCTGATTCAGGTTAGTGATAATACGGCGACGTGCAGATACGACGAACACCGCAGCGTGGCTCTCGTCAGTCGTGGCTGCGAATGTCGCCACGTACATAATTCACGGCCATGTGCCGAGCCGATAATCGTCTCCGTCAGCTCTACCGACGGCGATGCATGCAAATACGAAATGTCAACATTCAGAGGTGAGCCGTTTCGCGACGGGTGCGTAAGCAACGACAAACGGCGACGGCGCGTCAGCGAAGTTAGCCTCCCCAATTTCGTAAGAAATTAGGACACCACCAATCCAATCCAATCCAATCCACGTAGAAGGAAGAGAAGAGAAGCGCGCGCGTGTGTCACCGCGAGACCCAAACTTTGGCTGACTGGAGACAGCTGGAGACCAGCTGAAGACCAGTCGAAATGGACTGATCGGTCTCCCTCACTTTCTTCGGTCAGCTGGCGTATGTTCATGACAAATCGAAAGTTCTCACGGGGAGAGACGGACCTTGACACGCGGATTCCAATTGAACTCGAGAGATTAGACATGTCAATGGTAAATGAGCATACTGCGCGACGGAAAAAAAACAACGAGGTGCTTTGTGCGCCGGAGAAACGGGATATAATCCAACTGATAGCGGGACCGATAAATTCGAGCTGAGTAAATACTGCGCGAAGGTGTGATTCCGAATGCATCGCGTATTGCAAGCGGACACGATAGATGGTCGTTTCGTTGGTTGAGAGGAAACAGTTGTGTGTGTGTGTGTTTCTTGGAATCCGGTGCCCTACGAGGAAATACCGATCGACCAAGTCGCTTCTCTGTTTGAACCAACAGAGATATATACGACTTGTAAGAGACAAATATACCTATGTGCGTTGATGTATATATATATATATATATATATATATACGTGCGTGTGTTTTAAATATATTTCTTTTTATATGTATATAGAGCTCTTGAAAGATTGTTGGCTTTTATTATGACTATATGGACTGTTTGATTTTTAGATGTGGAGTGCTTCCTTATCTTTAAATATAATATGGTGTATGATAAGAGTTACGTTATACATGACAAGAAACCCAGTTATGACTCACACTGATATATAAACTTATAATCATGTAAACGTGGCCTGTACAAAAATATTGTATGGTTTATGTGTCGTAAAGTAAACAAAAATATCGCAACAATGGGTTCTATCGCTTTAGAGGAGTATGAGTTAATGAGGGACTCAAAATATAGAGTGTGAGTGTACAATAATTGCGTATCATTATCTAAAATTAACTGACAGAAAATTATCTGACATGTATTTCGAAAACTTCTCATTCTCTTCAAACAATAATTATAATTTTTCAATACAGTTTGTTTAATATTTGTATATAATAAGTCAATTAAGTTTGCAATACAATTACGATTACAATTAAAGATTGTAATAATTAAAATTTAATATATATGTATACTATAATATTTTATATCTGTTTTAGCTATGTGTCCGCTGTTGATAAGGCTCTAAAAAGCTTCGAATACACAAGTGAATGGGCAGATTTAATTTCTGCATTAGGGAAACTCAACAAAGTATTACTTAGTCATATGAAGTTTCCTGTTATTCCCAGGAGAATTAAAATATCGAAAAGATTAGCACAATGCATGCATCCAGCATTACCTTCTGGTGTTCATCTGAAAGCTTTAGAAACTTATGACATTATTTTTAAATGTATGGGCACTAATAGGCTCAGTCATGAACTCTTTATCTATAGCGCAGGTATGTTGTGCGCATGCTGTGCATATTAAAAGCAGTAATTGTAAATAGTTTTTTTAATACTTTGTAATTTTGTTTTTAAATAGGTCTCTTTCCATTATTGGGTCATGCTGCCATGAACGTCAGGCCATCATTGTTGACAGTGTATGAGACGCACTTTGTGCCACTTGGTGAAAGGTTAAGACCAGGCCTGAGTGGTTTTCTAAGTGGTGTCCTCTTGGGTCTAGAAGATGGTTCTGACCATTTCGACAGGTGTGCTAAACTGACATAACATTCACATTGTATTTATAATGTCGTTAACTATGAATGACAAAAAAATTTATGACGTGTATTACTTTTTCAGAACCAATTCCTTATTAGAGAAAGTGTGCGATGGTGTTGGTGCGGAACACTTTTATGCGTGTCTGTGGGACTGCTTAGCTTCGAATTCTGGCATCCGGTTGCCTGCTATATCATTTGTTCTAGCACACTTCAATAAAAAGCTATTGATGGAGGAGCAAGAATACATTATGGGTACTAATATTAAACTTATGGTAAGAGAAATTTTATTTAATTATTTTGAGATAATATATTATTAAATATTGAGGCTTGTTCACATGTGTCTTATTACAGGTTTCAGCCTTATGCGCCGGAGTACAAGACACTTCGGTACTAGTGCAGAGAAGTGCACTGGATTTTCTATTGATAGGTTTTCCTATTCACAATAGTCAGTTAATGCGTCAAGATATGATAATATTAATCAAAGCTGCTCTGGTTACTATACTACGAAGAGACATGAGTTTAAATAGGTAAGGACTGATGCAACGCGATAATCTTTGACAAATTTTTCCTATAACTCTGTTACATGTCTCATCTTTAAATTGTAGACGCTTGTTTGCCTGGTTGTTAGGCACCGAAGTGAGCACGTCAATTTTAAAGATAAAAACGCAAGTAGCCGCAGATACTAAGGAAGATTCCATAACGTATTTTGATATATATTCGAAAGAGATGCTAGTCGAAGCGATAAAATACCTTCTTAAAGACGTATGCGAAGAGGATTCACAGGATCTGAAGCCATATAGAATACTTGTTTCATTACTCGATAAAGTGGATATCGGACCAGTAATTTTGGATGATATCCTGTTTGAAGTGTTCAGGTAAAGTTGAGATACATTACATACATTTTAAAAGAAAAAAAAAAGGTTCCGTCCGAAACTAGCTTTCTAGCTCTCTATTTGTTATATTTCAGGACATTTTATAACGCTTGCAAACAATCAGTAGCAAATCACGCTTCGAAAGCAAACGAAGTAGTGAAATCCGCGAATCTATTGTTCTCTACGCTAGAGCCGTCATACATCTGGATACATTGCGGACATTTGTTTGAGAAGGCCTGCAGTATCAGAGCGAAGACGCAAGTTACGATAGAAGACGTTTCCGTGAGGCCCGTCGGCAGTGGAATGCCAGATCTAGTGGAAGTGTGCATACTGACGGAATTCCTGCTAGAGACCGTGTCGCTGGACGCATTCATAGACACTCCGTCTGAACATCTGCCCGGCTTATTTTACGAGATCACGAGCAAACTTTTGTATCACATCAACATTCTGTCCCCGATGGAGATCTCGAAGAGTCTCAAGTTGTGTGCTAAGATCCTATCGAAGATGCAACCGACCATGATGACAACTCATACGGACAAGTACGAGGTGGACACCAAAGTGGACGTGTCTCTGAACAACATCACAATTCCTAGCGATCATTCTTCCTTGACGACGATCCCCTTGGAGAAGAGTCAGTCGGACAGTAAGTTAAACAAGCCCGATGCGACCAACGCATCTTTCACGGAGAAAAGCCCGAGCACGAGGAGAAGAGCCAATTCCGGCGGCGCTACTAAAAGGAGCGAGAAGAAGTCGAAGAAGAAAAGCAGCAAGAGCACGCCCAAATTGAACGATACTTACAGCATACAAGCCGACGGCAGCAATATTTCGGTTGTGGTGAGTGAAGACTCAAAATCTTTACCCAGGAACAAGAGCATGGACGACATCAAAGCAAGCTGCATCGAGAGCAACGGATTGAGCCCCACGAGCCCCAAGAGCAGTCAGCTGTCCACGTTGAAACTCTTCGCGAACGTCAGTCCAAACGGATCGACGGGTTCCTTGTGCAAGGGACCATCTCCGGCTTTTCAAGCTCAGCATTCTATGCTGGAGAAATGCCTCCGTCAGTATGAGATATTTTATGTCAAGTTGATCAGCCAGCGCATACTCAGCAAGGAGAGAACGGTGCAGGATATGTTTGACCACCTGGTAGTGTCCTGCCCGCGCAAGAGTTTCGACGAGAGAATGCGCTACCTGGAGCACCTGTTGAACGCCAAACTGAACATAGAGGACTCCGGATTCTTCAGCCAAGACACATCCGTGACCGAGGACACCAAGTGCCTGGATATTTTTCACCTGTCCCTCGACATTGCAGCACACTCGGACTGGACCGAGGCTATGAAGATAGCGTCCACCCTGTTCGTCGAGTTGTCCGCGTTCCCGAAATACCGCCAGCCCGGTGACGATGTGCACGTGGAGGAGGAGCCCAAATTCGAGCAGGTTCTGCCGGACTGGCTGAAGGTCCTGATAGTTTGTTCCTGCTGGCTGCAGAAGCAACCGGCGTTGCAGTTGACGAGCATCGCTACGTTGTTGGACTTGATATCGTTGCTGGAAGCGCACAACGATGTCGAGACGCATCCCAAGAGCGGAGAGGGCATGACAGCCGTAATAATGGCGCCTTTGTTAAAGCAATGGCACGTTACTTACCTGATGCAGTACACTAATATATTTCAGGTATGCGCTCGTAATTCTTTCGTATGTATACACCCAATGATTTTTGACCACTAAATATAACAAAGTATAACGTTTATTGTACAGAGCATTTCTGAATTCCACGACAACAACAAACTTACGGGACTTACAAGATTCTCTATGTTGGAAAAAAGTTTTAGTAAATATGTCTACAAGAGCTTGCTTTTTGAGATACAGTTTTCAATAAATGACAACAATGAAAGAAAATTTATCGCGATTTTCTTCTAGCGAATTAAAAATGCCAATTAAAATGCTTTTGCTTAATTTTTGAAAATAATAATTATCAATTTTTGATAATTTCTGAATATCAGTCATTCATTGTGACGTTGGTCGTACCGTTGTACGTTGGTTGTTACCGTTTGTCGCGAGTAAAATAAAAAATGCAATGTTTTTCCCCTTATCATCATGGATGCCTACACTTTCGAGAAGCTTGTAAATATATGGCAGATATGTTATACAAATTGTCCAAGAGAATTACTTATTTTTTAAAACACGACACAATGAATAGGATATATATTTTTCTTTAAACTGAGATTGTGGCAGTTGTGTTTCGGAAACTAAGCACGTTTAAGGACATATATTTGCTAGGATTCATTTACTTTTTAATGTATATAATGTATCCTGTGAATTTGACGGTGTAAAGTTTCAGATATATATCCTGTATCACACAGAAATTACCAAAGATATAACGTATGCTGATGAAGGAATTATTCCATGTTAAGGTTTTGGCGCACTCCTTGTGGCATCATTTAGGCGAGCTTCCCGCCCATAAGTTTAGGATGCGTTGCGTAGAGCTGTTGCATGACCTGCATCATACCTTGTACAATTCCTGCGACGCGGTTGAGGACCTGATAGGGTCTGCGCTCACCTCTGAGAATCCTGAGAAGAAAATCGAAGCGTTCGGCAGATTCGCCACTTTATGGCACCTGGGACGAGAGATCGAGACGAATCCGCGGCTACGTGGTTGCCCCAGGACTTTCGACCAGTAAGCAAAAGACATTAATTTTCTTCGTTTAACTAGTCGTTATTAATGACCCCCGAACACGTGTTTGTCGCAGGTCGTTATTGAAAATGCTAGACAATCTTCAGCTCGCGGACAATTCGCCGTTGAAGCTGCAGGCCCAGTCGTGGCTGCTACATTCCCTAATGCGCGGCGATATATCACGCGTAATAGATCCACTATTGACAATACTCTTGGATCCGTCCACCTGCCGTATGAGCGTTCTTCACGTTAGTATACAACACAGCAATACCGTCCTAACGAAGAACGACCCGGTGGAGGAGAAGTCGGAGGTGCAGGACGACACGGAGGGCGCCGCTAAGATCTACGCGATTAGCTCGGTGGACGGTAATGTGATATATCATGTGAGCGACAACGTGGACGAGGACAAAAAGTGGAAGAAGGGCAAGAAGAAGAAACAGACGATCAATCCTGTGAAGATCAAGCGGATCTTTGCCGTGACGACCTTGGCGACTGGCGACAATTGCAGCCACTACGTCACGGAGAGGAATCAGTTCATGAAGGAGCTCGAGGTGCCGCCCAGCATATCCGGCAACAGGAAGATCTCCGTCTTTGTGAACCCACTCTCGATTAATTGTAACGAGAACTCGACGGATTCCTTGACGGAGGACGACTCGTTGCCGAGTATGCGGAAGGCAAACCTAACCACCGAATTGTTGAAGAACGCCACCCGTTTCAAGAAAATTGACTTCGACAAAGGTTCCACCGCCAGTTTAGACGAGAGTCTCTTCGAATCGGCCAATTCCAGCTTGAAGGCAAAAGACAAGAACAGCCTGAAGAAGCTGAACGACGACGTCGGCTCGTCGTTGGACTCCATCACGAACAGCTTGGACTCGAGCAGCCCCGAAGTGACTAATAATAAACAGTCGAAGCCGAAGAAGGAGCCTGTCATAATGCCAGGCAGTTCCAGGGAGGTGGCCGGCACCATCATCAAGGGCAGATACTACAGCACGAATGAGTTCAGCGCGAATTACGATCATGAGATCGGTAGTTTCGAAGCGAGCGCGGAGGTGCCTAGCTGGACGATGGACGACGAGGACGGCGACCTGGACGCCAGCACCACCGCGGAGGAGTACTTCAGCAACTCCAGCAGCACCAGTATAGTCGAAGAGATCTTAAACGAGGTGCTCGATCGCGCGATGCAACTGTGCGATGCCGCGGAATCGTCAAAAAGCGTGAGTATCCCAATTATTTATTTATAGTTTGTTGAAAGTGGCTGTAAATATATAGCCACAAAATGATACGTTCAATAATCTTACTGAATGCCGACTATACAGACTATTTTCGTTATATATCTATCATATCTGTTATGTTCTCATCCATATTTAGTGGGTTAAGTTCAATCATTCAATCGCGTTTTCATTTCTATCGAGCGATTTCTGTATATTGTACATTGTTTCGGCGAGAATTTGCACGATGTTTCTTCGCTTGCAGTCGGAGGAAATCACGCAGCAGAACGCAAAGTCCAATCGAAACGTCGGTCTGGGCGTTCACAATCTTCACTCGCACATGTTGCTTTACTGCGGCGTATACGACTCCACCAGGACTCTCTACGCTCTGCGTACGCTCAGGAACGAGCTGCTGACGAACACGAGAATGTTCTTGTGTTGCGCTGCGACAACCGGCGTGGCGAGCACGACCAAGAACGCTTCGACGATACTGCTGAACTTGTTGGCGAGGCATCGGAAGAGCGTTTTCGGCAGGAATTTCCACGGCAGCATTGCCAACTCGGAATTCATAGCGGCTTATCGGAGCAGTATGTACCTGGAAGTGCTGATAAGCGTATGCCTTTACTTCGCGAGAAGTTATTATCCGAATCTCGGACAGATGAGGCTTACGTACGAAGAGATCGCCGGTAATCGTCAGGTACGTTTCTTCTTTTTTTCTTTTTTTTTTCTTTTTTCTTTTTTTGTCATGAATAATAAATAACTCCTTGAATATTGTCCACGTGTGTGTGAGAGGAGAAAAATCAAATTTAATATTAGTAAAATATATCAAAAATATATAAAAATACGTAAAAAAAGTATACATATATATATCTTTTTTCATAAATTATTAATATATACATATATTTTCGTCTTAATATCACGCACAGACACACACATCGAAATTATAATCTTTACAGGTGCAACTTGCGAGCGCAGAGCTACTGACGCTGATGTTTTCCGAGCTGATCCCAATTGTACGCGACTCTGGGAAAGGTTTCAGCTGCTACATAGTCGACCTGCTGACCAAGTGCAAGGTACAGAAAGTTGCGCTGCACTGTCTCGTGTCCAGCGTTATGAGTATGAGGAATGCTCACAAAGAAAACGAGGACGTCTTCACGTTCACCGAGGAGATCGTGCTGTTCAACGATCCGTTCATCGACAATGACGTTAACAAGTGTAAATTTCGAGCGAGCGATCATACGGAAGCTTTCCAGATACAGTTGCTGCGGTGAGTGTGTAATAAAGTACAGTGAATGCTTCAGAAACACATTTTACTTTACCGCCCTGCAAGTGACCGATCACATTTCCAGATTATTGCTGTCGTTAATAATGTTGGAGCATCAGTGTAGCAGCCAGAAAGGGGAGGAGATCAACCCGACAGTATCGTCCATGCCAAGCTCGCCGGCACGGACTCTGTCAAACTTGATAGGCAACAGCCTGAAGTACGTTCCCGGAGCGGCGATCCCGCAGCAACCGATGTTCCTCGCCAGTATTCTCAATGCATTGCAACTCGTACGTAATTCGCGATATTGGAATAATAAGTGACCTGCATCGATGAATATGTTAACATTAACATCATCTCACTCAGGATCATATGAGGCATCTTCATCAACACTGGACGACGCTCGTCACGTCCAGCCTGCCATTCATGGGATCGTCACTGACGACCGTCGTTACGTCGGTCATTCATCAATTGTGCAGCAATATCGAGCACCTAGCGTCGTATTACATCAGCGAGGAGGCCGCGTTGACATCGAAATTGCAGGATATCAGTACGGTCGAGTGCTGTTTGCCCGCGGATTACACAGTGACACATCTGGAGGCTTTGACGTATTTGCTGCATTATTGCCTGCTGGATACTTCCCAGCAAATTGGGTTCTCCTTCAACCAGCCGCTAAGTACGATACAGACAGGAATCCCCGGCGCTAATCCGAGCCAGATATTCAACAATCTTATACACGTCTTCATGCCGAGCCCGCTCACGTCGGTCAGTTCCCTGCATCCGCTAGATGCAGTTTCTACAAATTTGAATTTTAGCTTGTGCGCTGATGATAAAACACATTTTCTTTTTCTCCCGCAGGATCTATCCGCAGCGAAGGATAAAACCGGTGCCACCGAACTGCAACAACACGCCAGAAGAACGGCGCTGAGCCACTTGCCGAGGATAATAGCGTCCTTATCTGCCTTGTGGCAGGCAGTCTTGGCGACGAAAGACAAGTAAACATTCTACCATATTTTTTATGTACACAGAAACATTTTATATTCCATTAATATAATATTGTTGTGCTTCTTTTTTATGATGCTGTATAGCGAGCAAGCCAGCTGTGTGGTGGGCAGCCCGAGAATAGTCAAGTATCAATTGTTGGAGCTCTTGTCGCCAATCTCTTTCCATCACGGAGCCAATTTCCTGGCCGCAGTCGCAGTGGCATGGCACGAGAGACGACAGCCGTCGGCCGTTTCGAAGAAGGTAAATATTAACTATTTGATTAATCCTTTGAATATATTCCGTGTGGAGTTGCCGAACGGTTGAGAAAAACGGTTATCGTGAGAATATTTGTGTTGTGAAACACGTTATCATATGCTTATACGTCTTCTGATAAAGTAACTAATATGAATGATAAAAAGATTATACTTTGGGATATGAATCAGTTTGTGTCAACAAGATGAAGGAAAGTAAGCATTGAGCGTCCATCAATTATAATCGATAAATACATACATACATACATACATATATATATATATATATTGAAAAAAAAAATAAAAGCAACGTGCGAAATAGGCAATATATTTAGCAGCTTGGCTTTGGAAAAGAAACTTTCATTTAAACCCGAGTTCGTTTATACACAGATGCTCCCAGAAGCCTGTCCCAACCAGCAAGTGATGGTTCATCTGGTTAGCGCGATCCGCGTGATGCCTATTGACACATTGGTTCACACCGTGCACCAAGTGGTGAAAACGCCGCCGCCGATACACGGGATTAAGCAGGACTTCTCGTTGGAGGTCTCGGTGCTGGAATTACTTTACGTGTACATGCAAAGTAACACGTCGCAGTCGCTCATCGAGTCGTGGGCATCTTTGCTCAGTCTGCTGAAGGACGGTCTGTCGTTAACAGCGCCCGCGCAATTTCTCTTGCTGGCTATATTGAACGAGTACGTGCAAAAGTGTCCGCCTATGCAGGAGAAGAAGGACATCAAGGATCTGCAAGACGTGTCTGCGAAGGTAACGATTGTTATCGCACGCTTTGTGTTGCATTGCCGCGATAAGAGAACGGTCGCTGAATATCACTCGATTTCCGAACATTCCAGCTCATCGAGTCGTGTTCGCAAATAGCCGGCGCGTGTCTGGAACAGACAACGTGGCTGAGAAGAAACCTGGCCGTCCGAGAGGACGTCTTCGAGGTGGTGGAAGGTTCCTCGGAAGGTAAAGAAGGAAAGAATGGTGCTGGTGCGTAATGTGCATATTATTTCTTAGCTATACTTGTGAAAAATACTTTCTCAACGTAGTAACGATTTTTTCTTTTTTTTCTCTCCCTTTTTTTTTTTTTAATCTTTTTCTTCCATTTCTCTCGATGTGCTTTATTCCCTCAGTTCTGTGACCTTACATTAGCGAGCGAGCAGCTTCGACCTTTTTCGCCGGTGTTCGTACGTACGCGCATTGATGGAAACTTGATACTTTTTTACAGTGACACCCGGTACTCCGCCTAACGCGGCGTACAGCGTTCAGGCGCAAGCGGTATTGGCGGAAATACTTGCGCCGTTGTTGGACGTGAGTTACGGTTCGCAGGAGAAAGAACGCGTGGTGACGTTGCTGACGAATCTCATGTACAACGTTACGCCTTACTTGAAGAATCACACGTGAGTTTTGTGAGACTCGCTTTTATAGCGCTTTTTTTTCTATAGCTTTCTGACGTCGCTCGATTCTCGATTGTCGACGACAAAAAACAGCATTCTGATTTTTTATTGCATTCTCACAGAATAAAGAACATCGCTTCATTCACCGCCTGCTCCCAGCTGCTGGCCTCCTTGTCAGGATACCAATACACACGAAAAGCATGGCGCAAGGATGTCTTGGACCTATTACTCGACCCAGCTTTCTTCCAAATGACACCGGCGTGCTTACCGTACTGGAGAACTATAATAGACAACCTGATGACGCACGACAATACCACCTTCAGAGATTTAATGAGTAATTAGCAAGCACCCTCTCCTCTAACGGCATGCGACATGTTCGTTGTAACCGTAGAAGTCGAGCTAACGTTATTTCATTGAACAGATCGTGTCTCCATGGCTCAAGGCAGCGGGATCAGTATATTCTCGTCGAAAGAGCAAGAATACGAACAGAAGGCACAACTGTTGAAGCGGTTGGCGTTCGTTATCCTTTGCAGCGAGACGGATCAGTATCACAAGTACATGCCGGAGATACAAGGTGAGTTTAGCTCGGCAGGATTTATCGGATACTCAGACCCACACACACACACACACACACACACACGTATAATTGTTGATTGGTTATTTTGCTTTCAGAACGTTTAGCAGATAGTTTACGCCTACCCCAAGTAATCCCGTCTATCCAGGCGCAAGTGTTTCTATGTTTTCGCGTATTGCTATTGAGAATGTCACCGCAACACGCAACGTCCTTATGGCCGGTCATAGTTAGCGAGCTTGTTCAAGTTTTCCTCTACATTGAGCAAGAATTGAATACAGACAGCGAAGAGTTCAGGTACGCGAATTCTTCTGATTCATGTTGCTTCCCGGATATTGAGCAAACTCGCTTATGGGACGCTACTGCTTTGTATTGTGCATGGTATATGTTTATTTTGCGTACGCGCGATTGGTCATTACCTTATCAGAGCTATGTCTAGGATATGTATTTTTCCTTTGTGTCTCATATGTTCTCTTGTGTTTTCTTTTATGTTCTTTTCTTTTTCCTTCAAAGTCGCGTTATGGCTTCGACGTGACCGACAGTCACAGTATAGTAGCGAAACGTCTTGTAATACTTGTGAATTATCGTTGGTACACATTGGCATGATCGGTAGCTCTGTGCGCGTTTTGCGCATTGACCTTAAGAGAGCATTGCATTCGAGACACGATCAGGAGATCACTAACATTCGCAGGACACTCGAAATACAAGTGACAGATCTCTGAATACATAGAATATTGTGTAGAGTACCGATGTCCCTTCTCGAGGTTTCGAATACATATTTCAATACCGACTGGTAAATAGCAGTAAATATCCTCAACAAATTTCTCTCTGTATACGTCCCCACTAACATGGACACGAACCTAATATCGTACTGTTTTTTGGCTCTGTTTCGGCATCCGCGATTTGATGGGATTTGTGGTGCCTCCGTAACTTGAATGGTGTTGGGACAGCAGTCTTCAGAGCAGGTAACTCGATGGTCCAATGCAATATTCGACGTGTACCGCGTGGCGTACACATACGGTTAACAGTGCGAAGGAGTTGACTTCGGTAATGTGTGAAATACTGCGAGAAGTACCTTCAGTTTCAGCGTCTAAGTACATCTCTATACTCGGCGCCTGAATTCATCTACTGTTTTCTAAATATTTGAAGATAGATATGTATATCTATCAAAGTGATTTGCCACCAAGATTTGCACCTGCGAATATTCAAAGATGCTGAACCACAACTGGTAACCGTATGCAGTGCGCGCAAAATTGCCGTGCCGAGCCGAGCCGAGCCGAGTCGTCTGTCGGGAAAATTGTATATCGTTTTTACATTGGCTGGGTCGAACCGTCACGCTTCTCAAGTTGCGAACGCTTAATAGCGGTACACTAAATAACGGCGCACGGTTGTGTTTCACGCAGCTCGCACATCAAGCTCCTGTCGGCCCTGGACTCGTCGTGGGCTGTCAACGCCAGCAACGGGCTGCAGGCGCACGGACACCCTCACTGGTTGCAGTTGCAGCTGGCCGCTGCTAAATTGCTAGACCTGGCGTTGCTGTTGCCCGCGCACAGATTACCGCAATTTCAGATGTGAGTGGCCGCTTGAAACGATTCCTTGGGCGCGCGCGCGCGCGAGTTCGCCTCAAGAGCAGCGGAGAGTCGATCTCGAGACAGCCGCGTCGTGTCTCGCGTAAGACAGATGCGTGCATTCATTTATTCATCCCGTCGATTTACAGGTACAAATGGGCGTTCGTTGGAGACGCGGCGGCAGGCTGCGCGGATAACAACAAATTGTCCTCGGACTTTGTGCCGCACATCACGCGAATCGCGAAATTAATGGATAGTAAGGTGAGAGCTCCCTCGCGACTGAGCAGCTCTCGCTGCTTTCGACGAGAATTTCTTGGCGCGTACACGAGAAGCGATTGCTCGCTTCTCGTGTTTCCGGCAGGGGACAGCTTGACGTGTGTGAGAATACGTGTGTTGAGAGGCAATGCGACGATCCCGTGAACGATCAGATTTGGTAATTGAAATCTCGCCCTTCCTCCTCTGCTTCCGTCCAACACTGCTCCGGTGTCAGGCACTTCTGTCTTATCTCGTCGAAGACATAGTCCTCCTTGCACTCGCACCCGCTTCTACACGGTGTGTAACAATCCACCACGTCCGGCTCCATGCACGTGAATTGGCAGAGGCAATGCGTCCAGACTGACCGGTCGTCGCACTGTTGGTAGCCTCGGGAGCCTACAGAGGCGAACTCGTCGTAGTCGTAGCCGGGGATCCGGTGCTTGGTGTATCTGTAGACCTTCCTGGGCAATTCGTACCAGTCGATGTGCTCGGCGAACAGATTTCTCTCGAAGGAATCGACGTTGTTGCCAAAGGCGGTGAGACGGTGATCCTGCGACTCGGGATACGCGCCGCGTTGGCGCTCCGTTTCCTCGTAAAAGTCGTCCGCCACCGCATCGACGCGTCTCTTGTGGAAGTTGCCAACGCGGTCCTCCGACAAGTCCTCGTAAAAGTCGAAGTCGTACTCGGTATCGTCCTTGTATTCTGAATACGATAATGAAATAAAAACGATATTCGATTGTCGGTCCGTATTTTTAACGCCAAGTGCCCCGACGATTAACATGGATTTTGAATATATTAACCGCCGGTGAAAATGCGTGACAGGTAATACGCTGAAGAAGTACGCGATGCAAGGGAGGAGGTTTGCTTCTCTCAATATCCAATGTTGATGAAAATATGTCGATATAAAATGCTCCGTTGTAAATTCGAGTCATTTTTACAAGAAATTACCTAGGAACCTAGGAATGTCACTTTGACTCTTTTGACAGTTGTGATTAATAGACTTCCTTAACGACGTTTACGCGAAGCCCGGAGCGGAAGTTCACTCTCGATCGCGAGGAGATTAAACTGATTAGATCAATCTGCGATCTGGAATAGGTCGTTGCACTACGTGCAACGTGGTTATCTTTTCTCTAATACTCGTTAATTAGCATCAGTTAAGCTCGCATCGGAGCTGTTTGAAGTGTCGACCGGCGCGAATAAAAAGAAAGACGTTACGAGTCGTCAACGCAATTACTCGCAAGTAATATTCGTGAGTGTGTATGAGAGGAAAAAAAAAGTATCCAGACGGTGCATGGACGGTAATGAAGAACCGACGAAAGAGAATCGCAAGTGAGCTGAAAGTATTACCGAGTAACGCGAGAATCCGCATTATTCCTTGAAACGAACGGAGGAAACAGGTCGAAAACTCGCCCCAACACTCACCTCCGCTGACAATCATCACGGCGCACAAAATGTAGCAACACAGAATCTTCAGCCAAGCCATCGCTGCTACTGCTACGTCAGACTCCTCTCGCACAGATCTCGAGCTCTGCGCCGACTGTTTGAATTGCAACGTGCAAGTGCTCTCTCAATTATCGCTGCGAGGGCCTACTCTTATATAGGCTTTGCTTAAAGTCGCTTCTGTTTAACGCAACACCGCCACGCACAGTGTTATATATGTATCTTCAATTCAGTTCCTTCCGAGCGAGTTCATTGTGAGCGATCGGTTGTCGAAAAGCGAATTTAGGAACTTTGATTCAATCAGATTGAAACACAGCTTCCTTCTCCTTCCGTTACTTCGTCTTCTTTTTTCCGCTCAGATTTCAGGTTTGTTGGCATTAACGCGCTGGTGCGAGAACAGGGCTCGCGCGAATGACCGAGCCTGACGCGCACGCGTCTCTGTCCATTTCTGAAATACTTATTTTTGTAACGTGGTAATCGTACATATGTTTGTTTTTGCAGTCACGCCAATACACGCTCTCTTGTCCGTCGAGTGAATGTTGCACAACGTTCAGCGGCGAAACGGCGATCTTTCCTTTTCTTTCATCGTCGCATTGTCTCGATCGTGTACAAATACAATGTTCAGTATATTTGAAAAAAAAACTCTCTACATTGCTCTTCATATTAACATATTTTCTCGCTCGCAGTACAAACCGGAAGGCCCGCCGCCGAAGAGGAAACCGGGGGAGCTCCTGCTGACGTCGAACAACGTCCGTTCCTTGCAGGACCTGCATCATTTCTTCTCAAGCCTCAGTCGCGCCACGTGCGACACGCATGTGCCGATAAATAACACACAATTGGAGACTGTGATCGAACAGGACTTCCTTGAAAAAATGCCAGCCGTGCCAGCGAGATAGTAGGGGTACGAAGAGGTAGATAGATAGATAACATCCGTTTGTCAATCGGGAAGTGAGAAGGAGAGAAATAAAGGAGAAAAGATATGACCGTGTTAGGACTCTTTATTCTTTGATATATTTGTAAGAAAATGTACAACGAGGGTGTGTGTCGTAGTTTCGCCGTACTCGAGTGTCGATACGTAACTACTATAAATGTTTCATAAATGTGATACAGATAATGCGCAAGCACTCAGAGAAGACACGAGAGACTCTCGCTGTCAAAATCTGCGCGTCCAATACTTCAAACGGATGAAAAGAGATGCGACGAACTTGATACACCCTATGCACTTAGATAATAATAGCGTTAATCTCTTGAAACGGAGGAAAGAATCGACAGAGAGAGAGAGAGAGAGAGAGAGAGAGAGAGAGAGAGAGAGAGAGAGAGATAACATTTGCATTGAGAGAAACGCGTTAGTTCTATTGCGGATAGATTGTAGATAAAGCGATAAATTTTTTTCACGTATAGTCGTTCGATCAGGAGATATCTGGCGCGTTTAGAATAAATCGAGCTTTTGTTACTGGTTTTTTATTGATTAAGCTTTCGACTTGTCTCCTCATTCGGTTGTGAATAGTTATCAGCGTGTATGATACGGCAAGCTAAGCTCGCGCGTTGACCTGCTAACTGTAAGATTGTACAGAGAAACGATTGTACAGTGTAACATAATATTTAATAATGGATGATAAAAGGTCTTCCCGCGCTATTTTCTCTTGACATATGCGCACGTCGTTCATGCTTTCTTTAACAATTCTTTCCATCTAATTCTTCCTTTAACTTTGCGTTCGTTTTTAACGTTTGTTTGTGAAATGATTCAGACACATTTTTCCTTGATGAACGGCTGATAACGGCTGTCAGCGCACCAAATGGTTATAATTGCGAGTCACTGCTCACAGGTTTATACGGTAATTGGTTATAACAAAATTATACCAAAGTGACAGTATACAGCGTAAATATTAGTTTATTAGTTTAATTATTCTTTGTTATATTCTTATCTGAGATGCATAAAAATATGATGAATTCATTGTATTATACAAGATAAAAATGATATATATATATATATATAATTATATGTGTTATATAATGTAATATCGTATATAACATATTATGCACAAGATATAATAAATTCGTCATATTTTATCTTAAATTGGGATAAAACGTCCGATAACCGAAAAAAACTCGTTTTCGGTGCTTTCACGCAGATATTTTTTTATCAGACATATTAAGATGTATGGGAATTCAAAAAGTAAAGTAAACAAATAAATAAGTGATAAATCTGCTGGCCAGGGACGTTAGGCCAGGTTAGGGACGTTTCATCCCCCATATATTTTCCCCGAATCTTCCATTGCAGTTGTAACGTTGAACGTCTTGTATATTATCACTTCGGCTCTTATCGAATTATTACGTAAGCTCCCAAAAAATTACTCGTAATCGTGAAGGTTTAATACGCTTTATCGGAACTTTCGTCGGAAAAGAATGTGTCCGGATCGTCTCACAAACGAGTGTGTAATCATTCCCGTGCGATAACGGCGGACACAAAAAAGATTCCCTTACGAGACCAGCGAGAGTCACAGAAATTGGGATAGATTTAGTAAACGACACACAATTCGAACGATCCTCCCCCAGTCGTGACGTCCAGCGAGAGAAACGCACGATGTTATTATTAATAGTGAATGTTAATGATTAATAACGTTAATTATCAGAATCTTGGAAATTCGCGAGTCTCGCGGCAAACCTTCCCAGAGAATCGAAAAGCGTCATGAGCGGTCCGCGCGGTTGTCTTCTCGCCAACGCACCTGCGATGAATATTACATGCGTCAATCGCTTGATACAAGCGCAATCTCCTTTTTTCCATTCCATTATCTGCAGACAACCGGCCCGCTTCACATTCAACCACACACACACACACACACACACACACGACTTCGAGCCAGATAGAAGATCGCTGTGAAGTCTCAGGAACCTCCTCTCCCTATTAATTGTTTAATATAAGACTACTGTATTGTATGTGAGACGTCATTTATTTTAACGAACCGACTTTCCATGTGTGAATCAGTGAATGATAATTATCAAACGATAATATGCTACTTTGGACACAGCTCGCTTGGAATAAGACGCTATATTTTTATGAAAATGCGACACGATACGCATTAAAAAATCTATTTCCAAGTATATCTGCTTAATATACGGCTACATCTACGGCGTTATTATTATACAAGCTTCTGCACACACGTACACACAGATGCATACGGTTAGAGAATAAAAGAGAATTCGCAGATAATTATTAATCGGAGTATAATGAAGTGCATATATAACGATAAGACAATGTGTGTCGTATATTTTGCTCAATAAAAATTTTGGAACTGTACCGAAGGTGTTGGACCCGACATCTCGGCAGTCTCGGCGCATGCCGAGCCGAGGGTGAAATGAAAATAAAGATGTCTGTGGAAAGTAAGAGTTTAATGCCGCATTAATTTTACGGACGGAAATATCAATGTTAGAAAGTAAATTGCACGTGAAACGAGCGTCTAATCGCCGCCGTGCGCCTGCGCCCGTCGCTCAAGGATGCAAGAACGAGCGACCGTCAAGCAGGACCACGGCGAGTTATTAAAATCGAGAATCGAGGTGTGCGAGGAGACACCTTGAGACTTGAGAACGGAAAAGAAGGCCCGTTGCAAAAATGCCGTGCATTCGGCGGGGTATTGATAGCACGTGTTGCAGACGACACGATGGTCACGTTTTCTCGGACTTCTGATTCGTTTCGGGCACAATGGCCCGAGTGGGCGCGAACAGCGACGAAGAGGATAAGGGTCGTGAGAAAGAGAGAGGGGAAGTAAGACAGAGCGAGAGAGGGCGAGCGAGAGCGAAGGAGCGAAAAGGAGAGAGAGAGAGAGAGGGAGAGTTGCTGAAGAGCATCGTTTACATGGCGCTACGTGCTCCAATGAGTGCATCACGTCCGAGGTCTCGAGGACAACGTGACGACGCTCGCCACCTTCTTCCGCCGCGCTCCCGTGATAGGTGCACCAGGTACTCGGCGAGATGACAACGGCGCGAAACGTATGCGCACGTCAGTAAATTGTCCCCGACGTGCGAAACCGGTTCCAGCCGTTCGAGTCGTTACACTTCAAAGGCTAATGCTGAACAGGTGAAAGTGAAGTAATATCGACGAAAGGGACACGCGAGCGAGTGAGCGAGCGAGCGAGCGAGCGAGCGAGCGAGCTGCCGAGCGACTGGAACTGGCACTCGCGCGTCTTCTTCTGCTGCAAGCTCGCCCCGGGAACATGACCGTGGAGACGCGTTCGTCCTGAGCCGCCTCGTTGGCTCGCTGACAGTCAGCTAACCTAAGTCGGACGATATCGTCGTGTCGAGCACGACGGCAAGGCGTGACGGTGACACCGCGATTCTCTTCGCACCATGGCTACGGTCGACAAGCTGGAAAATGTCTGCAGACTTTGCCTGGAGAAAAAGAACGAGATGATGCCGATCTTTGGCAACGAGAGCATGCAGCGCAAGGTGCCTCACAAGCTGCGCGGCTGCCTGCCAGTGTTGGTGTATCAAACCGACCCGTTGCCCAAGCAGATTTGCCAGTTCTGCGCGGCCAGGTTGGACGACGCTTACGAGTTCCGGGAGCACTGCCTGGACGTCTTCAAGAAGATGTTCAACATGCTACTGAAGTCCCAGCAGACTGAGTCGGTGCGGATATTTTTGGACGCTATGACCAACTCGCAAGACCCATGCCAGGTTTGTTGTTTAGGCAGTTGATGCGTTTTAGAGATTCACAAGGTTTGTGTAGGTGTAGGTTTAATAGTAGTAGTTGAAGGAGCTGGCGGATCTATTACAGAGAGATCTTGGAGTTATATCGTATATAAATCGTACAGATCCATCATAACTCTGTTGTTGCTTTAGAGATCATTCTCTCAGTATTTCCAAGGTTTTTGGGCTTGGTGGGTAGCTTGTGATTTATGATTTCATTGAGATTGCAATGGACTGAAATCAATTTGGTAGGATTCTCCCTTAACCGTCGGTGTTTTAATCAACAGGCGCAACTGTGCAAGAAATCCAGAGCGCCACCACCTTTGGTCCCTTTGCCAAATTCACTGCCACTTGACAACTCATTAGCTCCGATCAATCAGATCAATCAAGACCAGCTGCAAAACACTTGCATAGAGAGCCTGCCTGAATTACCATGCGAAGTGGAGATAAAGGAGATGACCACGGACACAAACTTGAACGACCAAATTACCGCTTGTGAGTCACCGGTTAGAAGGCCCAAATGGTTGGAGTCTTACAACACGAGTTTACGAACAGTGACAAATACAGTTCCTACATTTGATACGGGAGATGAGCAGGCATTCTCTAAAGCAGAATACCAAGCGAGGAAGGAAGAGAAGCGTACGAGCATCTTGGAGCAGGCATTGACCGGCAATATCACGTTGAACAATCTGGCAAAGAACAGTTTAACGGTGGACCACCGACAGAGGCTGCAGACCAAGGCAAAGCTAACTTCCGAATGGTGGTGCGTGCCGTGCAACACATACTTCAAGTGAGTTTCGCAACTCCGTAACACAGCGAGAGCATTTCGTCAATTTAGTGATGACCAGCATCGATTGATTTCAGATCGAGAGACAGTCTGGTGAAGCACATGCAGGTGTTTTGCCCGCGCGACTTTACTTGCAAAAGATGCTACGTATCCTTCGAGTCCGTGGAACTCTTGGCGAAACACGAAGCTGATTATCATTTGGTAGTGAGGTTGGGCTCAGTCGAGAACTTAAACGACTGCGACCAGTGCGACCGGCAATTTCTAAGCTGGAACATGTTGAAACAGCACAGATTGTGTCACCATTTGGCCGAATTGACCGAATTTCTCGACAGAAACACACGGTGTTCATTGTGCAATAGGTGAGTTTAGAAACATATTTCTTTTACAATGCTCCCCCAAATTATTATATCCGTTTCGTTCGATATGCTTGAGCGTACCTGTGCGCGTTTGTGCTTTCAGGTGTTTCCCTACTGTACGAGCTTACCAAAACCACATGCAGTTGCATCGAATGAACGACAGTTCGTTGTTACCACAAAGACCGTTTTCAGCAGAGCCTACATTTCCGATGGTGAGAGTGGAACGAATGGGAGAAGTTAAAAGGATAGATCCATTCTACGAAAACTCAAAGTCCCTCAAGTGTCCCACATGCGGAAAGGTACTCGTTATTGCGAGTAAGAGCTTTGCTTTCTCAACGATTACAACGATTGCTAACAATCGTGTGTTTGCCAGGTTTGCACAGCGCAGAGCGCATTGTCGAACCACATGCGTACTCACAAGCCGAAGAAGTACAAGTGTAACTTTTGCGGCCGACTGTTCGGCCTGCTCATACGGTTAGCGGCGCACAAAATGTCACACGACAAGCAAGCAGAGGTGTCGCCAGTAATGTCGGCGGTCGAGCAAGAGGAGGCATTGAATGCTGAGAGAGAGGCGAGGGAAGCGGCGAGAGAAGCCAGAACTCGTGTCAACAAAAGATCGTATTCCGAGGTTTGTCCAGATCACTTTCTTTTTCCTTTTTTTTTTTTTTCTGATTAACGCGAATAAATTTATGTAACGATGTAAAATCAAATCGATAACTTATAATTTCGTTCAACGATCTTTCCTAGTGCTTCTGCAAATATGTTTGCATATGATGTAAAATCCATGATTTATTCGACGATCAATGAGATTATCCCAAAGCTCTTAAATTTCTACTCGCAAGCACATATTCATATCCTACAAAAGTCGACGCAAGTTGATCGTTGCGCGAGTAATTAACGGTCGGAGGATAAAATGGAATCGTCGTCAAGTGAAAAATCGATTGAGACGATATACGATAAGTAATTAAATTATAATCGTCGCGTTTTCAATTGCAGATGATGGAGAAGCACGACGCGTCGCCGGAGGATGAGCCTGCTGAGTTTAAAAAAATAGCAAAATGCGGCATCTGTTCGCAGTGGTTCGGCGACCATACGACGATGCTGGCGCATCTCCAGACGCACTCGGACAATTACAACTGCAAGAACTTCACGTGTCACGTGTGTAAGAAGTCGTTCAAGGAACAATGGCAGCTGGTCAGGCACGAAGTGAGTACTCTTTCACAGCGCGTTCATTTAGAATTAGCCATTTGTCACGTCATCGTATACTTTTTTCCATACACGAGCAATCTTCTGATTGATAGGCGAGTCATAAGCGCGCCGATAAGGCCGCATACACGTGCAACAGCTGCAAGAAGTCCTTCGTGGATAAGTCTCTGTACAAGGCGCATCAAAAGACACACATGGTGGATAAGACCTATCACTGCGCCAAGTGTAACAAGATCTTCTTCAAAGAAGTGTCGCTGCTCGCTCATCAGTGCACAGGCGGCGCGTTGTCGGATAAGAGGCCCGCTGCGGAACCCGCGCAAAGAACGTCGACTCACGACAGCAATAAGAGACACAAGCGGGACCCGGCATCGTTACCGTCACGAAACTCCCACATGAGAATGTACAACAACGACACTTATGGCAACATGGTGTGTGACATGGTGGATGACGCCTATTAACAATGATGTCGTACATCAGACGTATTCCGCGACTAACAGTGTCTCACCTTTCAGACACAACAACGTGAGATCAAAGTCGAGGCGGACGACGAGTCGATGCCAAAATTAAGCCCGGAGATCTTGGAGTACAGCGTACCTATCATCGAGCCCAGAATCGAAATCAACGAGCAGAGCGCACCCCCGCCTTTCAAACGGACTCTCATCAAGACAACTAACGGGTGAGTGAAAGGGTTCGAATGTCGAAACTTCGTTACCATAGACTTATGTACATGGAGTGCGCTTTCTTACGAGAGATTGGAAAACGAGATGTGAAAAACAGCTCTATATTCCTTTTCCACTGACCACAGGCGTGCAATGTTCGTCTAGCTAGAGCCAAGCTAGACAAAGATCGAAGGTCTGCGAAGCGGCAGCTGCGAAGGTCAGCTTTTTGTGAAGCACTCACTCTATGTACAGGATGTTCAGAAGTTCCTTAGCAGGATTTTCTTCGAAGTGATTTAAAATTGGTAAAGACAAGTGGCACTTACTCCCCCCCCCTCCCCACCTTCCCCTTAAACAGAACAAAACTCTTAAGGGAGAAGCATGCATCGAGAAAGCATGAAAGTACTTTTAATCGTAGATACCACTTGTTTTTATCAGATTCAAATCAATTCGGACAAGAATCCCCATGAGAAGGCCACTCTGTGTATAAGTCTATGTTCGTGACGAAAAAAAGCAAGGAGGGCGAGCTACATTCCGAGTAACCGGATGATTGCTGCCTTCGCGTAACACGCGTACGTGCTTCTAGGTATCGATGTGGCGTGTGCAAGTCGCCGTTCGTGTCGAGGGAGCTAGCCGTGGCTCACTTGAGGTCAGCTCATCCAATAATGCCGTATCAATGTCCTTACTGTAAAAAACGATTCACCACGCAGTATATGTTCACCCACCACATCAAGACGGAGCATCCCGAGGAGCCCGAGAAATGAAGACCGCTCGTGACTCTTCGACTAACATGGACCCGATCGAAGTTGTATCACAATATGTGCCTCGTACTATCTACACGAGAGAGTTCGTCTCTCATAGTATATGTGTACAGAGTGTTCATCGAAGGGCTTCTCAAGCTCGAACCGTTTGAGTCGCGATGGACACTCTGTATATAAAGTGCGTCGAACTTTGGCCCGAAGGCTCAGACCGACGTGCCGTTTTTGTTCATAAGTATTGAACGGAAGAGTCCTTTAGTATGTAACCGCGAGCGCGTAACGTTGAGATGTTTGTTGAATGCGAGGCTATTGATACTAGTACTTACGCTGATGAACGTGCCTGTATAAGTGCTTTGTTTTACAGTGTTATTATAGTCCGACGGCGCAGCTAACCGCGCGCAGGAGGAGAGAGAGAGAGAGAGAGAGAGAAGGGGAGAAGGTGTTTCTAGAACGACGGTAAGGAGAATCTTAAGCGTGTTGATTAGGGGAAAAGAATTTAGTTAGTTACACGAACGTTCGGACGGCCAACAGGGAACTTTAGTTACGCAATTTGTATTATGTACGGTCTGTAGCGATGAAAATGACATTGTGGTCGACCGGTTGCAGTGACGTGAGAATACGGAGAGTCCTCCGCGCGACACACACATCGCGAGTTCGTTGACACGTTGTGTTTTAATACCGTTGTGAGTTATCTTGCGTTTTAGAGAGAGATAAACGGAGAAGGTGTCGAGAATCCTCAATCGCCTTAAATTGCGTTAGAACACATTCCCGCAATCCCGCAATCCCGCAATCCGTGACTTCGACGTCACGATCTCTCAGCGATCGTCGCGCGACTCGAATGCTGAGTTCTCAAGAAGAATACCGAAGATCATCGTTTGTCGCGGTCACGAGTAAGCAGACGTCTTCTCAGCCGACAGCGATGCCACGTAATTTAATTGTACACTTTGTAAGTTTGTTTTATATATAGTTCATTTACAATAAACCATGTCGAAAGATTCTTTCTCGCTCTCTTACTCTCGCCGCACAGAGTTGCGAGTTGCGAACCGCCCCGAGAGCGGAAAGGAATGCGTCTTCTTACAAATATTAATCTCCACAACGGCAGGTCTCCCCCGGCTGCTTCGCCAGCGCGGGGATGTGCATTCCGGAAGCAGGCGAAGGAGGGAGGAGTAGCGTGTGTGCACCACCATCGACGATTGCACCGGCGCAGCGGGCGCATCGCGTCCGTCCAGAGGGGGTGGGATCTGCCGCATAGTGCGGATATAGCAGGCAAGGGAAACTCGGTGACTCGGTCGACGGGTATCGGCGCGTCAGTTGCTATGCGTCCGGGCACGATCGCGAACACGGTGCGCGATCGCCAGCAAACGGGCCGTGCCTAATAGTCGTGCTCCTCTCACCCTTGGACGTAAGCGACGTAACGCGAGGCGAAGCGAGACGACGACGTCGTATATCATTCACTGCCTCTCCTTCCTGGTCGACGACGACGACGACGACGACGACGACGACGACGACGACGACGACGACGACGACGACGACGACGACGACGTAGACGTGGACGTGCTCGCCTTCCATGCGACGATCGCGGAATTAGAGTCGAGACAGAAAGCACGCACATGGTCCGGCAATCGCGACCATGATCGCGAACCGTGCCGCGCTGATCACCGGCCTCGTCCTCGTTGTCCTGGCGGCCACTTTCGATCGCGGTGAGTGCCGATCGAACTCGGCGGCCACCGAGGCCTTCCCACAGAACCACGATCGATCCTCCCCCGCGCGAGGCGCGATTCAACTCTCGGGATCCTTCGAAGGATTGAAAATCGCGCGACTCCCTCGTCGTGATCGCACCGAGACGTTGCGCTTAGCGCACGTTCGTGACGACGCGCTTCGATTTACTTAAGACGAAGTAATTGGTAGAATGTAAAGTAGCATAAATTTATCTTGATTGGAGTCTCGGAAAACAGCATACAAACCGAAATACCCTTCTCTTGGCGAGGATGTATTCCGAATATATTTAAAGGAACAGGGATTTCGTTTGTGTGCCTTTCCTCAAGTCACCATCTCGCTTGTTTGCTTAAAATCGTCAAGCAGTGAGTCGTGTTGTTGATTTTCTGCCGAAAATCGCTTCTAAAAAACGTCCGTAAAGCTCGCCCGCAAGGTCAGGACGTCCTTGGGGCTGAGCTCTATAATATACTGAAGCGAAGGAGACATGTCCTTGAAGGAGATAGATCGGCTAAAACGTTGATTTATCTTCATCTTCAGCAGTCACACACACACACACACACACACATATTTTCAGCACTTGTTACTGACAAAGATAACAATTCCATCTGTTCGTCTCCTTGAAGGCTCACTTCAGTATAGTATAGAACTCACGCTTTACGAGCGTCGGTCTCCATTGACGTGATATTTTCTAGGAAAATATGCACGATGATCAGTCTGCCGGCTGACAGCCGTCGTAAGGTCGAGTAGAAAGTAATTTGCAGATTGTGTATGAACTGACACGAGCTAAACGCTCGTGTTTTTCGTACAAATTCGCCACGATGACTCGGCGTTCCCGATGCTATCGCTCGTGCACGCTCTCGTACCGTCCTTCGAACGAAATTGAACTAATTGCCACTCGCGAGCACGGTGCTTGGCCGAAAGCGCGAGAACGATCGATAGCACGACCTTGTGCACTTTATTTACAAGTGAAGAAAAGAGTCGTATACATCATCGCGCGACGCAATGCGGCGTAAAAGTGACGACAGGAGAGCTTGCCGCCGCGAAGGATCCACCGGGGATAGAAGCCGA
Organism: Harpegnathos saltator; assembly: GCF_003227715.2. Lineage (NCBI taxonomy): Eukaryota > Metazoa > Arthropoda > Insecta > Hymenoptera > Formicidae > Harpegnathos > Harpegnathos saltator. Next base: position 310,352 of record NW_020229878.1, on the reverse strand, counting down.
TGGCTCGTCGTCGGCGGGGTTGCAGGAACGCCAGACAACACGAGCCCGGTCCTGCCGAAGAGCGTCCGGGAGGTCGAACCGACATCTCTTGGACTCCTCGACGAGAGCTTCAAGACCAATTGCAGCGTCTTGAAGCTTTCCTCAAGAAGAGGCTACCGGGAAAATAGGGCGTTTTTTTAACTCGCGTAAAAGATTAGAGAGCTGTGTAGAAGATCCGAAGGTTTTCGGAAAGTCTTTCTCTCACGACGGGAGGGAGTCCTTCCGAAATTCATCGCGCTGTCCGTGAGGGTGTGGGAAGAATGCCTCTTTCAGAAAAGTGGAACGTTTTTCAAACGTAACTTCCACAGAGGTCTCTCTCTCTCTCTCTCTCTCCCTCTCTCTCTCTCTCTCTCTCTCTCTCTCTCTCTCTCTCTCTCTCTCGAGTCCTTTTTGTATTGTACAAAACCGCGAGTCCTCTCGCTTACATTACATTCGCGCGCGCGCGCGCGTGTGTGAGTTACGTAAGTCGAATTACGTGTAACCGTCTCTGCGTGAATGGGATCGTTACAAACTGCGGGCGATCCCGAACGGTTCATCACAACGTCCTCGAGTTAATTACGGGGAGGGCCATCGTGCGCGTGAAATATATATCGCTGTGACGAATCGGAACGCGCTGCGTCGGAAATTGGTTCCACCGCGGGATATATTATTCATCCACCTCGCGGGTAGATAGGCGAGTCAGCCGGAGGACACATGTCTTCTGCAGCTTTCGTCCACCATCGAAATCCGAAAACCGAAACCGATTCGCAGTTTCCGCTGTCCCGGCCGTCTGCTTCCCAGGTAGAAGAAAAAATCATAATGACATCGAAATGACGTCAAAATGATGAGGAAAACTTATTTTTCCATTTTGATGTAATTTTGATGTTATCATGATTTTCTTTTCTGCCTAGGTTCAATTCTCGCAGGGAAGACCGACACGTTGTTCTCGCGAACGTTGGTCTCTCTTCGATTTTTCGTAATCGTAAGCGAGAACGGACCGAACTCTCGTCCTTAGAATTTCAATACGCTTTCGTTATGTATATTCAACCGTCTATTACGTCATATCGGCGCATCGGGAGAAAGTAGAACGGACTCTTCGGGGAAACTTCGCGGTCGATTCTCGCCCGATCTCGACAAGTTTCGATCTTCTGCGTCCAATATTCCATTTGCAGAGCGCATCTCGCTCGATTCGCTCGGATTCATTCACGGAACATCGGCCGCGCATCCTTCCGTTGTTGCATTAACAATACTCAGCGATACGTTATCGTCGAGCGCGTCGGCATCACGGCCAGCGAGAGAGCCGAGATTGCTATCGGAGAATTCCTACAACGGTAGCACTTGTGGTACTTCGAAACACCGTGCCGCGAAAATGAGTCTACGCGTACCATTTTCAAGCGCAATCTCGTTACCGTGCAGGAAGAATGTCACAGTAGGTGCGCACATTCGCGCTCGGCCAGGATGAGTCCGGAATAACCGTTGAACGAACATTTGAATCTCGCGTCTCGCTCGGCGTTTCGTAATTAAAGCGATTCGCAAATAAATCTCGACGTGACAAATTTTCGCGATGTAACACATTTTTTTCGCTATTTTCGCCACCGCTTTCCTCCAGGAGAAAAGCGCAGAGAGAACGGCCAGGACTTCAGCGAGCCGGCGTATCCTGTATCAGGCATTTTCGAATTTCCGTTGCACGCTGCCGGCGGAAAATCAATTTTCCACCAGCCTAGCGACTTGTCAGCATGGAAAATTAAACATTCGGTTCCGCGAAATCGCGAGTCCTCGAGTTATCGAGCTCGCTCGCAACCTGATTTCGATTCGGTCTTCGCATATTAAATATTCGGTCGAGCGAATCACCGTGCTTCGGCCGCGTTTCCCGCCGTCGACGTTGTCGATACATGTCCAACGCTTCCGACGATTTCCGCGACAACGACGACGACGACGGCGACAAGGGAAAAGTTGAGCCTCGTGGAAGCGGTCGCGGTCGCACAATGGATATTCGTTTCCTCGACGGCGCCGGATGCGCGCGATCCGCGAGCTGATGACGTAACTCGCCCGCATCGCTGACAGCGCAAAGGTGAAAGGTGCAGAGATTTTCAGACTGACTTGGCCGCCAAGCAACGATCGCGCGATGATTAAACTCTGCTAATTAAGTCTGCCAAACGATAATGAGATCTCTCTCCCGTTCTCGTCTATCAGGCAACACAAATACGTTCCAAATACGTCTGTGAGGCGTTTAACGTTAATTCCCAGCAAACACAATATATAACACATGTGTTATATAACAGTTATATTGTTGAATAAGAAATTACAACTAACATGCACGTGATATTGTGTTTGCTGAGTTATTATTTGAAACTTGATTTCAATTCACACACACACACACACACACACACACACAAGTAAGATATTCGAATTTGAATTTAAAGTTGCAAAATATGAATTTTGCAATTGGATCACGATTATGGACGTAATTCTGAGTGAAAAAATTCATATCTAACTCTGAATTCAGATCTCATGTAAAACAAGTCTCAAATTACGATTATTAATGCGAGCTAAAGCGAGTAAGATATCTCTTTAAGGCGTCCTTTATTTGTGCTATCTCCGTTTTATGAATTTAATGAAGATCGACCAGCGGCGATTCTCGACAATCGTCTGTTCGGCCCGCGCCAATTGTCCCGGTTGCTCCTTAAAATCCTGCGTTCTTCGGATTGAGATCGCGTGGTTATTTCCGCGATAAACGCGATTCCCAACCGGGAGAGTCGTAGCTTCGACCGCTCGTCGGATGCGCGCAACTCAGCGGACGACACGCGCCCCTGCTCTTCGTGCTCTCTTCTGTCGCGGTCGGTCGAAATAATTGCCGATACGAAGTTAACTGGCATCGGCAATTCGCGCGTTTACGACGTCGTCGCGGATGTATGTGCGCGGCTATATCCGGCAATTTGTTGAAATTTAGGATAGCGTCTACGGAGCCCGCCGTTCTCGTGTGAGGCTATCGAGCGACCCACTTTCTCCTTCTCACCCCTTTCCTCCTACTCAACCCCTGCGGCCCATCTACCTCTTTCCGTATGTTTAGTATGTTTATCTTGTTTTCCGAGTAATGATAAGGTTACTCTTTCCTCTCTATTTTATCCGTTTACCATCTTAATGATATTACACGCGCACACACTCTCGTGTCGTCACCAAGGAGACTCTTGCTCCTCTCTCTCTCTCTCTCTCTCTCTCTCTCTCTCTCTCTCTCTCTCTCTCTCTCTCTCTCTCTCTCTCTCTCTCTCTCCCTCTTTTTATCCATTAATATTCAAGTCCGCTTCGGGCGAATCTTGGCAAATCAGAAAATTAAACGTATCTCGTTTCATCATTTATTCAGCCGCAGGACATTCGCCGGGAAATCGATTTAGCTGCCTAGACAAAACGGTGGTTGGATTTTCGTAGTCCGACGAAGTTAGCCCGGCGTTATTCGCGCTTCTTCTGGTTAGTTTTTTTTTTTTTTCTTTCAGAACGTATGTAGTGTACCTGTCACATACGCTCGACTTCACCGACGATCAATAGGAACTCATTCGGATAACGGTAATTTGTCAAAAGTATATTCCTGCGAGTTTGCGAGCGAATAATGTGAGAGGAAGAAAGGGTGAAATTGTGTGGTCTTATCAGATAAATGATCGGCCGTTAGTGAAACTTGGCGGCCGTCCATCGCGGAGGATAATAAAATTCGATCTTTAGGCTTCCCGTAATATTATCCTAGTCGGGATTGATCGCGACCTACACACGGGTGGTGATATTCCGCGGTTCTTGGCGAAAAAGAAGAACGATGAGAGAGCGAGAGAAGAAAGAGACAGATATGTACCGAGAACAAATCGCTCGACGATTATTATGATTTCTTCCTTTAATTTTTCTTCAATAATTAGGACGCAGCCATGTTTCCATGTTATCAGCGTCCGGGGGACGCGAAATGGGTCAGTTAAATTCACGCACAGCGAGCTGCACGATGAGTTGGACAAGAGAGGGGGAGAAGAGAGCAGGTGAAGGAGGAGGGAGTAGGAAGAGGGAGAAGGTGAATTTGACGCGCGCTTCTTCATTATTCGTCCCTAATTGCGCGGGTACTTGTAAGATTTGGATTCTTCGTATCGATCCACGACAGCTGAGTGTAGGTCATCGCGTGCCTCGCTATGCTGTTCGATATCAGCTGGCGCTGTTCGGTATCAGCCTGGTTCCGTGGGACGCAACGGGTGTGCGTGCAGCGTGTTACGTCATAGTAGGACCAGACAACGTGAACCAGACCTTCTCTCTTGGCCTCGCTCTGGACGTGTTCGAATCTCGTCCGGCCGACGTCTGCTTTCTCGAACTTGCCCGTAGAATCGCGAGTGAACTTAGTCTCTGCGAGTGAGAAATGCTTCTCTTTTTCTGAAGTCTATGCACTCGAGCTCTCGAGTAGATTCATACGCTCGTACGATTCGTAACGCCAACGCTGATCGATCTTGTGTGATTGCAGGCGAGGCGATAATATGTTACCAGTGCAACAGCGAGTACGACCCGCGTTGTGGCGACCCATTCGACCCATACAGTCTTGGAACTGTCAACTGCAGCTTTCAGCCTCGCCTGGAGCACCTCAGCCAGCTGGAGCCGACTCTTTGCCGGAAAATCAGTCAAAGAGGTGAGAACCGTAACGCAAAGTTCTTTGTTTACGTGAGTGATCGGCGATTAGATTTCAATTTAAACGCCAGTTTTAACGGAGTCGCGACGAAGGACATCTCGGAGATCCCGTATCTTGATTAATTTTTCATTAATTTCACGTATTCATCGTGTGTATAATATTTTAAAGACCGAAGCCTACGTGATTCGCAAGAAGAATAGAGCTTCTCTGCAGGTAGCAGTTGGTTGGCAGCAGGTAGTTTTCTGTTCTCTTTTTCTTCTAACAATGCTCCTTAACATATTGGGCATTAATAACATATTTACTTAAGTCTAAATCTTTCGGTTAAATCGAAGAAACCATTACTTTCGTATAAGAGAGAGAGAGAGAGAGAGAGAGAGAGAGAGAGAGAGAGAGAGAGAGAGAAGATTTAAGAAAAAATGTATATTCCTCTTGAAAAGTCTGGAAAAGAATTTCTTCCCCGTATAAAAAATATATTAGTATAAATAAATATGTTACTAGCACCCGTCGAATATTTGTTAATTTTTAGATATTTTTCCTCTCAATGTTAAATAAATTATATAAATTATATAAAATTATATATTATATAATTATATTTATATAAAATTATACAAATTATATTAATATAAATTTGTGTATATATATATATATATAAATTAATTTAACTAAACTACTATTTAACTATTTAACTAAACTAAAAATAGTCGATAGGGAATCGTTGAAATGAACAATCTTTACTCTTCTCTGTCGCATCTTTGGTGACTCAAAGTTGAATTAAACCAACGTGTTAAGGAAACGGAATTGTTGCAGTGTACGGCAAGGTGAGGGTCGTCCGAAGCTGCGGATACATCACGCACGAGAAAGACAACGGCGAATGCCTTATGAGGACCGGTACCCACGACGTACGTGCTACGTACTGCTCGTGCACCGGTGATCTGTGCAATTCCGCACTCGAGAGCCGCACGCCGTCCTTATTACTGCCACTGGCATCCCTCCTGACTGCCGTTCTGGCGACACCGAGTCTGCTCTTGTCGTGCCCGATCGCGCCGCCTCGTACCTCCACTCTCTCAATAGCCTAATTCTGCCTAATCGATCGAATCACACCTGAATCCGAATCAGCCAGCCTGTCGTCGTTGTGCCGCACGGACCGTTCGCGTAAATGCTGTCTGTGTGGGTGCGTGTACCTGTGTATGTGTGTGCGTGTGTGTTTTACGTATGTCGGACACGCGTCTGCAACTGGTCGATCAAACGCTGTGACCGACTGTCGTCAATTTCGCCGCCACGGTATTCCCCAATCGAGGGAAGAGAAGCCCCGGGAGAAGAAACGGCTCTTATTGTTGCATCGGAAAGAAAGAAAAACCGAGAAGTTGCTCGCCTTGTTTATGTACAGATGTAGAAGATCTTCGGCCTATCCTTCATCACAGATATCCGGCCTAATCGAATCGCGAGAATAAAGATCGAAGCGCGCTTCCACACGCAGTCAACGAAAACTTTTCGCGAGAACTGGCCTTCTTCTGTCCCGAGCCGTACAACGAATCCGACGTGGCCTCTCGTACTCTCTCTGAAAGCGCCGTTTCTTCGTGGGCTCACGCTCGCGAAAACGCTTGAGGAATCGTACCGCTGCTATTACGAATTCCTCTATTTCCCTTCTCTTTTCTCCTGATTTATCCTCTTCATTATTCCTTTCTTACTTCCCCGCTTTTCTTCTCTTTCTATCCTGTCTCTCTTACTCTCTTCCCTTTATAAGTTATAAAGTGTAATATTTAATATTTACGCGTGTCTGAAGCATCGGAAGTACGGTTTCACGAGAATCACACACGACGTTGTAGATCTCCGACGTTTGCGGAGAATGCTGTAAACTCTTTAGGAAAATCTTCAGATTCCTTCAGTAGCTAACTAGTAAAGATGGATTTCGTCTCGGCACCTCGGCGGCGAACGGTCCGCCGGATAACCGACGATTATAACGTAGTGTAACGGTGATAACTGCCAGATGCGCGAGGACGACACTTCAATACAAGTAGTACATATCTTCGCGAACAAAAGAAAAAGGAAGGTAAACAGCAACACATACACGGCATAAGGATAAAAGATCGATCACCGGCTTTTTTCACGTGCTGACGTTGCGCTTGTCGCGCGGTCGATTGTCGCGCTGATCGCGAGTGTCGGATGCAGCGTTTTTCGAGTCTACGGATATTTTTCGCAAAGGTGGATCAAGAGGATTCGATCAGGAGAAGCCATTCCGCGAGATTTACATTGATGTTTTTTTAATCCTCACAAACACAATCTTGAAATTTTACTTCACGTTCAACTTGTTAATATATTTTTTTCCGGACAAGTGCCGCTTCGTTACTTCGTTAAATAAAAAATCAGTCGAATTTGCGATTGATGGTTTATTTAAGAACTTGCAAAATTTAAGTTTTCTCTCTCTCTCTCGCTCTCGCTCTCGCTCACTCTCTCTCCTCTCTAGCCCGCTCACATAATATATTCCTGATCGATTTCTATTGATTCGTCTATTTTTGTATAGAGACGGCCGGCCGCCGATTCTTGCCTCGCCTCGTTGCGACAAGCGCAACGATAATAGTTCTAAAAAGAGCGTATAGAGAAAAAAAAGTGAAAACAGGCGGATATCTTGCAAGATATTCGCTTAGATATCTAATGAGAATTTACGATTAGTGGAAAACTAAAGAGTCACACGGTATAAAAATAACGTAAATATAGAGTAGCGGCATCGCGCGCGACACATTTCGCACCCCGCCTGCTACTGCTGAACATCCGTGTCTGTGTCTGTGTGTACGCGTGTGTTGCATATTGTGTCTGCGCGACTGCGTGTGCGTGTGTGTATGTGTATTGTGTGTACGCATAACTTTACGATGTATGTATATGCACGCGAAGTAAAAAGCAAAAAAGAAAAAAGAAGAAATGAAGTGTGCAAGTATATTTTTCGTTGGAACGAAAGCCGAAATGGAATTGTGCACGCGAAATCGGCGCAGTCCTGCTTATTTCTAGAGGTGCAATGTCAATGTAGCGTTTGCGAGGGCGCGAGAAGACCCACGTCACGCAGGATGATGCACCGCTTGCATCCGCTCGGTGCGCACTTCAGTAACGTTCTGCCGCGTTCTGTTGAACTCAAGTTATACAGTCGCTCATAGGAGATCATACGTTGTTTCTTCTTGCCCGGACAACATCGTGCCGTTGTTAGTTCCGTGTGTATTTGCGAGTATTGTTTGTATCCGCGCGCTCTCGAGTTTTACCGACTTCTACCGCATGAATGTGACGTCCAGAACGAACTGAAGTGCGGTCCGCACGGATGCGATGTACTACCATCTGCATCGTAGCGGTGTATTGGGCATCGATCGATTGACCGGGATAATCGAAATTAACAATGGCACGGACGTGCTGGCATGGTGCTGGACAATGGAGGCGTATATTATAAATAATATTGTACAGCATCGCGGTAACGCGCGTCCATCGTTGCTAAGAGGTCGCCAGTTGATGCAAACGACTTCGATGAGATCCCGTTTTAGAATGCCTCATACGTACGTGCACGTACATTTATTAATTTTCTTCTATCAATAATTCGATATTTCATCTGGTTATTTTATGTGGTTTGAAAAGTGGTAAAAAATTGTTTACGCAGCTTTACTCGGATATGTCCCTATCCTCAAGTGAGATTTTTTAATCGATCAGTGTCCAACACCGCTACTGTCCCTCCTCCTCTTCAGGGAAGAGCGGGCTAAACCTCGACAAGTGCTGTGTTACAAAAGTGGGCTACGTGAAGAGTACGCGGTATATAAACATATCGACGATATGCCGAGAGAAACCTCGCATTTAGCTCTAGTAAGGAGCGAGAAATCCGCCGTCACGTCCACACACGATTACTCCGTGTTTCGCAGAGTTTTGCAATAAGTGCAGTTTAAGCCAGTAACTGAGTCACCTGAGCGTACAATAATCGCCATTTGTATGTGTATGCGTGCCTGTGTACGCGTGAGTGTGTATGTGAGTGTGCGTGCGTGTGTAAACGTGTGTAAAACCCGATAACTCAACTTCAGAGCCGGTCGTTGCATCTTCGGCTCAAGTGTTCGCTAATTTACCCGGCAGGCGAGCCACGTCTCCCCTCGCCCGGTCTCTTTCTAGATTTCGCAACACTCGCCATAATATATAAATATATATAATCAGAGAGATGAGAGGGATTAGTCGACGACCGACGATGGAAAAACCGGCTCTTGATTGCTGTTGCTCCTTTGCGCGCGCGCGCGCGCGGCCATGTACGGGTAAAGGATAACGCGCGCATCACAGGATGCCAATAGAATCCGCCAATAGAATCGCGCTTTCGGCCAATTCTGCACGATGTCCACGGGATGTTCCTCGGTATCTTGAAGCTTCGACGTTAGGTTAGAAATCACAAAAGGGAATCTCTCGATTGGCCACGTGCGCCGAGCGCGTCTTGCAAATCGGACGACCTGTAACGACAGCGACGTTGTCGACGAGAGCGACGACAACACGACGAGAACGAGAGCAATAACACGAGTAATGAGGAAGTAGATGATCGGCAGAAGAAAAAAAAAACTAGATGAAGTAGCGCGCTTGGTCAATGTGGAAAATAAAAAAAAATACGCGTCACCAATAGTAGACCCACCGCGAGGCAAACAAGTGATCGTCACTACTGCTGCTACGTCATCCCACCCGTCGTCGCCATTATTGCCATTAATACGGTCGCTACTAATTACTATTACCACCATTACTACTACTACTATTATTATGGTTATTGTTAGTACATACATTTACCGAGAGACGTTGTTACGAGTAACACCGCTAATAATAATTATCATTAGAGCGCGAATGGCAACAACCGTGACGCACGATCGGTACAGGAAATGGCGGAGACGACAAGAGCGATAAGGGTGAGATAAAGTCTGTCGCGAACAACGCATCACGCGAACAAAGCATCGATGAATCGAGGAAGCCTTGAAAGTTCGTGTTCTTCGCGAATACCGTTGCTATTTAGTTAGTTAGTAGCTATTATATTATATTTAGCTATTATATTATAGAGATTGTTTTTCTTTATTGTTTATCTTTATTTCCGCCTATGAAAAGTATGTATCAGTTTCTTCATTGTATGATTTTTCTTCTTTCTTCTCTCTTCGATTAATGACGGATAATGGAAGATGGCGTTTGCACCGGAAAAACGACGAATAAAAGTCGTTCAAGGCTCTCTCGATGAACAATCGGTCATGAGAGGGAGGGCCGATTGGAATCTATGCAGGACTCTTGAAGTGCAGTGCAAATGTCGAAGCAATCCAGGTACAACCAGGAAACGCAAGCGGTCAGCAGTTAGTACGACTGTGGAGACTTTCTCGCAAGGGAGAGTTTGCCCGTTTGCCCCTTGACGCTCCCTTGACTCTCCTGTCGCCTCTCGACCCGGGTGACCTTGCTCGGTCTCATTCGAGATTCATTGGAGTCGATGCGACTCCATAGTTCGGGGGAAGTATGGAGTTCTTGTTGTTGAGACGATTGACTCGCGTTCTGTCGACACGTGTCAGCGCGGTGCGCGGTCGACCGCGCACGATTTTTCGTACCGGTTGATGCTTCGCAGACAAGCCCGCGATTCAACGCGGGCGCGTATTAACGCGCGATTATTCCTCGATCGATATCGTCCGACACGACATCGCCCCCTGTACATCGAGCCTGCGACAGGACAACACAAAACCCGCCGCATTTCCGGACGCTCCACGATTCCCTCTCTGTCGTGAACTGTCCTCGAGAGAGAATCGACGCTTCGCTGCAGCGCTCTTCAGAACCTTTCAAGCCTCGAACTTCAACCTCCCCGAAAATTGCCCGATCGGCGGGAAGTATCAAGTCAAGCTCGAAGTGACGATCGATCCTGCGACGACGGTTGCGGAGACACGCTGCTGCATCTTGAAGATAGATAGCACACAGTTAACAAATTGATATAATATTGTAATATAAAGAGAGATATTACCTGTTATATTGTTACATGAAAGTTTTCCAGCTGTGTGTGGCTATCTTCGAAGTGTCGCAACGCTCCTCCATCGCGGTTTCCATTCACACTTTCGACGAAGTTACGCGCGAGATTCACCTCGGTGTGCAACAGTGACTTCTGCCCGAGATCCCAGTAAACGCTTCAACGCCTGCCTCATTTCCGCGAGAACACGACAGATCCGGAAGATCTCGTCGAACTCTTCGCATCCGCCGGCACGCGGTCGAGAGAACGCTTTTACGTCGAATCTCATTGAATCTGTTCGTAATGTTCATTGTCGAGTGACATTACAATATCATATACTATGTACAGAGAGAGAGGGAGAGAGAGAGAGAGAGAGAGAGAGAGAGAGAGAGAGAGAATATTCTGCCAATAATAAAATGTTGAGCGATTAACACGAGTGACGACCTCTTTTCCAGGTGTGTATCTAGCGAACCGCCTCTCCCGTTCCCCTGCGAAATCTCCTTCGAAAAGAAGCTGCACGTGCCTGCATTTCAAGTAGTTATCTCGACACTGCGACTGTCGGCGAAGACAATTTTTCGCACGAATCTCAGGAAGATGATCGCCGCCGCCGCCGCCGCCGCGGAGGTGGGTACACATGACAGATCGCACACGGGCTTGCGTGTTTACGTTTTTATTGCAGTATTACTGAACGATTGTCGTGGTATAAGAAAAACTTCTTTACAAAACAAAATATCTCTACAAAAGTTATCGTCTTACGTGTATTAAGAAAGTTAGCTTGCTTGTACGCGTTAGTTTCTCTTTCGGTATGTAGATAGATAGGTAGGTAGGTAGGTAGGTAGGTAGATAGGTAGGTAGGTAGGTAGGTAGGTAGGTAGGTAGGTAGGTAGGTAGGTAGGTAGGTAGGTAGGTGGATGTTCAAAAGGCACCGGAATCGAAGAAAACTCTTTACCGATCGGAAGACGAAAAAACGCTCGATCACTCGGTCCCTTGAGTAGCGTGTGAATATACACGAAACTTTTCTCTCTAATAGCTTTGCGAGCGGAGAGTAATGCCATTGTGTGTGTGTGTGTGTGTGTGTGTGTGTGTGTGTGTGTGTGTGTGTGTGGGTGTGTGTGTGTGTGTGTGTGTGTGTGTGTGTGTGTACGTTCTACATACAAATATAGCCGTATGTAAAATATACCGGAGAAAACGTAAAACTCCTCGAGTGCCTTCAACGTCTCCATAAATGCAACTTCGATGTGAAGCGCGAAATGAAGAAGCAAAATATTAATACTGTAAGAATGACGCGCGTACGGCAACTAAACCGCGTTATGAGAAATAAAACGAAACCGTCGATCGCCGACAGGAGAGCTACGAGCTTGTTACTTATTCTAAAAACGTGTGCACATCGCTCTTCAGGTAACTACAATCTCGCTTGTAAGATCTCTGAACTCGCGAGCGCTCCGGCGCGGTTCTCCTCGACCTCGGCCTCGTGGTTTATTTGCATTTTCGCCGCCTCCTGCAATGCATTATGTGCCTGCGAGACGGCGAGGAAGCCGATCGATCGCGACCGACGTCAACGGACGTCGAGGGAACCGGGCCGTCCGCCCGCGCCGACGACACTGCCGACTTCGGCGCGTGCTCCAGAGTCGGTGCGAACTAAAAAAATGTATACAACTTGATAGCGAAAACGTACCGATGGAACTGCGACTCTATAAGCGTTGCGCTCTGACTACCACCGACTCAGCAGATTACCACTGCACGATGGCGATTCTACTCGGTCGGCTAGACTCACTTCTAGATTTATATAAAAAGAAGTGCCCGCCTCGAAACAGCGTTCAACAGTGTTATTATACACGTAATACGGTGTGTCAGTGTACAAAGAATAATTAAAATCTATCTCTAACGAAGAAGCCTACGACAGAGCCGTTAGAATGCCTCGTTACACTGCAAACTGCGCGAACTCGCATATTTGCTGCGATGTAACGCGCATTAATGTACAAGGGTGTACAAGGAATGTTCCGTTCCCAGCGCGTGGGAATCCTCTCCCCTACGGCGGATTCCTCGGCGAATTAATAACTCTGCTAAAACGGGGGAACTCGCTTAAAGTGGAACACAGTGGTCTTTCATTCTCACAATATGCATCCCTTTGATTTGCGGACGACAGCCGAACGTTATAGAGTCGCGATCGGCGAACTAAACTAAAAAATCGACTTCTGAGGAACCTGCCGTTGAGAAGCGAAGCGCGGTGACAACACCTGTGTGGTCAGTCTCTATATATGGCCGCGAAGAGAAAAAGAACATATCATGTATCTGCGTTATCGAAGATAACCGTAACCCGCGTTCGAATTTAAGTGCCATGTGCCAAACGAGTAATGACGCACTTATTATGCCTACGAACTTATTCTAATACTCGCGATCAAATGGAATATGTTACAGTAGATGAGTTGGTGAACGCCACACATCCTTTATCTCTCGACATTTGTCAGGCAACGTTACATTCTCGAAATGCTAAGTATCCACAAGTATGATGTCGTTTTCCTTCTTGCTCGATGCGAACGGCGTGACTACTTGCAGGCGGACCGACACGTACAGAGGATAGGTCAGTTGTTTGTCCAAGGACATTAAATGCAGCTGCAAGAAGCAGAAGGCAGAGGTGACAAGGCGGTTATGCCGAAGCAACGACTCCTTTCCTGAGAAGGCCGACTTACCTGCATATTCTTCTTCACGCACAACCTGAGCAGACCCGAATTCTGAATGTGTTTCACTTGCCGTTGCTCGTCCAATGAGAACAGGCAGATCCTGGAATCAGTCCTCGTTGAGTGCCACGCTCAGAGCGTCGCGCTCTCGGCTCTCGTCGAGATCGTCGCGAATCGACGAAAGTGCAAAACTCACTTCAATATTATATTGTGCTCCTTGTGATTGGCCTTGATGTGCTTCGAATCCATTCTGTTGCTCCTCTCGATGTAAAAAGTGGTCATGTCCATAGCCATCACCAAGTCCAACCCATAGTGGAAAGCCCTCCATCGCCAAACGTGCTCACCCGGCTTCTCGATGCATCTACCGCACCGGAAGCACTCCCTGGAGAATTCCTCCTCCGTCATTTGCACCGGGCTGTAACGCGCGAAGAAATGTGTAACCCGCGACCTGACCGTTCCAGCCGACGCGACCTTTGAAAAGAACTCGAGTCTGCGATGCTCACCCTTTCTCCTCATGCCCGTCGATTCTCAGCACGTGAAGCCACTGTTCTCTGTAAGCGTCGTGCATCCAGTCAGGCGGTATTAAATTGTCGGCGTTTAACAGCTTGACATCTTGCTCGTGCAACACCAAATATTTCATCCTTAGTGCCTTGAACGGCGCCGCGTATCGCTTTCCTTCTTTCGTCGTCAAAAACGGCTGCGTCCACAGATGATTCTTGAAGAATTCCTCAATCTGCGGCGTCTCCTCTTCGTTGTGCGTGTGTGCGAACAACCTGCGTCACGTTACACACAGCGTTAATTACATGCAATTACATTACATCGCGGAACTAGTAAGTTATATGCACAATTTAATTACGCAATTCAACTTAATTAATGGCATTAACGGCAATTACTTGAATTGTTAAATAATCAGCTTAATTATGTACGTTATAATGCACACAACGTTAATGCGCAACCGCACAGTTATACACATTACATTTAGTAAGCTGTATATACAATTCATAATTAAGTCAAGCTCAAGCTCAAGCTGATCAATTATGTAATTGAATTTAGTGAAGCAATTAATTTAATTGCATAATTATATACAATCGCGCACGACGCGGTCACGTCGTTGATTCTCTTATCTACGTACCATACACGTAGCATCGTGTATATGCAAAATTCTGTTTGCATAGCGACCAAGTCAGGACTAGCGATTAACTCTGTCATCAAGTCCGGTGTGATTTCTTTTAAGAAGGTCGGATGTAGGTAACCGTAAGCCAATAGATTGACCTCCAACCAACGTTTCGCGGCTGCCTTCACCGTCGACACACCGTACGACACAGCCGCATTGTAATACGGCACAACGGTCTTGATGTTCGTAGTCTGTATCATAATGTCGGCGCATTCGTCGATCAGTTCTTGCAATTGGAACAGAGTGGCAGTCGCCAAAATAGAAACAACTTGTTTCGGCTCCAGACTGACTTCATCGTGATACAGCGAGCCCAGAACTATTGACAATGCTGAAACGATTGTATTATTTTTAGGTGATACAATGTTTCTCTACATCTCTAATGTGTTAAAGATTCACACACACACACACACACACACACACACACACACACACACACACACACACACACACACACACACACACACACACACACACACAGTTCTAAGAATCCTTACAGTTCAATGTAATATCAGGATCTGCGATTTCAACATTAATAATCTTCTCATTAGCTTCTCTCCAAGAGCCAGAAAACATACTAGCAAAATAGGGACTCTGCGGGAACAAAAATATATATCTATTACATACACGTCTTATTTATTACATACACATTAACATCTCTCTATAGTGGTTTGAGTTGTAACAAGCTATGATACCAAATGATATATTCTTTATTCCCATTCAAAATTTATATTTCCTTAATACAAATTTCCCTCCCAAAATAGTAGTTCAAGCATCTGTGCTGCAAATTATTCTAATTCTTCATAAACTACCAAAATATAAATAAGTAATAAAGTTTAACTTGCTCTTTCTTTTATTTTGTACTTTATAATATCTATTTTATAATAGATGAAATCTATTTTATTAAGTAATTTATTCTATTTTGTTAAGTAATTTGAATTTAATTCCTGATTCCAAAGTGTCCAAAAATATTTAATGTTTAAAAGCTAGACAGCTAAGCAGCTGTAAAAGATAATAAAATTATTACCAAGTATTTCCTGGCAAAAAAGTGTTTTCAAAGTTGTCAATGCAATCGAAGCATCTGTTACCAAAGCTCCACTAGATGGTGGTAGGGGCAAAAAGAGCACATGTGAGTCATACCTGACTAATATAGACCTTGTGTAATCTCCATGCTCGTCCAAGTATAAGGACAGTTATGTCACTGCCTTTCTCTTCAAGGAACAGAGTTTTGTATATATATTGTGCTGTCGTAAGCAATTTTCTCCTGCAAAACAACATATTAGGAATGTGAAGCTGAAATTTCTTTTTTGACAGGCCTAATCAGTAATCGTTCGTAAGTGAAATGTCAAAGGCTGCTTAACACAGTAAAGTGTTGGTGATATTTGTCAACAATACCGATTAATGATATTTATCAATATTAATCAGCATTTACGATATTTATTGATGTCAATAATACAAATCGTATCACGCATAAAATCGGAGAGAGAGAGAGAGAGAGAGAGAGAGAGAGAGAGAGAGAGAGAGAGAGAGAGAGAGAGAGAGAGAGAGAGAGAGAGAGAGAGAGAGAGAGAGAGAGAGAGAGAGAGAGAGAGAGAGAGAGAGAGAGAGAGAGAGAGAGAGAGAGAGAGAGAGAGAGAGAGAGAGAGAGAGAGAGAGAGAGAGAGAGAGAAATGTACAGCAACAAAAAGAGAGAGTGAGGCGGAGGGGAAGAGAGCAGGAAGCGAGGTAGAAAAGGGGAAAAAAAGAGTGAAATGAAAGTGATGTCTTACTTTTTCGGAGTTTGCAGCGTTCGATCGATATAATCGGACTCGGATTCATTGTCGTACTCCTCGATGTACTTGCGTTTACGGCCGCGACACACGCTGTGCACGGCCGTATTTGACATCGAGGCAATGCTGCTCATATAGCCGCCCATCGTCGCGACGAGATTCCAGCACGAGTCGCCGAGGATCGTCGCCGAGCACACGAGAACCGTACACCACGGTGTCTCCTCTTTTTTCTCCTCCTCCTCCTCCTCCTCCTCTCACTCGCTTATACCGGTCTTCGTAATATCCGCGACGCCGAAAGCCACAGAGCGTGTCCATACAACGCGTAGGCGGATGTACTGGCGCATGGGCGGATTTACGTTGAGAGCGAGCTACTACAAACGGCGCATGTAAACATCCGAACATATGTAGAGACCAGGGCCGGCTTTAAGCATGAGGTGCCCCCCGCGGCGCGGACGCCACCGTTCTGATTCTGAGTATTCTCGATTTCAGCTCCGGCTCCACAGTACGATTATTCACGCATCGTTCGTGCGATGCTGATGCACTTGACCATTTGACAGTGGCGAATGTTTAAAAAGCGCGGCGAAAGTCAAAGAGGAGATACGCAAGACAGCTAAAGCAACACGACAGGTAGGCGACGCGGCCGTTTGCTCGGCGCGGATGAAAATTACGTCGCCGGCGATTCTTGTCCTTCGTAGACTGTCATGGGCTCGCGTGTGTCGCGTGCTTTTTCGATGAGAAACTAGTATCCCGGGTGATACTCGTGCGACAAGTCAAAATGAATCTATTCGGCAATGCGTGCTGCATACTCGCGCACGACATACGGCAACTTTGCGTGATACATCCGTGATCGATCACCTGTTTCATCTCTACTGAACTAATACTGAACTATACAGCGTCAGTATATGTACATATATATATATACATATGTGTGTGTGTGTGTGTATGTGTGTGTGTGTATGTGTGTGTGTGTGTGTGTAAAAACATTGATCTTTTTTTCTCTCGGAGACAATTACGACGCACTGCGCTTGTTGCACGCTTCATTAATTACTTTTTTGCGTTGGCATGACAAATTGGACGTGAGGTTTCGCGTCTTGCGTACAGTTTCGGGACTTGATGTAATATATCAAGCGAGGCGCTGTAAATAACGAGGGACTGTACTCTCTCAGATTTGAAACAGATGGGTTTCGTAATCGCATAACCTCATTATAAGTAAACGCAATGTGCCAATGAACCAGCCGTTATCGAGATCGATACATCGACAATATGCGAATGACTGAACTTAAGACTGCTGTCATTGAACTTTATATGCGACATTGTATAATACTGTAAATCACAAAAATGTTACGGCGAAACAGGTAATTGTTTATATAACTATTCATATCCACGGCTTATTGAAAGCGTAATCGGATGTGTCTGGCTGTGTAAAGGCCGAACAAAATATAAAAATAAACCGTAAATAATACATCGCGGTATTATTTTGCAATTGTTATTATTTTAAATTGTTACGGTAACAAATTATAAAGAATAACAATTATAAATATAATGTTTTTTTAATTGTATGTAATTAATAATAATTAACAAATTATGTATTAACTAATTAATAAGTTATATTGACTGCAGGTTGAAACATAGAATAATATCCATCGCCCTCATAGTCGCAGCGACGATATTTTACAATGAATATCTGGTATACGAAGTACAGAAATTCAAATGGGCCATGCGCGAGTGCTCAGCCTGCGTCAAGATCTTACTTGTCGCGGATCCGCAAATTCTTGGAGAAAGGAGTGAGAATTATTTCGGCTCATGGTTAGCTAGATGGGACAGTGATAGGTATGTTCCTTGACGAATATCTCTGCTGAATTTCCCACATTCATCAATCAGTAATAACATGAGAAATCAATTCTGTTGGAACTTACGTATTGGTTTCGTATTTCACAGTATTGTGTTTTCAGGTACTTAGAAAAGACTTTCTCAAGAGCGTTAAAGTATTCTCAGCCGCATGTTATCGCCTTCCTTGGTGATCTCATGGACGAAGGTCACATAGCTAATGCAGAGAATTTTGAGAGATACAAAAGAAGATTGGATTCTATATTCTCCATGCCAGACGATATAATGGTGTTATGACTTGTTCTTCATAGGAAATGTGGTGTTTACATGTGGTGACTATTCTTTCTCATTTACTGTTTTATATATTGATCTACTACTGTTTCTTTTTAGAAAATCTATCTGCCAGGCGATAATGACATCGGAGGCGAGGATGATCTTGTTTCTCCCCATATTCACAACAGATTCAATTTCGCGTACACTCAGCCGGACACGTTGGTTTACAAGACTGTCACTTTCTTCAAGGTAAACCTGAAAATTTTAATCGCATTACATTTGCATCAGTAAGACAAGTACGTGTTATCGTAGGTGAACAGATTGACGCGTACGATGCCGGAGGCGCCGAAGGATGCTTTCCTCAACGATTATGCCGAGAGGAATACGACCAATGTTATTCTTAGCCACATGCCGTTATTGTTCGTACCTGGCAGCTTCGTGCAAAATGTACGTTCAAATATAAGTGGGAGAAAAAAAGGAAAAAAAGACTTATCGTCTTACTTCGCCTGCCTATAGATCATCTACCCTATTATCGCCTACTTATAGATCTTACTTATTTGTATGTGGATACTTATAGATTATATTAACTATTTGCTCTGCTATTGCTATCTCTGTAACTCAAAGGTACTCAAAGAGCTATCGCCGCAAGTAATCTTCACCGCTCACGAGCACAAAGCGATGCACGTGAGTCTGGACACGGCGACCGATCAGTTAAGTGAGATCGGGATCCTCCCGCCGCACGAAACGCCCTTGTATCAGCTGCGGATGGACGTAGGGGACATTCATGAAGTACAAATACCGACATGCTCTTACAGAATGGGTACACCGCACATGGGTTACGGGCTGGCATATATCGGTAATATTACATTACAATTATGTTAACAACGTGAAGAGTAGTTGATTAGAGTTATCTAAACTATCGCGATTGTCTCCGTTCACGTTGCAGATACTCAGGAGAAAACCTTGGAGTTCACGATCCTCTGGCTACCGAGCAGATTCCCGCAGCTGTGCGCTTACGCGTTCATCGTCGTGCTGATCGTCTTAATTGCCGCTTGCACTTTCATCTCGGGCTACTGCTCGAAGAGCTACGCGACTTATAATCGTATACCTTCCGTATAGGGTAGCGTACAATCAAAAAGTACTTATATTACGCTTAAACAGTGAGTTAACTTGACGTCGCAAATTAGGTACAAAGATCCGTCCAAGAGATGACGACTCCTCTCTAGCGTCTCTGTGTCAAGTCCGCAGGGAGATTCCGAATGGGATTATGATACAGACAGTTATCCGTTAGTCACACCGCGTTAGAATAAATACGGTCACCAGGTGCTAGATTTCGATAAGACTTATTGTATTATTAATATTAATTAATATTATTAATATTATATGAGCATACTCGTAATCTCAATTCTCAAGAGAGAGAGAGAGAGAGAGAGAGAGAGAGAGAGAAAAGAATCATGAATATCGAAAGAATCACGAAGCATTCGCCCAAGAAAGAAAATTTTCTACAGTTACTTACGTTACTTTGTCTTGATCTCGCTTACTATAATCACTGCTGTGACTAGAAACCTAATGCCAAATCTGCGATACATTTTGTTAGTGAGCACTTCAGCGCTGATCTTAAACACATGATATTTTAATCACTGATTCAAGTCAGTTTCTGATTTAACACATTTTCTGATATAATCATCAATACATTAGCCACAGAAAATCTGAATAGAACAAAGCGGAGATCATTTTCTTATATAGAAATAGGTTTAAGGTAGTACGCCTGGTGTCCTGTATTTTAATTTTTTTATTTCCAGTTTTATTTTTTTATATTCTTTTTTAACACTTCAAACGGTAGTTTCGTTTCATTTAAATATAAAACTGGTACTGGCGAAGAGCACCGTGTATTATGTGTACATAATATTGTTCGTTCGAATCTTGATGTTCTGTTTGTAAGATCTCTATACGGACGTAATTGCCAAACTTCAGTGTGGCTCTCATGAACCATCGTTGTTCGATTAAACAATCTGCTTGGTGTGAATGGTTTGAAGAGATTATTATTATTATTATTATTATTATTATTATTGTTGTTATTATTATTATTCGAACTGTGACGATAACGTCGATCACAGATAACCCGCCGATTGTACTTGCTTTTAATTCGACGAGAGATTTATCGTACGACGTTATAAGTATAGAGAATTATAAGAAAGAATTGTTGAGAAAGTGAGAGAGCTTATTTCAGATAGGTCAATTTATATTTCTTCGCCGACCTGTATATATATCTTTGCCTGAAATAAATGTTAAATGTTGAAGCACTGGCTCTACTCGTTGTTCAAAGGTATCTCGTAAATACTTGAAACGAAAATTTTGTAATTTGTTGCCAAGTTGTGTTATTTAGCAACGGAAGGAATCACTCGCTTCTACTAATAGATATAGAGTTCGAAATTAAATTATTTCCATTTCCTATTTAAATGGATATATCCTGGCGAAGAAACGATAGCAACATTAGAATCTTAATATATTTAACAACTATAGACTTCAAGCTGCAAAATGCTTCTCGAAACGTTTAATTATTTTTATTTATCGAAGTTACAACCTGTCGAATTTTTGCATATTTTTTCATAAATAACATGTCTAACTAGCTATTAAGCTCTATTACTTACAAACATACTAACACAAGTATGTCTCTATCATTGAGTTATACTACGACCGGGCTTTTTCTTTTTCTTTTTTTGGAAAATATATAGCCATTAAACACAAGCTTATATATACGGGGCTTATATATACGAGGGTAATTTGAAAAGTCCGTACAAAGTCGGAGAGATGGCACCTCTGGTTAGAGATTATTTTCAATTAGTAGCATTTCTTAGAAGAGAACACACCAAGTTTCAGCCAGACCAGTCAATTTCTTTGTGTTTGGCGTGTTCGTTTGAATCGACGAAGTCGAGTGATTTCTAACAAATGGATAAAAGAGAATTTCGTGTGTTGCTCAAGCATTACTTTATAAAAGGCAAAACGCCTAAGGAGACTAAAGAAAAGCTTGATAAAAATTATGGTAAATCTGCACCTTCGATCAGTACGGTTTATAAATGGTTTCAAAATTTTCGGAATGGCAATATGAGCACAAGTGACGCTGAACGTTCTGGACGCCCTGTTGAGGCCACTACTCCAAAAATCATTGATAAAATCCATAATATAGTGATGAATGACAGAAGGATTAAGGTCCGTGAGATTGCTAGTGCTGTGGGCATCTCGACTGAACGGGCACATAATATTTTGCATCAACATCTGGACATGAAAAAGCTATTCTCAAGATGGGTGCCGCGATTGCTCACAGTTGACCAAAAGCTAAATCGTGTGAGATGTTCCAAGGACGGTTTGCAGCTGTTTCAACAGAATCCACAGGACTTTAGGCGCCGTTTCGTCATTGTGGACACAACATGGATACACTACTACAGTCCTGAGACCAAGGAACGGATTGCCGGCGCAGAATCTGTATCAAAGCAAGCAAAGACCGTTTTTTCGTCCGGGAAGGTTATGGCGACTGTCTTTTGGGATTCGCAAGGAATTATCCTCATTGACTATATGGAAAAAAGTAAAACTATTACAGGTGGATACTATTCATCGTTATTGGACCATTTGAAAACTGAGCTGCAAAAAAACGTCCACGATTGAGTCGCAAAAAAGTCCTTTTGCATCACGACAACACGTCAGCCCACTCCTCTGGAGTTGTGGCCGCAAAATTGATAGAGTTAACGTTCCAACTCGTTTCGCATTCCCCTTATTCTCCAGACTTGTCTCCCTCGGACTACTACTTGTTCCCCAATATGAAGAAATGGCTAAAAGGAAGGCGATTTTATTCAAACGAGGAGGTGATTGCGGAAATGAATGCCTATTTTACAGAATTGAACGAATCTTATTATTCGGAAGGGATCAATAAACTGGAACAGCGTTGGGCGAAGTGTATATGCCTAGAAGGAGACTACGTTGAGAGATAAGAAAAAGGTTTGTCCCAAAAGATTAAGCAGTTTTCATTTTTGCACAGACTTTTCAAACCATCCTCGTAGCTTAAGATACAACGTCAGTACTCAAGAAAACTTAATAGGGAGTTTTTGCAATACCGTCTCTCAGATATAGTAAACGTATAAATCGTGAACGTTATTCACGTTCAGAAATAACCTCGCAACGTACGCGACCAATAGCATTCACGATTTACGTTTACCCTATCTGAGTGACGGTATTGCAAAAACTCCCCATTCTTAGTAATCTCAGCTTAAGCCAGCGGCACACGATGCTTGTTTTCGTGCTGGATTGCTTGCTGGATGAAAATACTGCGTTCTGATTGGTACATTTCCGAAGATGAATGGAAATGCACCAATCAGAACGCAGTATTTTCATCCAGCAAGCAATCCAGCACGAAAACAAGCACCGTGTGCCGCTGGCTTTATTTTACCTGGACGTATGTATAGGTATGCCCTCTACATCGACTCCTGATGATTCACAGTACTACGATTAGGCATCTCAACACAACAGAAAACAGTGACGACTCATAAAGGTCATTCTACAATGAGGTTGTAGTAGGATGCAGTAGGCAAATTGACCAATCACGATCGATTGTTCTCTTTACGATCGAAGAAAAATCAACTGTGATTGGTCAATTTGCCTACTGCATACTACTACAACCTCATTGTAAAATGACCTTAAGAGATATTTAAGACCTGGTCTACAATATATGTCGTAAGTTGTAAGCCGTAAGAATTGGCGAATCACAATCGATTATTACAAAAATAATCGGCTATAATTGGTCAGTTCTTATGGCTTACGACTTACGACACGTATTGTAGAATGAACTTTAATGCTCTAAAAAACTGCTTTTCAATCAAGACTCGAACCCTTAGCCGAGACTCAAACCTTGCTTGTGCCTACACAACAAGTTTTCCTACACCCCGCTAGAGGGCACTAGATGAACGGTTGACGGGTCATAATACTGAACGACAAGTCAGAAATATACATACATTTTATTTCCAAATAATAAAATTTAACGATCGATATTAAATCGATATTTCCATTTCATTCATTTAAAATCTTACACGATCTACCCACATTGATTTTCCAAAGAGTTCAAAGACTTTATTGCAAATTTTACAATTCAACAGCAAGTCGAAGAATCTTTCTATCCTCAAGTGTTACAACTCAACGACGGATCAGACAAACTTTTCATTCTTCGGTGGTGTGAGCAAAAACGGTAACGAGACGAATAAGCTTTCGTCCCTATTTATTAATAAAGAACAAACGTGACAAATTGAAATTCAGCGTAGAAGCACGAAAATTCCGTAACAATTCGCATTGGAAGCACTATCGACGCTGATGATCGAGCGGATCACGTGCGGGGTTATCGAGAGGCTGATTATTCCTCCAGTAAGATAAAGAATCGAAATTCGAGCGCTCGGTCGATCATCACCCATCCCTAGTGCACTTGAAGTCATGGTGAACACGTAGCCGGCGTTTGACGTGTCCTAGCCTCCTAGCTTAGGCATATAGCGATTTGGTAATTTGTTGCGCGCCGCTTGAATTTTGACCGATCGGACGGATGTTTACGCACATATGGCGAGCACGTTGTGAAAATTAACGCGGATCTGTTACGTATCTATCACGTCCGTGCACGCAGAGACGACTAACATGCTGCCGAACAAGCCGTCGTCGACGTCGCCGTCGTCGCAGTCGTCGACGTCGTCGTCGTCGTCGTCCTCCGCGACGGCGAACGCCAAGAAGGTCATGTTCCCCGACAAGAAGCCGACGAAGCAGATGAAATCCTCCACGTTGACCAACGCCGCCGGCCTCAGTTCCCTCATTACCTTCACCGTTCTCTTGCTAGCCTGGATCTCGGGATTCGCCTCACGGCTCTTCGCGGTTATACGCTTCGAGAGCATCATACATGAGTTCGATCCTTGGTACGTGATGATATCTGCGCGCCGGTTATCTCACCATTTCTGATAACTCAGCCATATGATCTATTACGACTAATCCGATCTCTCTCTCTCTCTCTCTCTCTCTCTCTCTCTCTCTCTCTCTCTCTCTCTCTCTCTCTCTCTCTCTCTCTCTCTCTCTATCCCCCTCCCCCTCTCTCTCTCCCCCTCCCCCCCTCTCTCTCTCTCTCTCTCTCTCTCTCTCTCTCTTGTGGCAGTGATGGTAAATTTCTCTGGTTCTTGCTCCAATACAATGTGACGGAAATTTGAGATGTGTTTCTCCTCCACGGTATTTTGCTTGAAAATACATGAGAATACATGAGAATTTAGATTCATCGGAAGTAGTAGTATGTTTGAATATCTTTCAGCGAGTAATTGAATAACACGTGTTCTTTTCCAGAAAATTGACAGATAAATTGACAGAGATCTTTACTTTCCAGCATCGAGAGATACGCAAGTGCAATAATATATGGTGATATATAACGAAGAAATGTATCTCAAATTTAGGTTCAACTACAGAGCGACCGCATATATGGTGCAGCATGGATTCTACAATTTTCTAAACTGGTTCGACGAGCGAGCGTGGTACCCGCTGGGTCGGATCGTGGGTGGAACTGTTTACCCAGGACTCATGATCACATCCGGCTCGATACACTATGTGCTGCATTCACTCAACATTCCAGTGCACATAAGGGACATATGTGTGTTCTTAGCTCCAATTTTTAGTGGCCTTACTGCCATATCCACATATTTATTGACAAAGGAAATATGGAGCGCCGGAGCGGGCCTGTTCGCAGCATGCTTCATCGCCATCGTACCCGGCTACATCTCGCGGTCCGTGGCTGGCAGTTACGACAACGAGGGAATCGCGATTTTCGCCTTACAAATCACCTATTACCTGTGGGTCAAGTCAGTGAAGACCGGCTCAATCTTCTGGGCATGCATCACTGCGCTCTCCTACTTCTACATGGTGTCCGCATGGGGTGGCTACGTGTTCATCATTAATCTGATTCCACTGCATGTATTCGCCCTGTTGATCATGAATCGCTTCAGCAATCGCCTATTCACCAGTTACACTACATTCTATGTTCTCGGACTTCTATTGAGTATGCAGATACCGTTCGTCGGCTTCCAGCCGATCAGAACCTCCGAGCATATGGCCGCAGGCGGTGTGTTTGGTCTCCTGATTTTCATAGCAGCTCTTAGGTATGTGTCCTCTTCCCCGATAATCAATCACGTCAGTCTAGTAATCGTTTTCTTCTTCGTTACGTTTCTATCTTCTGTTCATATTCATTTAAATGCCGAACAGATAGTTAATTGCCCCTTTTCTTAAGATGTATTTCATTGGAATGTGCACAATGTAGATATCTCGTTTTGTTTTCAGATACTTAAGAACTGTACTTACCAAGTCCGAGATGAAATATTTCGGTGGCGTGGTGGCCGTGACCGCGGTTATGCTCCTGTTTGTTTTGATTGCTCTAACATACGCCGGTGTCGTCGCACCTTGGAGCGGAAGATTTTATTCGCTGTGGGACACCGGTTACGCCAAGATACACATACCCATCATAGCATCCGTATCGGAGCATCAGCCGACGACGTGGTTTAGCTTTTTCTTTGACCTGCACATTCTCGTTACGACGTTCCCGGTGGGTCTTTGGTACTGTATCAAGCACATCAACGATGAGCGTGTCTTCGGTAAGCAACTGTCGCGTGACGATAGATACTCTCAGTGTAAATTGATACTGATCCTTACAAACATGTGTGTATGTATAGTTTGACTGACTGTACTTAACTTCTTAGTTTCAATTCTTTATTTTATCGTATTATTAAGCTTGATCTTCGCTTACTTCATTATTAGCAAATGTTTCTAAATTTTATCATTCTCATTTTCTCACAATGTCCACTTTATTTTTTAATTCCAATTTTTAATTGTCTTGATATGTTTTGTACTTAATTTATTGCTTTATTATTAGCAGAGGTTTTACGTCTCTTGTTTCCGCTTTCGATTATTTTATTACGTCAACAAAGATCATAAGATGAACGTAATAGATTTATCCTTATAATATAAATGATGCCAACACATAATGAATAATCGAATCTCTTTGGCAGTCATATTATACGCCATAAGTGCCGTTTACTTCGCCGGGGTGATGGTGAGACTCATGCTGACCCTGACGCCTGTGGTTTGCATGTTGGCCGGCGTGTCGTTCAGCAAGTTGCTGGAGCTGTTCCTCAAGGAGGAGGACAGGGAAGGCAACGATCGGAACGGCAACGAGAGCGACGAGGAGAGCGAAGAAGAGAGGGAAAGGAGCCCGGGTAGAGCTTTGTACGATAAGGCTGGCAAACTCCGCAGAATGAAGCACGAGAGGCCGAAAGGCAGCGGCGACGCATTAGGCGCCAATCTCCGTAATGCCGTGATCATCGGCATACTCATGTTGCTGATGCTGTTCACCGTGCACTGCACGTGGGTGACCAGCAACGCGTACTCCAGTCCGTCGATCGTGCTCGCGTCGTACAGTAACGACGGCGGCAGAGCGATACTCGATGACTTCCGGGAGGCTTATTATTGGTTGGCTCAAAATACACCTAGCGACGCCAGAGTTATGAGCTGGTGGGATTATGGATATCAGATCGCCGGTATGGCTAACAGGTAAAACAAAAATCTAGCGTGTACCGTCGCACGACCTGAATCAAGCCTCATGATGGGATCGCACTATCCATCTAGACTGCAGCAGATGGGACTCTGTCAATCCCCGTTGTCGCATCGTTCGTCAACGCTGTTGCATTGTTGAGAGTATTCAGTGTCCCTCTCCCTCGCATCTTGACCGTTCCTATTCGAGAAACACTTACGAAAGATTGGCGGATTGTTGTCTACCGCCGTCTAAGCAAATAGTGCGAATTCGACCCAACTCAGGAAAGACACGGACAGCCTACATCGGCTTTGATAAGCTTGATAATATTCTTGGTGATTAGAAATTTATGAGTCTTAAAATAACCAGGGACTGCAGACTTACTCGAAGAATGTTCGGCCGTCAAATTATCTTCTTCCTTATCGAGAAAAATAAATGCTCGTCGTTCGGATGAGCTCGTGAAACATCAGAGACATATAACTAATAATAATTAACAATACGTAAACTTTCACAGAACTACGCTCGTGGACAATAATACGTGGAACAACTCGCACATAGCACTGGTCGGCAAGGCGATGAGTTCGAACGAAAGCGCCGCTTACGAGATCATGACGTCCTTAGATGTGGATTACGTGTTGGTGATATTCGGCGGAATGATCGGATATTCCGGCGACGACGTGAACAAGTTCCTGTGGATGGTGCGTATCGCCGAGGGCGAGCATCCCCAGGACATTCGCGAGAGCGACTATTTCACGGAGAGGGGCGAGTTCCGCGTGGACTCCGAGGGTTCGCCCACTCTACTGAACTCGTTGATGTACAAGCTGAGTTACTATCGGTTCGGCGATGTGAAGATAGACTATCGGTCGCCGTATGGCTACGATCGCACTCGTAACGCCGAGATAGGCAATAAAAATTTCCAGTTGACGTATTTGGAAGAAGCGTATACCACCGAACACTGGCTCGTCAGGATTTATAGGTGAGAAGCGCTCGAATTTCCCAAAAGTTCAAACTGTAATCGCTCAAGGTTCAAAGTATATTTTATTTCAGTCGCTTAGAAGGCTTGATTTAAAGGTGTATTTTTCAATGCTTCTCATCATTCATCAAGTATCGTTGTGTTAATATTGATATCAAAGTTACCAAATTATCCATTACGTCTCCTAATTGAGGAATACGTTCGCAGGGTAAAGAAACCAGCAGAGTTCAACAGACCGAGAATCCCGATCTCCGAACGGATCATCACCCGCCGTGCAAATTCGTATATTAGTAAAAAGGTTGGTGTTTACATCTCTTCGGGGTAAGAGGAAAGAGACACATTTCTTGTTTTTTATTTTATGGTCTCTCGTATCGTTTTGCCTTTTTTATCGTCACACTTCAGTCGATCTGGAAACGTAGTTGAAGTTATGGGGGGTCGGGCATTGATGATGTTTCAGACTGCACGACGCAAGCGAGGTTTCATAAAAGGCCGGCCAGTTGTTATTAAGGGGCAGAAACCTCAAC
This sequence comes from Harpegnathos saltator, assembly GCF_003227715.2. Classification (NCBI taxonomy): domain Eukaryota; kingdom Metazoa; phylum Arthropoda; class Insecta; order Hymenoptera; family Formicidae; genus Harpegnathos; species Harpegnathos saltator. The sequence goes on along the minus strand of NW_020229878.1, from coordinate 281,931 downwards.
GACGAACGACGTAACGAAGATCCGCCGGCTATTTCGTAACGGTTTTCAAATACAGCTTTTGTAATAAAAAAAAAGAGAATTACCGTCCCTTGGATCTACCACGAAACTATACCTCGAACTAAGAGTTTAAATGTCATCGGAAACAGTTCAATTTGTTTGAAAAGAATAGAATACCTTAAGATGTTTTCTTTTTTCTTTTTTTTTCTTTTTTTTATATCGAACAATCAGAGAGTAATTGAAGATTATTTTAACTTTATATTTTGTTTTCAACAGTGTTGTCGTATCCAATGTTCATATGTAATACCATCGTAGTCCGATTTATTTCTCCCCGAAGCTAGACCGTCGGTCATCATTTGTTATTGCATAATAACATTTGCAAGCATCGTTTGTTGATATCAACATGCTTTCAAAGTTTAGGATATGAATACTTCCGATAGATTTACAAATGTATTATTCATTATGGTTGGTCACAATTGTATATTTTACATTTATCCATAGAAGAGTTCCTCGCGTTATATTTTTTCTTTTTCTCTCTTTTCTTCGTTTTTAAATTATTCCTACAACACGAGTCGATTGCACTTAGCAATTGACCGTGTAAACCTTTTCGCAGGAATCACTTGTTTGCTATTAATCAAACAATTACGACGGTCTTACATAAATCGAGACCCTTAAGACATCCTATAGTTAGTGTACACACGTTTATGTTACATAGTATGTCTAATGCACATGGTATATTGTATCGGACCAGAGTCTGATAGCGGAGCGAGAGAAAAACGGATCTTTGCCGATTTTCAGCCGGAACATTCAGAAACGATCGAATGTGTGTCATGTGTACACAGTTTGTTGTATAGCACCTTGTTGAAAGATAAACATTTGTGATAACATAGTGTCGTTATTTAACAAATGCGCATTTGAGATGCAAGTCGAGTTCGCAATTTTTGTTTTACCCGTAAAAAATTTAGAGAAACGGGGAAAAATCTACTTGAATAGAGTATAAGGTCGCATGTGGAAATTCGACGTAACTTTATATTTTTCTTTTGTTATAAAATATATAGAGAAATTTTCTAGTGTTCCACCAGCAAATATCACAATTCCATTTCAGCATTTTTTTTCTTTCTTTACATAATTTCTATAAAAACAATCTGGAGAAATAATAAATTATGTAATAATTTTATGTATATTGGTACGTTATTGTTGTATTAGAAATTAGGTTTGGTTATTTTAAATAGTATAATACATATTAAAAAAAAAAAAAGTATTAAAAACCATCTATTATCGAAGCGATTAGAACTGATTTTACTCCAGAGGAGTCTAACCGACAATGTAAAATCCCGCGGATGTTGTCAAATCAACATGCACGGTAACACAGATGGACATTTCATGCATTGAACTTTCAGCCTCTCCTTAAATTTCCTTATCCGTGTCATCGGACAGATCTCCTAGGTCATCAAAGTCCTCTTGCGAGCCGGCGCCACCGAACGTTCCAGTACGATTATTGGTACTGACACTGCTGAATATTCCCGTAATATTCACGCACGAAAATTTGTTCCGCTTCAATTGTCTGTCGATTGCCTCCTTCAGCGTGTTGTACGCGGCTATCATGTCACGCGGGCACTGCGACAGCAGATCTGAAGATAAAAATTCAGAAACTCGTTTAGAATGTTTACGATCATTAGATATAATATGCATGCGACGGAAAAGTTCTCACGTTTATAAATCGGCTGGCCAATGTCGAACATTCTGTGATAATAATACAACTGATTGTAGAGCTCCGTCCCGGAATACTGAAAATATAAATGAACGCGTGCATTGCGGATCTTCGAATCTTGCAACAGAGGTCTCTCTCTAAACGAAACGATTCAACTCGCTCTGAGAGTGTTAATTAAATCACTAAACCGAGAGATTAAATTAAATTGAGATCATTCCTTTATTTTTAATTTTATAAGTTTAAATCTTACAAGTGTAATTCGCGTGGTAAAAATTAATCATTCGGCGTTTATGAGACGAATATTAATCCGAGAGATCAATAATTTGTAATTCTGAGTCAACTTACAACTCTGGCCATGGAAATGTCCTTGCATACTGGACAGTCCGGGAATTTTCTTGCAAAATCCAACGGCAGCCTCCTGGTTCTGTTGGAACACAGCGGGTTCTCGCATTCTAACCAACCGTTATAATACTTACCGATCGCTTTCCTCATAGCAAGTTGAACCATATTCTGTATCGCATTTGCGTATCTCCAAGGTGGCAATTTACAGTCCTGATTCGGGCACATACTGAGCGAGAATTGCCGACCGGAGTGCTGCGCCGGAGGAACACGCGTAAGTATAAAAGAAAATTATATTGAAGATATCTTGAGAGAGACAGAACGACTGAGAGGAACAGATAAATACTTACGAACTCGGTTATAGTGTCCTTAATTATTATTTCAGTGTTGCATCTTTCATTCCTGCATTTGAACGTTAAAGGCACACAATTGTCGAATCTTTCGTCATTGATGGACAATGGCAGGTTCAAGGTCGCCTCGCAGGCTATCGCCTTCGGTTTGTAAATGAACTGTAAACCTAGCGGATAAATTGGCATATGTAAAATATTCCGTCTCGTTCCGTCTCTCGTTCATTTCTACAGTTCACGATATTTGCACGTTATACCTAAATTGTTAGCTAAGAAGACGTCGTCGATACCCTCGATCGGCTCGCAAATTCGCAGCACCACGGGGAATATTTGGCTCAGCAGATAATAATTGACGTCCACCTTCAGTTTCTCGCTATTCTTTACTTCATCGATGTGATACGCACGTTCCGTCGCGCTTGCTTCGGTTCCGTCCTAAATGTTGAATACTTGATAATTTTCACAACAATTCGAGACTTGTGAATTTGATTGTGTAACTTGAGATCTTAAGTCACGTATAACATAACGTATACCATAAGTTAAATTGTACAACTTAAGATATCTAATAAGAATATAACTGAGATTATATATAATCTCAGGTATTATAATTTGCAAACTCAAGATCGTAGAACGGGCGCGCAACAGAACCTCGCATATGATATATGGCAACGTGTCGCCGGCCTTCCACATTCGGCCGCCAGCTTTGTTCAACCTCAGTGCCACCATCACATGCGACAGCTGCTTTTTATCCGGATACGCGTCCGGATTCTTCGACAGTTGCTTCGTGATGACGAACGACGACATGGGGGCCGTTCCTTCCTTCACGCTCTTCGCGACGTTCTGCAGAATCTGCACGACCTGCTCCAGGCGCGTCTCGCTCGATTGATCGCACAGAAGTATATCGAGAATTTTTCTGAAAGGGAAGGCATGCACACTTGGACGAAGCCAGAATAACACTATCGCGATCATCATGAGCACTACATAATTATATATTTGCTAACTTTCCAGTCTCGCAAGCCAATGGACACCAATCTCTCCTGACGATGTCCAGACCCTTGTGCTCCTGCGCCAAATGCAGCTGCCCACTCGGCAACTTCGTCATCGTAACGGCAGCGTACTTCTTCTTTTGTAGAAGCAACAAGTACCGAAACACCCCGTCGATGTCCAATTCGACCTTCTTATATCGGTTATTGACTTCCCGCATGATCTATATAAGACGTTCGATCTCGTTAGATCGCCGCTATTGAGTACCGACTAATTTACGAAGTGCGAAAATCACACTTATGTAATTATACAGATTATGAAAAAAGAATTAGGGCCTCCCCCCCCCCTCTCTCTCTCTCTCTCTCTCTCTCTCTCTCTCTCTCTCTCTCTCTCTCTCTCTCTCACCTTTCTGCCGATCGAGAAAACATCGTCGTACTCCAAAATGTTGGTATTTATCATCAACGAGTCTGTATCGCCGTAAATGACCTCGTACTGTAACTTCTCGACCAAGTGTTTCGTGTCTTCTAAAATCTCCCGACCCTTTGCTGAAGAATAAAACATACGTTTAGTATAATATCGACGTTACGTTACCAGCTTCGTTAATTGTCGTTCTTACATTGTCTCACCTGTTATCAAAGCGGCGAGGCCTTTGGCGTAAAATCGACAATGCGTCGCTCCTAGACATCCGTACATGGAGTTGGCAGTGAGCTTCAAGGCCATTTGCCTGATATGGTAATCCATTCTCTGCTCCGGTGTAAGATTCGGCGTTTTCATGAGCTGCTTGATCTGCTGTCTGCTCTTGACCAACTTGTGAATTTCGGTCGGAATCACACCAGTCTCCAAAGTTGAATCGGGAATACTCAAATGCTGCATGTCGCACAATTAAGTATGTTATTTGAGATCTCTCTTTGTCGAGGTGTTACGGAGGAAATTACCTCGACTTCAGCGTATGCCGCACCGGGTACAGTGGTGAAGCACAAATTGTATTCTTGTATGATACTTGGGTATAGCGAATTGAAATCCATCAACAACACCAGTTTGTCGTAGAAACCTTTCTTCGGGTCGAGTACTAAACCTCCGATGTACGCCGCAGCCTTCTTACGAGGACCATCTGTGTGTGTATGTGTATGTGTGTGTGTGTGTGTATGTGTGTGTGTGTGGTATTAGTGCATTCAATTTTGCTAATAATAATGCGCAACAATATGCCAGAGATTTTATATTTCAAATTAATATAAATATAATAATAAATTAATACAAAAAAATATATAATACATAATTTAAATACATGAGTTTAAAAAATTTTTAATTAAATTAAAATTAAATTAATTGATTGTGTCGGAAGGATTGATGATATATAATTTATATAAAATAATAAGAATCAAAATCTCACCGTTGTCACGTTTCTTTTCGGTCTTCTTGTCTGGTGTTACGTACTCTTTTAAGTGGAAAGCGTGCAACAGCAGATACTCGTTTCTCTCAGCTCTTCCACCCAATAGCGTTCTCGACAAGATATTACCTACGTTCATTTTGTCGAGGAGTTTAATTGCAACTGTGTACTCTCATAGACACATTAACGATACACAAAATCGAAATCTTACCGGCCAAGCAGGTGATTTGAAGCGCTAGCGGTATAACATTAAGATCCATTACCATAGTTATTATGTATTTTGCTTCTTTTAACGTCGCATGTATTAGACTTGTTATTTTGTCCGCGGTATTATAGTACAACGGAGTTTCCGCTGGCGTGATCTCCTTACACTCGTGCTCCTTAGTTTTTAACACCTAGAATTCATCAAAATCTCGTATAATCTCGAACGGATAAACAGTATAGGCGCTGTCATAACATCGTGCTACTTACTGCACTGCAGAGCGACAGTAGATCGTAACTTCTGACTTTCAAGTTTAATTCCTTCGCCGAAATTTGAATGTCGCAAATTGGACGTCCAACGAATGCCTGGTTGAGAACGATCTTGCCCTGTAAAAAAAAATAGTTTGTACTTGTTTCTACTTGTTGATATAGAGTACGTTGATTTTCTCTTTTACTCTTAGCTTAAATTCAACATATCACATAAATGAGTCACACTCGCGTACCCTAAGAAGAGGAGGAGTTGTGGATTTTAATCTTCCCATCCTATTCCAATTCGATACTTTCAAAGCGAACATTCTTTGCATCAATACGTCGAACTGAAACGCACAATCGTAGCCTACTATCAAATCCGGGTCTGCTTTTTGCATCAATGTCAACAGCTCTTCGAGTAATTCGCTTTCAGTTTCGCATTTTATTATTTCGGTATTCGGGACCCTAGGTAGCACATCCCGAACTTGTCGTGGCCATGAAATATCTCGTGGCCGTGTGACAACTACACAGAGAACAATAGAAAAATCTTCGTTAAGATCTTGAAAGAAAAACCAGCACATATGCCGCAAACTCCGCAGCATAAAGATCAACGAATGGAAATATCCACATATATAAATTGAATAAATTGCAACAATTTTCTGTTGCTCGTCTGAACCGAAGAATTGATTGAAGGCTTTCTTTGCAGGTGAAATATCAATATGTAATTGTATACTAATGATAAAAGAAACATACAGCAAAATTGACGATCATAGGGCGGTTTTGGTGGTTCCTTATCGACGTTATACTTGTGATGGATTAATACCGCGACCATGACAACTTCATTCTGTAGCTTCGAGTTCAAAGACATCCTCACATTTAACGTCGCTATCATCATTGGCGGCTTGGCGTTATCTTGGGAACATAACGATACATTGTCCATGTCCGAAGTAACCACCTGTTGCGTTGCGACATTGCGACGTTATTATTATATATATCCCGTACATTGTTCATTACACTTGTTATATAATTCATGTTGATGTATGAAAAATATGATCGTTATCATATTATGGCAATTAATGATTGAATTATTTGATAAATGGCTCATATTATTGACATAATAAAGTGATAATCCGCCGCACTTACTATCTGTTGACACCAAGCGAAACGTCCCGCAGTGGGTGACACGTTTTTTACATCCAGCCAACCAGGTCCCTTGATTTTTCTTTCGATCAGTAACAATTCCAATGCGTTCACCGTCGAGCCGAAGACGCGCTCGATCGCCGGGCCAGAGTAATTGGCTTCGATCGCTGGATAACGCGCGTTGTATCTGACCTCCAGGTAATCGGACGTCTTTGGTGTACCCTCCTTTTCGAAGGAATAATGCTTCTTCGTCTCTTTACAGTTAAATTCCATTATACGCATCTTGCTAGCATACTCATCGAATTCTTTATAGACGTCCTCTATGGTGGTTAATTGAGGCTCGCCACTCTTAGGAGTCTTCAACTGAAATTCGCGATCAATGAATGCATTTTATCTACCGCTTTGATACCAACACGTTTCAAATAGAACCGTCGACGAAGAAAAATCACGTCGACAAATATACATACGTATTTTCTAGGTAAGAGATATATTCTTCTTGGTATACAGTGCACCATAACGCAACAGGAACAGTACATATCACGACTAGCCACGTAGGTCTTGCCAAAGAGGTACACAGTTCCAGGATTCTTATAAGGATTCTCGTACGCGTCTAGATAGTAAAATCTGAACACCTCCACCTCGTCTTTCGTCTTGACCAATTGCGGTACTACTTCCGTAAAATCGACCACGTTCCCGACCTTTATACCTATGACGGTAGTCTTGCACGTAACATTTTGCGTAATGTCCGTCCTGTTCTGCTGAGGTTTAACGCTGTTTACTGAAGACGAAAAATCGGCATCCATGCTCCCATCGTCGAAGTCTATAGTAGATAACTGTAATATATATTTTACATATAATTATATACACATAGTTTCACTTCTATGCAAATGAGATGAAACATAATAAGAAACACAACAACTCACATCTCCGACACATTCGTTAAGATCCATATTTGACTTCTTTTCTGCTGTCAAACATACAGACGCGAGTTCCGACATACTACATAACTCCACCTCCATGGATTCATTATCGATCAACTGACTTGCACTTTGACAGTGTTTAGTGTCTTTTGATTCTGTTTGTTTACTTATACCGTTTTCTTGCATTTCCTCAAGTTTGGTATCTTCAATTCTCTGGCTCATATTCCGATAACATCTAACATCATTTGATGCCATTGGTTTATTGGTATTTTTCTTTTGTGGTGCATCAAATATCGCAGCAGTATCATCATCATCCTCAATTATTTGACTTGCATTTTCTTCCGGTTTTTGAATTATCTTTTTATCATTTGCTTCTTGATTTACAGGTGAAGATTGGTTTTTATATCTGTTAATAAATTTTATGTAACTTATTATGTTAATAGCTTTTATGTAACTTTGGTAAAAATTTATAAAATCAATACAGAACATTATATATGAAGAGATATAAATACAACTTATTAACTTACGCAAGATCTGAATGAACCGTGTGGCAAAATTTGTTTTTAATTTCTCTTGGCTCTTGGATTCTCTTAGAATTATCTACTGTCTTCTTACTTGTAGAAATCTCACTGAGCAACTCTCCTAAAATATCATCATCCTTGCAATTTGTATTGCTCTTCTTAGAAGGCATATTCCTGAACATGTTTTGAATATCTCCTTTTCTTCTCTCTTCTTCCTTCCTTTTTTTCCTAGGGCCAGCCATATTATACTTCTGTCTTTTAGCTTCTTGAATGCTTTCTTCATCCAAATCGTCATCAAAAATCTCCCTTCCATCCTCCACATAACCACTTCCTCCTTTAAATTATTAATTTGAAATTTGAAATTTGAAATTAAATATTAAATATTAAATATTTGATAGAATCCAGAAAATTGATGCTAGTAACTATACAAAATTTACTTTAATTTCCAGCATGATCCTTTTCAATTATAAAATACGATATTCTTAAACCAAATAAGATATATGAGAGAAATGTTTACCATCGTCGACTATCCAGTCATCACGCTGGCGTTTTAGAACAGTATTACTGTACTCCTTTTCATCTACCTCATCATAAACATTTTCCAATTCTCCAACCTCATATTTGCGCTTGCCACTTCGGGCCTCCTTTAATTTCTCCAGAGCCGAGAGCCTGCCAGTCTTATCAGTCCTTTGACGTTTACTTCTTCCAGACGTGGATGCTAAGGCAGTTTCATTTAGTAAAGCAAAACTGCAGTATTTACTTAGATCATTCATAATTTAAAACAAGACATGAAAGATGCATAACACATTGAACAGACAAAAAGATATTTACGAATGCGTAATATATAATTGTCACAATGTAATACTTGGCCAAAATCATTCCTATATTTGACAATACATCCGTCAATTTACTTACGTTGCGAATCGTCCATTATCCTTCCGCTAAATTACGTTTCCCGGTCACAGAGTGCAAACGACATTTCGTGCCTTGTTCATTCGATGAGTTTTAGCGGGAAATCTCAAGCAACGTGACTGACGGAGATGTTTTGCGATTCGAGTTTAATTCGAAACTTAAGCCAGCGGCACACGATACTTGTTTTCGTGCTGGATTGCTTGCTGGATGAAAATACTGCGTTCTGATTGGTACATTTCCGAAGATGAATGGAAATGCACCAATCAGAACGCAGTATTTTAATCCAGCAAGCAATCCAGCACGAAAACAAGCACCGTGTGCCGCTGGCTTTAACGAGTTCCACTAATCGAGGAATTATTCCGTTAAAAGTTCCCAGAAATATCCAATAGAAGAATCGGATTTCTGGAGACTCTCCTTAGTGATTGTTTCTCCCTAATCGCATCACTGCGTATCTATTTTGGGGATTGGCAGTCTTGGTCTTATGTTCGCTAGGTGCTTCAAAGCTGAAGTTTCATCAGTTTCGTGTTTAACGTACAACCAGGTGTGAGAGGGTAAATATTCTTTAAAGTATGTATTCTCATAACGATGATTATTAGTTTTTACTCTGATTGTCGATAGCCCTGACTAATTCGTGATAGTTTTATTTGCGATAACTATTTTGAAAAACTTCGAAATAATTCGAATCGCGACAGTGATTATCTTAACGCTCTATATGTACGTCTGATACATATATATGTAACTATTTAATATCAAGCGATAACAAAGAAATAGATGAAAAACTAATTTGTGTATCTTGACAGAGCTTTTCTCCACGTTATGTTATCAATAAGAAAATATATCACTGTCTTGTGAATTAAGTGACTTGAATGATATATTTTTTACAAGAGGAAGCGAAGCTGACAAAGCTGCACAAAGATTTGACGTATAGTGTCGAGATTTGCTGATAACAAAGATGCTTATTAGAGAATACAAATTCTGTGTCAGCACAGCAATTGGTTTTCTTATATTGATTTATTTAGTCCATTACGCAAATATTACGACACAAAGTTGTATGTAGGTTATGTTTTTAAAAAAAGCAACCTTTTTATACCATTTTCCTGTCACCAGTGCCTTTATATAGTTGATAAAAGGTTGTAAGGTCTTTTTAATGAGTTTGACGACAATACATTTTGTATCTAATAAAATTACTTTCATAGTAAAACTGTATTTTCAGTCATAATGGCGAAAGCACATAGTCCAACACGTTTCAATGCAGAATCAGATAACTTTTACGATCCAAACTTTACTCTGGATATTAATACACGAATGCGAGTCCCAAAAAGCATTCGTGTAAATGGAGATTATGACGAAGGCAACACAATGGCAAATGGATCAGTATGGAATCAAACATCTACCATAGAGAAAATTGAAATGCATGTGCCAGATAGGATTCTTGCTGTTGGTAAGATTTTATCTTGAGCATCAAATTATTTTGCAATCATTAGGGAGAATATAATTTCACATTTTATTTTATATAATATATTTTTATAATCTCATTCTGATTGCAGGTCAAGAACAACATGTTGGTACAAAAGCGCCGCCATTAGAAATAGCTGTAGAAAATGCTGTCATGTCTCCTGAACCTAGCGTTGTTAGATTACAAGTATGACATTGAAATCAGAGAATAGGTATTTTGAAGTAAGAGTATATTATTAAATATTTTTCTTTGTTCATAGACTCCTCCAAGAATCCTTACATTGGACAGCCATTACTTTCCAGCAGCAGCAGCAGCAGAAGAAGAAGAAGAATCAACTATATGTGAAAACAGAGAAATAGCACCTAAAACATACAATGCTGAAACACAGATTGTGAGACATGTCAGGTAGGAAAGTTTTTTTTATGTTAATTATATAACTGTATAATATTTTCTATGAAACTTTTGTCATCATAATTTATCAACAGTACAATCTACCTTTTATTTTGCACTGTATTCAATTTACTTGATGTGTTTTGCATAGAGAACCAACACCTTATAATGTCCTCGATGTTTCTTTGCCACCCAGTGAAGAAGTGCAGCATTTACGTCGCCAAGTAGGTAAATTGAATCGTAGGGTCATGGCACTTGAGCTAGAACTAATGCATCGCCAACAGAAAGAAAAGATCTTGTACATAGCTACCATAGCATATTTTTTATTGAAGGCTTTTTCCTGGTTAAGTAGGAACTGAATAAAAGATGAAAAAAGGTGAGACATGTCAGGAATTGTTCTTTGGTAAGAAATAACAATTAACAATGGTGAACCATTCTTGCTATATGAAAGTATAACCAAAGACAACAGTCTCATTATTAAATTAAGCAGGACAACAGTAATCGCATATATGATACAAAATAGAAATAGATACGTGTGAGCGTTTTTTTTTTCTATTATGCAATTATATAACACAACCACATACTTTATTGTGGCAATTTACCATCCATGCCATATTTAGAGTAAAAGTTTCATGTAATTTTAAGACATGTATGTACTGTACTAGATTTGACAATATATGTATTATTATTCATGTACAGCATGTTGAGAAATAACTAATAAACTAGATTAATTTTCATATAATGTAGATAACAGACGGCAGTAACAGATATTTTGTTGAAATAATATGTGTATAATTTAAGAATCTTGATCTTTAGAGATGACTTGTTTTGGTGATATAATTTTCTATATATATATATATATATATATATATATACACATATATACACACACGACATTTCTATTCTCCAGTATATTTAGTGATTTATTTCTTAATTTTGTAAAACAATTGTAAGATTTAAAGTTATAAATTAAATTTATATATATCAACAAATGAAATTGATATTAATGAAATATTATATCTTTAAACATACAAGTGAATGATATTAGATGATAGAACTACATTGTGTATATTGTGTGTGTATATATATATATATATACATAATTCATATATGTGTATGCTACATACACAATGTAACATGTTATTATTGGATATAGATGTTCTACTTTATTATAAGAAACTTGTCTACAACTTTGTTTATATATAAGTCGATTATGTCTTTCAAATTGAAATTATATATTATGTGTGTGTCACTAAAATTAAATTTCCGTGATATAAAAATATAATAATTTTCCTTAGAAAATTTAGTTTTATCATTTTCTTTATTGCGTATCAATATTGCAAGAAATGGTTCAAGATATTCAAAATTTCTTTTAAAATTGTTAATAAAGCGTATTAAAAGATCACATCAAGTTGAAAGTATCAAAAAGTAATTTAAAAAAATTGCAATTTCTTCAAAATATTAATCTTAACCCCTTAAAAATCCTTAGAAACCGAATGTCTCATGGTTGTGTAACGCGACAGCATAATGTCATGGATTATTTTTCCAGATTTTCCAAAAATGCAAATACTATTGCATATAACCAGTAAAGCGGATATGTACAACGCATAAAAATGCAATCCGCTCAGCGTCAAAAACGTCACCAAAATGTCCTAGGTCTGCACCCCAAACCCGCAATGTTCGTTTCTAGTTATTCTAGTAACTCACAAAAGAGCTGAGAGTGGCCTAGGTCCATTTTACGAACATAAACTACATAGCCAATGTTCGTTATTTTTCTCAGTAGGTAAGATAAGGTAATGTCCATAACTTTCTATTTTGTGCTGTGCAATGAGCGAATTAGATCAATTAATCGTGCTGATGATGAGACAGAGATAGAGGTTGATTGTCCGTTTTTGTCTTTGTAATATGTCCATTCACGGACACAGCAATCAATAACAACAAAATCACAAAATCGTGGACATTACCTTTTACCCTCTGAGAAAAAGAATGGATATTGACTACGTAGTTCACATCCGTAAAATGGACATAGAAGCACTTCAAGATAATATTACGGGAAAATGGCCGTTCTCAGCAGGTTTCTTTCTACTACGAGATTCGGCCTAGGGGAAATTCTTCAAGACTTCCATCGCGTCCAAGACATAATCGGCCGGTTGGCGCGCCTGCCAGCACATAAGAGAGGTCAGTGCACGTCACGTAGTTATTGCTCGAAGCCGACGAAGGAATTCGGTACGGTGAATTCGTTCGCGGGTGATTCCGGCCAGCGGGACAGCAGCGAACGTCCTGGGACTCTCGCGAGCGGGCCGAGGACATTGTCGGTGCGCGGTCAGCTCGGCGGTGTTCGCATCCGGACAGGACACAGGGACGGCCACGTAGTGTGAGATTGTGCGGAGAGTGGAGAGCGCGCAGGGTCGCCCCCGAGAGTTCGCTGCGCGCTCACGAGAGAGATCGCGGAAGTGTGTGTTGGCGCGTTCGTTACAGTGCTCCGCGCGCGAGAGTGTACAGAGAGAGAGAGAGAGAGAGAGAGAGAGAGAGAGAGAGAGAGAGAGAGAGAGAGAGAGAGAGAGAGAAAGAGAGACAGACAGAGAGAGAGAGAGAGAGAGAAAGAGAGACAGAGAAGAAAAGAAAGAGAGAGAAAGACAGCCGACGGGCCGCCGTTGCACGTCGGCCGCCGCCGCTGCCGCTGTTAACTGTATGTAATCGCGCGCTACGTTCCCCCTCCTCCCCTCCGCCCGTCCTTTCGTAGCCGGTGCTGACACGAGCCGTCTAAATCCGCACCCCGGTTCTACCGACCGACGACACGGGCGCCGCCGTCGCTCGACGCTCGCCGCCGACGACGACGACGACGACAGCTACGACAGCTACGACGACGACGACGACGACGACGACAACGACAACGACAACGATAAGGACGATTACGACGACGAAAACGTCGACGACGACGACGACGACGACGATACGCAGGCCACGCGACACAGGTTATGTCAACTGGATTGTCAGGCGCTGTCTCAAACCAGGTCAGTGTGTTGTGTTGACTACGTTACTCCACCATCACCACTACAACCATCACTACTACCACCACCACCACCACCACCACCACCACCACCGTCGTCGTCGCCGCACGCGTCTGCATACGGCAGACACCATATACTTTCTCCCCCTTTTCCCCTCCGCGTACGCGCTCTCCCGTCACGTCACCGAGAGGGCTGCCCTTCTAAATTTTGTATGTTTTTTCATGCGACGGCATGCAGCGGATGAAAGGACAAACCGGCAATCAAGGTGAGTATCGAAAGTCGAGTATGCATCTGATTACTGATTCTCTTTCTTTCGACGTGCACGTCAACACATTTCGGTACTTAGTGCTGGCACGGGACGCACGTGTTGAATGCAAGGGGAGAGCAGGTGTCGTCGCGAGTTGGACGCATGAAATGACATTGATTGATTCTCGTGTGTCAAGTCAAGAGATATCAGATCAGGTATTTGGAGATTGAGGATTGAGGATAATGGGCTATAAACTGAAGATCGAAGACTGAAGATTGGAACTTGACTAATTCGGACAATGCAAGCAAAGATTGAAGTAAATTGATTCATCTAATTTCAATTTTTATTCAGCGATCATCAATCTTCACTACCCAGTCTGATGTATGAGCTTCGGAGATATGCAATTGTATATATGTTAAATACAAAATTCCTGATTCATAGAACCTCAAGGACATAGAAGACATGTGATCGAGAAGAAATTAATCTTGCGTCTGATTGATAAAAAAAGATTAGAATTATCATTCATAGATTAAGTGCATTTTAGAGTAAACTTAATCTTACTGTTGGGACTTGACAGTATGTTGATCCATCGAGACACGCCAAATTCAAAAAGATATATGTTGTATACATTTATAAACTCGCGTTCACACTCCCTGTGTGAGTTACCTAACATATGTGTAATATAATTTTCTGCAAAGGTAATAACAAATTTCTGTCAAATTTGCTTGTTGATGTTATAGTATGTCTACAATCAAATCTACAATCACATCACACAATATCTCCCGACATTTGCTAATTCAACATTCACAAGATCAAAATCACATCCCATTCTCCCTCTCTCTCTCTCTCTCTCTCTCTCTCTCTCTCTCTCTCTCTCTCTCTCTCTCTCTATCTATCTATCTATCTCTATCTCTATCTCTTGTTCTATCTTTATCTCTTGTTTCCCCATAGATTGTCCTTTTAAACTGTATGCATGTAAAATGCGCCCAAATATCTTCTCTACCTCTCTCTTTCTCTCCGCTTCTTTCAAGCTGCAACCAAATAAACACAGAGTTCTGTTTGGTACAGTGAGCAATGGCCCTAAGGAACACCAGCAGCAACAGCAGACGGAGCATGCCGCTGGCGAAGACACCGGCTTCGACTCGTGGCGAGGTGGTAACAATGCTCAGCATCACTCGAGTTATCCAATCGGCGCCGGTGATCCGTACAACCCGTACTACGCCAGCACTTCGTTTCCTTATCAGGCCTTCGGAGATGGCACGTGGTCGAACGGCACGGACCCGGTGGCCTTTCTGTCCGGCTACGGCGGTCAAATAGGTCATGACGCGTACGGCATGGACGGTATGTTCTCAGCGAGCGCCGGCGGCGGCTTCAGCGCGTTCGGCCAGCCGCAGTTTAACTATTTCCACGGTAATGGCGACTTCAGCGCCTGGGGCACACCCAGGAGAACCAAGTACGAGGACTATTACCCGCGCGGTAATGAGAGCTATACCACGCCAAGCAGCACCGACATCAAGACTATCGAGCAGAGCATGCAGAGCCTGTCGATCGGTAGCACCGGCGAGCTGCCGAGGCAGGATCCGCAGCACTCCGCTGCCGCGGCTGCCGTAGCTCAGCAACAGCTCAAGCCGGAGCCGAAGGAACCACGTAAGATCACTTGGGCTAGCGTGGCTAGTCAGCCAGCGAAGCCGGTGCCGCCGTTGTCGTCCACGCAGGGTATGAAAAAGAAGGCGGGCATGCCCCCGCCGCCGATAGTGCCGGGCAAGCACAACATGGACATCGGCACGTGGGGCGAGGGCAAGTCTTCCGCGCCGCCGCCACCAACGGCGCCGCCACCGCCGCAGGTGCAACCGCCAATCCCGCCGCCGCCACCGCCCGTCCAGAGGCAGCAGAGACCGCCGCCGCCGCCCCCGTGCTGGAACCGGCAACCGACGGCGGCGACCCCGCCGCCGCCGCAAACGCAAATTCATATGCCGCCGCAGTCGCAGCATCAACAGCACCAACAGCAGCAGCAGCATCATCAGCAGCAACAGCAACAACAGCAGCAGCAGCAGCACCAACAACAACAACAGCAGCAGCAGCAGCAGCAGCAGCAGCAGCAGCAGCAGCAGCAGCAGCAACAGCTCGCGCAAAGCCAATCGCATCCGGTGCTCGATGAGCTGAAGGTGAAAAATGACTACAACCCCGTGGAATTCGATCAGACCGCGCCTGGCGCCAGGTTCTTCGTTATCAAATCCTACTCGGAAGATGATATACACCGTTCGATCAAGTACGAAATTTGGTGCAGTACGGAGCACGGTAACAAGCGGCTGGACCAGGCTTATCGGGAGGCGAGTCGCGAGGGCGCGCCCCTCTATCTGTTCTTCTCCGTCAACGGGTCCGGTCACTTCTGCGGCATGGCGCAGATGGTGTCGCCTGTCGATTATCAGTGTAACAGTAGTGTTTGGTCGCAGGACAAATGGAAGGGTCAGTTCCGCGTACGTTGGATTTACGTGAAGGACGTTCCTAATGTGCAACTGCGACACATTAAGCTAGAGAACAATGAGAACAAACCGGTGACCAATTCGCGGGATGCGCAGGAGGTGCCGCACGTCAAGGGCGTCACAGTGTTGCGTATCCTGCATACCTATCGCCACTCCACCAGTATCTTCGACGACTTCGGGCATTATGAGCGCAGGCAAGCCGAGGAGGACCAGCGTAAGGCGCCGAGCAGTGCCATACAGCATCACCATCCTTCCACCAATCACAGGAACAGAGGTCACGCCACGGACTTGCCCAGAGATCATCATCAGCATGGTCATCAACCTCACCTGCATCAGCGCAAGGTATAGATCGACAAGGTTCGAGACGAGTTTCGAGTTTCATTAATCACCCGGTGATAAGAATGCACTCCTCTCTTTTTATTCCCCAAGTGAAGTCGCGTTATCGCGAGGAGGCTTTGTAGACGCAAACAAATGGAAACGATCGAATGAGAGATAACACTCGAGCGCTGTCTAAGCAGATAACGATCATTAATCGCCGGCTAATGAAATGTTTCCTTTCGTTGCAGGAACGCGATGGTACTCGTGGTCGCGGCGGCAGAGGAGGTTCGCGCCAGTAGCGTTGGGTATCGCAGAAACGTCACGACATGGACGAGAATGATCGACGTAAAGGAAGCACGCTGCGACTAATCATCACGTCCTACCACTTACTACCTTTGCTTTCCCGGATCCGCGATGGGCTTCTGATTTTCCTGATGTGACCGAACTTTCGTCGTCGAGACCGCGTTGTTCTTACGTTTAAAAATGATTAATCCGTATGAGATAACTAGCGTCGCGCGTCGACATCATCGTAAATAATATGTAACCGCAACTATTATGAGAAACGAAGGAGAAGATGATGATACGCTATCTCGAAGAATATTTGGCTAAACTCGCTGACGATCGCTAAAGAAAAGAAACAAAAGCGTATAGTGTGGTGTTGCGTGCTATTCATCGAATGGTGTTTCTTAAACGTACAAATAATAAAGCGGAACAGGTAGAACGCAGACAGGAGACAGAGAAAGAAAGAAAGAAAGAAACGGTGAGAAAGAGGCGGAATGAAGGAGGAAGAAGGAAGAAAATGAGACGCGTTAATAATAGAGAAGGACGAAAAAGGAAAAAAAAAAAGAGGAAACTGTAACATGTGGACTAATCCTAATGTAATAAAATGCTTAAACTTTTGTTGAAAATGAGAAAAAAAATCTATGCGAGAACACTTTATTGTAAGCAAGTGTCATTTGGATCGGTTATAGTTTCCAACACCGATGAACATTTAATCTGGTGCCTGCAGCTACGAGAGGAATCGAATCCCCCCTTAAATTGTTAATAAGGTGCAGGGGCTTGTTACAACGTTTTCAGTTGTATTTATAACCATCATGCTTCACGAAGAATTATACAGAAAAAAAAAACAAGATTACCGGCGTTTATTTTAGCGCGTATTCTATATCTCTATTACGAATATATCTATTATTATATTATTCATGAACTACAGAGAAATAATGAGTTGAGGATAATATAACGAAGTGAATAATACTGCAATTAATCTACTGTAATGTACACGATGACGACGATAATTATTATTATTATTATTATTATTATTATTATTATTATTGTACCATTTGATGAAATTTCATGATGATTCTTATTGTTAAACGCATCTCTCTGTTCTCTACTTCTTTTTACTTTTACGATGTATCCTTCGCGGGGCGACGCAACATCGTTATAACGAAGCAGAGCGATTCTGAGTCATTCTCGAGCGAACGACACGGCGTAGATTTCTCTTCTCAGTGAAGATTCGAGCGGACATCTCGCGTCACCTGAAATTTCTTTCGAGAACTTGTAAAATTTATTATTGTTCAGAATGCATTCTCGTCCGAGGAATGCCAAGGAATAAATCTCTTTTTTTTTTTCTTCTTTTTTAGACAAAAACTCAAGTAAACGTCATCACTTGAAATCCTTTCGAGAACTTGCCAAGTTTATTGTCATTTTCAGAATCGTTCTGCGTAGAGCATTGCGATCTCCGCTTGAACGACATGGGGGAATGATCGGTAATTTTATGAACAATAATAAATCAATAATAGGCCGATCGGCACTGGACATTGGCGTCGCGTTCGCGCATCCGATCGATCGATCGATCAAATCAACATCAGCTATTCGCGTCGAATTCGCACACGCGTCGTTCGCTCGCATCGACGCGATCCTCGCTGGTTACCGCGACTGCTCCCTCTCGCCGCTTATCCTCCGCCTCTTGCGCTCTATTATCGGCTTCCGCCACATCCGTCACGTGCTCGTCTCGAAGCAGCCCCTGCTGCCGGAAGTAATCCCGCAGGTTCTCGCGCACCTCCTCGCAGAACTTGTCGCGATTCGCCTCGACGTAGCGGTACACGAACAGATCGGCGCCGGTGATGACGAAGCGATGATTGAAGACGTTTATGCGCGCGCCGATGAAGAGGTCCTCCGGCGTGTAGTACAGCGGATCGTCCTTGCCGGTGGCCGGCCTCAGCTTCGGGATCAGCCTCGAAGATAGGAAGCTACCCTCGCGCCGGCCGGAATTGCGCTTCTCCAGCTCGCTGATCTGAACGGTGCCGTCGCTCAGGTTGTACATCAGCACGAAGTCACGCTCCTCGTCCTCCGGGTGCGCGGCGTCCATCCGGGCGGAGTAGCGCAGCTTCTTCGGGAAGTTGGCCAATTGACGGATCACGTTCCTCCTCGGTGGCTTGGGTATGAACGACAGGCAGCTGGCGTACGTGTCCTCGGGGCTGCCGAAGTCGATGTGAGGCGGCATCACGTACCTCACCGCCGGCCCCTCTATCTTCAGTGGCAACGGAATCGCGCTCGGCTGCGGCGTCCTCAGCATGTCGGAGTAATAATTGCGCGTGAACGCGTCGCAGTCGTGCAGCAGGAAGCATCGGCCGAGCACCAGGACCTTTTCGCCCACCTGCGGAAAGGATCTGTGGTCATTTCCGATTTCGAGCGCGTTATTTAGGAAACAGGAAGCATACAACTCCGCTGCAAGTTAATTTCTCTCAACGACGACCTGTGGTAACGGCGTGATTCTCGATCGTTGATAGCACGATCGCACCTTGCGAACGGCTGAACGGTAACGGTGACGTAGACGGTGCAGTAGTCACCTTTGCCGTTAATTAGCAAGATGCGAAGAAACGTCTTCTCAATTTGGTGGACAAAGTAACGGAGGTTGTTACTCCTTGAGTTACGACAATGAGTTATCGCGATGGCGTTACTTCTTTCACCGAATAACGAGCGCGACGCTGACGAGTTGCTATTCAATTCAGTCAAATTTGCAATATTCGTTTGCAGCGAAGAGGCCCGAGAGCCGTCTTACTCGGAAGTCTCGTGGCGTGTAGTACTCCACGTTCTCGGGATCCCCGCGTTCCGCGCGGACGCTCGGCTGCCAAGACGGCGGCAGGTTCCTCCAATCCTTGGGCACCCGCATTCGCTTCAGCAGCAGCCCCAAGGGATCCTTGCCGTTGTTGGGCTCGCGAATCTCGCTGATCGCCATGGTGTCGTCCGACAAGAAGTACATGAGCCGATAACGATCGTCATTCCACGTAGCGTCGAAAGACAGCACCATCCTATCGTACTCGAGGAAGCGTCGCCTAGAGTCCTCGACCACCTCGCTCGAGGCGATCGTCCGCAACTCGCGCTGCTTCGTGTAAGGATTCGCGGGAGCGGGCTCCCCCTGGCCGACGTCTACGCCTTGGCTCGTCAGGAATTCCCGGGTGAACGGATCGCAGTCGGTGATGTGGTAGACGACGCCGTAGATGCCTGCGAGGAATGTACTCTCTTCAGTCGAGGATCATTACTATTGAAAGATGGATACGTTCAGCGATACACTATTCGACGAGTTTCCGATTTGTTACATTATCACTCCCTTCCGTCTCGTATTGTTTCTGACTGAATAGATTTTTCGGTCAGTTGGAATTAACAAGTTCTACGTCGTTCTTCAATAGGGAGGCAGAGGAGGATCAGCAAAGGAATTTAATTAATCGATCGATTAATTAATGTTCCCAATTACTGTATTCTCGAGAGATAAATATTTCCCGAACGAGCAACTCACACACGTCAATGCCGACGTTGAAGTCCTTCCAAATGAACAGATCGCCCTTGCCGTTCTTCGGGATCCTCTCGCGTCTCACCAACTTGCCCTGCTGGAAACCAGCGTTGTCCAGCACAGGTTCTATCACGCAGACCGTGTCGTCCTCCAGGAAGTAGACGATGTTCACGTGCCGGACGCGACATCGCTCGTCCGGGGAATTGAAGATCCTCTGGCGGAAGAAGGCCTTGAAGCGGAGGCACTTCTGCGCGAATACAGCACGATGCGGCGCGAATTGCCGGTACGCGTAGCGAGGCAACCGGCCGTAAGTCAACGAGGGGTCGTACCTGTGATTAGACAATCAACATCACGGACTCTGATTGAGGGGGGGACAGTCATTATTTATTTTGATGGCATAACTAAATGACTCGATAAAATATCTATTATCCACGAAATAAGCCTTTGTGAGGTAATCATCCACTTTCCGCTTTATCTACGTAAAATCGTCATTTATAAAATTGAGTAATAATTGGGAAATAAATATTCTCTGATGGTGATTAAATAATTTAATGATTTAATGAGATATCTACGAAACGTTTATTTATGATAAAATCATTTATGAAATAATCTATTCTATTGTCTCTGTATGTAATTTCTATCGTCTACGGAAAATTAATATAAAACGGAAAATAATAAAGAAAAATAGTATGAGTAACGATAAAATAAGTAACGAAGATCTACAAGAATATCTGTGGAAAAAGAAACAAGAAATAACACGTATAGAGAATTAATTGCAATTATTTTAATCGAGTCGAATAATTCGTAGTAATCACTCCGTGCTTAATGCGGGAATTGAATTGGCGCTTGCGCGCGCGCGATATAAAGAGCACTTTTCGAAGAAGCTTTGACAGAACAGAAAAGTCTGCAATTACTTACTCCACGGGATATGGCACTTCGGCGTGTGCAGCCGATGCCACGTCCGTCGGCCTCCTTCCGGTGCCGTAATTGGTATCGCGCACCACGGGAAAGCCATTTAAAATGTCGAGCTTGTGCGGCAATTTATAGTCCTGAAGCTTATAAAAGGACGAGAGGGTCAACCATCTGCTATCGGAACAGCGAAATATAAAAATATGATGACCACGAAAAAAAATTCGTTCGACTTCTTCTCCGATAAAAAACAAAGAGAATCTGATTACAAAGAGGCGCACGATTACTCGGATACTTACGCTGACGTCGCGGAAGGTGTATCCCGGCAGAAGAGGCAAACTTGTCATAATGAATAACAAAAAGAACGTCGGCTCGAAGACGACGTTTTTTTTCGCTACGTCGCCGTGACATACTCGCTCTTGTGTCGCGGCCGGCTCGTTCGATATCGAGACCTTTGTTTAAAAGGTATCTCTATAACGACACATACACGGCTGTATATTGATTTAATTCTGAGTCGTGTATCGCTACGGAGTCTGTTTGTCAGACATTGCATAACCTTACGAAGAATCATGACTTATGTCGGTATTAACAATCTTTATTTCAGGACCTGTCCCAAGTGACACATACGTGGATTTCAATTTAGGGATAGATGCGAGTTTTTCGGTTAAACTACAATTACGAACGTAACATTATTATATCGTTATACAACTCAACTGAGAATCTCTCAGATAGCTTCAAATTTAGGTCCCACGTGAGATAAGTTTCAAGAGTAACGACTAAGTTTCCAATTAAATACTAATTAATAGCAAAACGTAACAACTAATTAATAGCAAACGTAAGCAATATCAGAAATTTTTGCTAAACAATGTCACTGTTGTCCCCCCAGCTTGTATGAAATAATCTCGTAACCTCAGCGAACGCAATTCAACATGTAACATACTTGTTAATTGTCCTTCTCAACAATGTAACTGTTATATATATATATACATATATATATATATATATATGATACGTTATATAAACGCACGCATTTTTTATACAACAGTTATATTGTTAAGTAGGTAAATTGAAACTAGCGGGTATGTTACATGTTACACTGGCACATGTATTACATTGCACTCGCATTGTTGAATAGGAAATAACAACGTTGATGTAATGTCACCGTTGGTACGTGTTTTCACTAAACTAATAAGAGTCTCAAACGTACGCATGCAACTTGAGAGGAGGAGACCAGACGCAGGACAGAGGACGGTTCTGTTCGACCATTTATTTGTTCAGGACTTATTGACAACAGTAGTATTCGGATGGTTGTTCGTGCAACCGCTACGAGCAACCACCAGTCCCGTCTGCCGGCGGGGTCAGTCGGCCGTGACTGCTGCGCGATCACAAACTAATGACTCTTCTGAAAATGGCCATGCAACCAGCGGATAGGCAGCCAGCCATCGGCACGGTGATCAGCCACGCGAACGCGATATTGCGAAACAGTTTCCACGACACCCCCTCGCCGCCGCGGGACGCCCATCCCACGCACACCACCGATCCCACTTTGCAGTGCGTCGTTGACACAGGTAGACCAGCCTTACTTGCCAACAAGACCGTCACTGCTGCTCCCACCTGCGATTAAATGCGCCGAGTTATCGACCTTGATATCGGCGACATGTAGATCAGCATCGAGCTCACTCGTCGAAAACTTCCGCGGAACGGATATACGTATCAGTTATCAGTCGAGCGGTTAAAATGGATGAATATGTAAAATCAAACATGATTATCGCGAGTTTCTCGGCCTCTCTCGGCCGAGAGATATCACGTAATGCAGATTTCACGTAATCTCTATAAATATAAAAAGGAACGCGCGTGTGCCAAAGGGAGATAAGGAGAGAATTGCGGCTGTTGAGAATCGCCGAATCACTATTAACGTAGACTGCCGCTTAAAGTAGATTCTCATTGTCTCTATAAAGGTTTAATTGTTATCTTATTTTAATGTTGTATGAAAGTCTTATTTTTGATTGATTAATTAAACCGCTAAAGATACGGTACGGAAAATAATGGTAATTCAAGATACAAACATTTCTCATCTCGTTTTACCGGTTCCGCATTAGCTGTCGAATTTTTTAGATGCAATTCATTACATTTTATGCGTAACATAATGTGTTAGATGTATTAGAATGATAGAGAAAGATTGAATTGTTGAATTTAGATGGAGAAGAGTGGAAGGAGTTGGTTCCTCGAAAGTGTCCAGTTGTCGAGTCTGAGGTACGCACCTCTATAGTAAATCCGGTCGTGGGGGTGATGCGCGCCAGGTCCTGGCCCAAGGTTTGTATCACCCTGCGTCCCCAGACCCACAGACCGGTGGAGATACCTAGGCCGCCGTACAGCAATATAAGTATAGGAGTTTCAGCTTCCTGCTTAGCCGAGCCTTCCGAGTAGACGGCCCAGAGCGCGATCAGCGGGCCGATCGCGTTGCTAACGTCGTTACCGCCATGAGCGAAGCTGCCGAATGCTGCGGTGAGTACTTGCAGGAAGGAAAATAACCTGGACACCTCCGGCTGCTCCTCCTCGGCCGCGATGCAGTCCGCCTGCGCGTTCTCTACCTCCTCCGCCTGGGCGACCATCAGCAACGGGCTCTCGCTGCTGTTGCCGCGCAACTTCACATCCTTCGCATTGCCGTTGCTGTTGCTGCCATCGCCGCCGCCGCCGCCGCCGCCGCCGCCGCCGCCGCCGCTGCCGCCGCCGCCGCCCCCGTTGCCGCCGCACGGGGACTCCGTGATCACCGACAACGCCGTCGTCTCCTTCTTGTCGCAGGCGCCCAAGTGCGTCGCCGCTTTCTCCCGGTCATCACTCATCGCCAGCAATATCCTCGTTCTCTGCCATGGCACCACGAACACGTACACGATTACCGCGACGACCAAGCCCAGAAGCAACGCGGCTATCAAACTACCCCACCACGGCATTTGATCTAACATTAATACTGAAAAGAGAAAGATAAAGATACCTTAGATGCGAGAGAATAAAGAGGACAGTGCAAGAAACCTTAATGAAACTTCATATCCTTCGATCAGGTTGGAAAAGGCACTTTTTAAGAATACAACTCCGTTACCGTCACATGTTATCGTTATTTTCACTCATTCTGAGCAAACACAACTCATTACCGTTATAGTTATTCGAGACTATACTTACAATTCCCACTGTTTTCCTCAACAAAGTTTCCTCCTCTTTCAAGTAACCATTGTATTTGTTACTTACTGTCAAATAAAAGCGAATGTAATCACGCCAATAAAGAGAAGAAAAACACCGTTGCCAAGTCGTTACCGGAGAAAATAACTTGCAACGGTAACAACGTTCTGTGATGACCAACCCCATCAGTGATGTACGTTAGGATGACGCTACTATTTACATTTAGGTCCGTCAAGCGCAATTGACATAACATTGACAGCAATGGTGAGACCGTACGCTACGGGGAGAATATTGAGACCCTGTTCGAACGGCTTGCTGGACCGAAGCACGGATTTCCTCAGCAGCCAGAAGATTAGAAAGGACACGATCCCGCTGAGCACGGGACTGGCGAACCACGACGCCGCTATGTGGGCGAGAGCTATCCATCTCACCTGCAACATTGGGCATAACGGGTATAATGAACATCGCGCATCCATAATCCCACCGCGGATCGCGCGAGGACTACTAACCCCCTTGGTACCTCTGCACACGAGCGAAAATCCGACTGTAGCACCAACAATGGAATGCGTACCGGAAATTGGAAGTCGTAACGCAGTTGCCAATAGTAGCCAGATAGCAGATCCGGCTAGACTGGACAACGCTCCTATCATCAACTCCTTCTCGTGGCCCTCGTACAACGAGACGTCCAGTATACCCTTGCGCATAGTGTCGGAGACCTATAATATGGCAAACAAGTCGTCGAGTGACATAGCAATGTCTCATCATCCCATAAACAATTCGAGCAAAAAATGATGACAGGGATTCGGGTGTCCGGGATCTTTTGGAAAAATTGTGAAGATTAATCGGATCAAACTGAGAAGAAACCAGTCAGATACCATTTTGAAAAAATCGCAATAGTTATTAAGTTATTAATAATTGAAAATGACCACATCTAGAGGCTCTTTTAATTAATAACTTGAAAATTTACATATTTATTTGTAAAAAGGATAAAGAATTTTTTGTTCAGAATGACCTGATCTACATGACGGTTCTCTACTTCTCGATATATATTTACCTTGTATCCGATCAACACGGCACCAGCGATTTCGAAGAACGTTGCCAAAATGCAAGCTTGGAATATCGTGAGTACCCCGGCACCGACGCTCGTCCCGAAGCTGTTCGCGACATCGTTAGCCCCGATGCCGAAAGCCAGAACGAATGCGACTATAAAGCCAATCACTACTATCCATATTAAGCTCTCATCGTATGGTATACTCATCTTCACCTAACTTAGATCTATTCTGCTTGAGCTTCCGGAGTGCGTATGGCGTGTGTCTGTGTCTGTATACGTGGTGTGTTACGTCGCTCTAACGTGCTCCGTCTATCTCCGGAACACTTGTACCTCCAGAAAACTTGTAGGCATGTTTAACCGATGTTCACCACCATCACCACCACCATCATCACCACCTCTCTTTTTCTCTTCCTCCGTTGCACCCGTAAAACAATTGATACGGTATCGGAATACAAGAGAATCTTGTATCAAGGAAGAGCCTTCTGGTACAGAACGTTATATCAATACATAATGTAAACGCTT
The DNA here is from genome assembly GCF_003227715.2 of Harpegnathos saltator. Classification (NCBI taxonomy): domain Eukaryota; kingdom Metazoa; phylum Arthropoda; class Insecta; order Hymenoptera; family Formicidae; genus Harpegnathos; species Harpegnathos saltator. Next base: position 255,875 of record NW_020229878.1, on the reverse strand, counting down.
ATCCATCAGAATATATCCTTTCTATATACATGTGAGTGAATGTATATATAATATATATATACATATATATTCTTTCATAATATAATATGGATCTATATCTTCATTGTAGCCCTAATACGATCAATTCTGTAGTTTTGTACATGTAGCAGAGGTAGTGTTTTGGCGCAGCACCTGATTCATCTAACATCGTGATCTGTCGTCACACTAACGTCGACGCGAAACTATCTCTTTCTCTCTCTCTCTCTCTCTCTCTCTCTCTCTCTCTCTCTCTCTCTCTCTCTCCTCTCTCTCTCTCTCTCTCGTTATAATATACTTCCCCCACCCCCAAAAAAGGAAACGAAAAAGTCACTGAATGATCCTCGTTACGCTCGTCGTGCTGTTCCTCTGATGGAAATTACGATGCACGATCTTCGAGTCGTCGAGCTCCTCTAGCAGCGCTTTCCTCGAATGGAAACACGCCGGTCGCTGTATTCCCCGCATCTGAAACCAAGTGCGAAGGAAGTTGAATGGAGGTTTCACGTCTCAACGCTCGTAAAGTGCTCGGAAGAAAAGGAAAAGAAAAAACCGCGCGTACATCGCTCGATGAGCCGGCTTATGCAAAATGCAAAAGAATTGACGCGTGCGAAATGAAGATCATCTATGATTTCGAGTCGAATATCTAAGGCAAAAATTTAGAAAGATCCGACAACGTGAAGATTTCCGACCACAGTCGGATTAGTTAGGATCCTCACAAAATCGATCATCGCAAATTGTGACATTTTTCCTACGAAAGGGCGGAGATTCGATCAAGGCCGGCTGAGAATACGGTACGCTGCATGCACTCGGCGAAATTATCCGATCGTTAAACTCTAACTGATATTTCATCCCCTCCATGAAAATCCAACGAGACTACTCTTACGTCATCCCTCGATCGCGTGCGATAGCCTTTCTCTCACCCCTTGGTGTCGACAGCGGCATTCGGGATCGCCGAAATTCCGACACCGTGGAAAGAAGAGTAAATCTCACACACACGCTTCCAACGCGGAAGTTTCGAAGGCGAAGGCGGTCGAGGATCGCGGCTGCGACGATACCCTGTGCGAATTTCCACGCGCGACCTCTGACTCATCCCCCCGCGAAACGTTCGATCGCCGATCTATAGCGACGTGGGAGATTGATAAAGCACAGCGCGTCTCTTGCTGTGCACTTGAACGTGTGCACGAGACGCTCGCGGAAGCGAGCGTCACACTTCCGTCGTACCTTCGAAAAAGAGGACTCCCTCCGAAGAACAAAGTACAACCGCGTCGCCGATAACGGACTCCTCGGCGAGTCCCGGGGGCGAATATATAAATGCATGAAAGATGTCACAGGTCGCCAATTACTTTCACCTTCGACGCGCATACATTCCGCGCGGACACGGTCCGACCGCTTTGAGTCGCGGTCGGAAGCGCCGACGATACGCCCGGATATGAATTCTCGCCGGACCGCCCGGCTCCACGGGGAGCCACGTCTGGCCGGAGTCGCGAAGTTTCCACGTTGAGACGCCAAAGAGACTCTCAATATTACCACGCTCCGAATCATTTTTCGTGCTGGCCAGTGCGCGTCCTGTTCTTCAGCACGTTACTCGCACGTCGATGGTCACGCGGCCGGGTCATCGGAGGGTAGGAACGAACTCGGTAAGACACTTGTAGGAGGAGGACCTTGGCAGCGTCCAGCAGCAGCAGCAGCAGCAGCAGCAGAATCACCACCACCACCACCACCACCACTACCACCAGCACAGAGAAGCGGTGCCAGCCACACTCTCGCCGCTCGCTCGCGAGACGACTCGAAATTACTCGGCGTGGAGGAACTTCGGTGGCCGCCTGTCGTCGTCGTCGTCGTCGTCGTCGTCGTCGTCGTCGTCGTCGTCGTCGTCGTCGTCGTCGTCGTCGTCGTCGTCGTCGTCGTCGTCGTCGTCGTCGTCGTCGTCGTCGTCGTCGTCGTCGTCGTCGTCGTCGTCGTCGTCGGCGGCGGCGGCGGTGGCGGCGGCGGCGGCGGCGAGGTCCGCGTGGGGGGTGAAATATTGATCCGCTATTCGCTTCCCGCGAAACGTACCGCACATACAGCTGTCGAGGGATGCTCAATGACAATCAATCCATGATCTTCGCTAGCGCGACCGTCTGACCGCAACGGTCGAATCTCCCGAATTCGAAACTGCCCTCTCCCCTCTTGCCTTCGTCCGACCTTCCCCATGATGCATAATAGGGGATGAAGAGACGCCACCGGCTATGGATACACTAGGGGATAAACAGGGAGCGGGATGTTAGTAGTTAGTTTCTAGTGTTAGGATATCAGAGTTGGCTTATCAGTTGGAGATAATCAGACGATAATGTTAAATCCAGAGCAACAACGGAAGTAATCAATGTCAGAAATTCAAGGCTTGGAGATAATTCCTACGTTCGGGAAAGAAGCGGACTCGATCGGCCTTAAAAAATTGTATCATATAGCAAAATTTTAGATTAAATTGTAGAAAATTTTAAATAAGCAACGGCAATTATTTTTCAACATCTGAAACACTGCAAATGGATTTTAACATGGGGAGGGGGGGGGGAATCATTGCACATGACATAAATTGCACAACCAACAATTCTTAGTGAACGAGTGCATCGTACATCTCGAACATGGAAGTATCTCGCGACTTCCGCTCTGCTTCATCTCGCGTCGCTTTACATTTTCTATTTTCAATTATGATTCAGAATCCCGCACGACATATTGTCATTATTATCACTGTCTAATTATCACAATGCACGATAACTTCTTGCATAAGGGACTTGCTAAACAGGTCGCAAATAGACACGAAACAATCGGCGATACATACGCTGTATACTGCAGTCAGGAAAAAACGCATACCGCGATACCTGCGACGGTACGCCCGCCACATATCTTTTCGTAATTATCGATTTGTTTGCGTCAGAATGATCAGGAAGTGATCGTGATGCGAGGAAGATGCGAAGAGGATGCGAGGAAGATGCGATGGAAGATGTAAGGCATCGCTTTGAACAACATCGAGACCGACGTTGCTCGAGTAGACGCCGTCTCTCAACATCGTTGTTTTTCAAAGGAAGAAAACATAATTTATTTACCATTTATCTCCATACTTGCTATATATATGTGTACACAGACCAGCTTTTTGCATTATACTGGAACTAACTATGCAGTAGAGAACAAATGAATTTGTTACATCCTATGTTGATCATTAGGCTAAACTATATTCTATGATTCATCCCATAATTCTCTCTCTTTGCGCTCTTTTTTCACCTGCTTAATGTATGGCTGAAGGTACATTACATCCTACAAAGATATATTCTCAGTGACATAAACCATGGGTATACACAAGTTTGATCATCACATATCAAACAGACAGTGACAAGATTTACTGACTTCTTCGTATTTCGTCCATTGCTCCTCGGGCAAAATCTTTTTTTGGGCATCCAATTGCATGGCCCTGATTATACGAAAGTTACGTTCATCTACTAAACATTTGGGAAGACGCCTCAATGCTTCCCGTATATCCGCATCAAGGGTCTCATTAAGAACGTCATCTCTCATTAAACCTGAAAAAGAAATATAACTTCACAATTCAATATCCCAGGATGATAACATAATAATCTATATACAACATTTATTGCTGTGGAATTATAAGTATCTTCAAGAATTTATGAATCTTTAGAATGCTATTAAGTACAAATCTGTTATCTGGATTTACGGGACAGGTTTAATGAAAAAATAACAGCTGATATATGATATCGCTCCAGAAACGCGATAAACATTGTTTAACATAGAATAATGGCGCAAACAATTAAGAATCATTACATATCAGATCTGTCATCAATGACGTTAGGTTAAGTTTGAAACATCCGTCAATCGATTAATATCGACTTACAAACAACTTTGTAATGTAAAATGATGCTTTCAATTACCATATTTATTAAATCCGCTTATATTATAGCACCATTTCCTGAAGCTGACATCTGAAAAATCCAAGTACGTTATATAAGACCGTGTCTTGCTCGACACCGCTTGGGTAAGAAACAAAAGCACAACGAATATTGTTAAAAATGAACTTTGAGTGTGATTATTTACTCATCAGCAGATTCATCTTTTTGCTCATTTTTAATGTACGATGTTTTCCACAAACAGGAAAATTCTCACACACCGCTATTAACCTCCCTCGCTCTTTCTCTCTATCTCTCTCAATCTTGCACCACCTTGCACAGGATTATCTAGTCCGGTCTGTTCCTCTTAAGCCAGCGGCACACGGTGCTTGTTTTTGTGCTGGATTGCTTGCTGGATGAAAATACTGCGTTCTGATTGGTGCATTTCCATCCATCTTCGGAAATGTACCAATCAGAACGTGGTATTTTCATCTAGCAAGCAACCAGCACGAAAACAAGCACCGTGTGCCGCTGGCTTTAGCTGCACTACTGAACTGGTGCAATAAGTTAAAGTGAGAAAAAATACAGTTGTCTCATTCTAACTTATTGCACTAGTTCCGCAGTGCAGCTAAAAAGAACAGACCATAGAATAGAAACGCGAGATATATCGAAACTGACGAATCGATGTTCGATTCTCTTTCCTCGTAAAAGATCGATTAACTTCCAAGTACGTCTTTCAAATTCGATTCATCTTAGATTAAAGCATTAAATCATGCTAAGTGAAAATAAATGGTCCTTTCATTAGCCGTTGACTCATAACTGTTGAAAATAAAGATTCATTTGCCCGATCGTTAAGCAGCACCGCTTAAAAATTAGAAAATTAGAGCATGAAAAGACACTCACCCATTGGGTGAAGTCCCTAGATCGAGAATGCTCGACAGATGGCGCTGAGAAACGGTACTACTTTACTGGAGCGTACGACAGGCGTTCTGCGTCAGCGGTATATAAGCAGGCGTAGTAAGCCCACGACGGCCTCTGCCTCACTAAAAGTAGAGTTTTCTTCACGTGTGGTTGTGTATCCTCTTTCCACAGAAAATAGGCCACACAACCCATCTCCATCCGTGAAATAACTCTCCTATAAAAATCCAAAAAAATCATAAAACCTCTGAAAAAACGCATACAAAAAAATCGCAAAACCGTAGGCGAAAAACCGTGCAACCTCAGGTAACAGAGAAAGTGGGGTGAAAAAAATCAGTAAGGATAGTCTGCTCGCGCCTAGGCATCCTTATCAACGAGGCAACGAGGAAAGAAGCAGCAAGAAGCAACCGAGGAAGAAGAAAGCTCAGGCGACGAGCCGTTGAACGTGGCTGGAAGAAGAGCGAGCCATATTGTGAGAAAGAAGACGACGAAGCTAGGAGGGGCGAAGCGAAGAAAACCCTCGCGCGAGAGGCAAAAAAGGGTAGCGATCGAATTTTCTTCCGGGAAAAAGAAGTGAGCGCACGTCGAAGCAGCACGACCCTCCGCCGCGACCATGAATCCGGGAGCGCCCAATTATCCCATGGCTTCGCTCTACGTGGGCGATCTGCATACCGACATCACTGAGGCGATGCTGTTCGAGAAGTTCTCGTCGGCTGGACCCGTGCTGTCGATACGCGTATGCCGTGACATGATCACCCGCCGTTCGCTCGGCTACGCATACGTCAACTTTCAGCAACCGGCTGACGGTGAGTCATCATGGTCCTTATCGTCTTCTTTCTCGCTTTCGTCATGATTTTATCATTGTCGTCACTCATATCTACGTGTACACGAGCGCGCGTCCACGAATGGCCGCCCGCTGTGTAACATGCCTCTCACACGTGCTTCGCATTGCGCTGCGTGTCCACCATTGTGGCATCCATGTTGAATTCGCGTGTCGTCGTTACAAAATGGTGGTGGTTAACGGTCAAACGGGTTCGAGCGAGAGCGACAAGGATAGACAACGATGAGTGCACACGAGAAAGAGAGAGAGAGAGCGAGAGAGAGAGAGAGAATGAAAGTGGAGGGGAGGGAAGGCCGAAGGATAAAGGTCTTATTCCGTTTTGTGTCGATCATAGGCAAACAGATATGTCGCCACTGTGCAACTTTAATTGCTTCCGTGGAACGATGGCCATCCGTTCCGCTCGCACTGTCTACACTTTCCCTATGCTCCATATGCGCGAGATCGAAAGCCGAGACCGTAGCACGCGAGAAAATGAAAATTCTGAAAAATACGACGCGAAGCGAATCTGTTCTCCATGGGCAGCATGGCTGGCACGTTTCAAGCCGAGAACGATGCGCAGCACTTTCGCAATATTATGACGCAATGCTTGTGTCGTGAAAAAGTAAATATTTCACTCTGTGTTTTCCTTCTCTCCCTTTGTCATATATAAATCTTTTTTTTTTCCCTTGCCCTTTCACTTTTCTTTCCCTCCTTCGTCTTCTTCGTATCTTTGCTTCGCTTGTTTGCATTTTCTCAAGGTCTGTTTTTTTTCCCATTGAACTAGACTGCACTGTTTGCTTGTCAAGTAAAATAAATATGTAGCTTGGTATTCTTTTAATATTTAATATTTAATATTTAATAAATTACCATGGAACTCGACAATCAAGTACGGTACGGTACTCTTTGAAAAGAACAATGTTGAAGGGAAAAGGAATGAAATTTCCTTTGGTGCAACGCTAGTTTGGCTGACAAGAACAAGCCTTTTGGTCTTAGTCCGCTTCTTGTTTTTAGTTCCTTCAGATTCATCTTAAATTTTATTTTGCATAATCGCAGCAGTATTTGTACACACACACACACACATGCGTGAATTTATCTCTTTTATTTATCTCATTTATTGTGTGTTTCAGCTGAACGCGCCCTTGATACAATGAATTTTGACATGATAAAGGGACGGCCTATTCGAATCATGTGGTCTCAGCGTGACCCGTCCCTTCGGAAATCGGGCGTCGGAAACGTCTTTATCAAGAATCTAGATAAAAACATAGACAATAAAGCGATGTACGATACATTCTCTGCGTTTGGCAACATATTGAGTTGCAAAGTTGCTCAAGACGAGTCAGGCGCGTCCAAGGGCTACGGCTTTGTCCACTTTGAAACAGAGGAAGCCGCAAACAAGTCCATTGATAAAGTCAATGGCATGTTGCTGAATGGCAAGAAGGTACGAACGAATATTCTCCCCCCCCCCCGCTCTCCTTCTCTTTTGTTCTTTGAATAAGCATCGATCGACATTTAATGTTCTTCTGTTCCCCGACATGCAACAGGTGTACGTCGGCAAGTTCATCCCACGCAAAGAACGCGAGAAGGAGTTGGGCGAAAAGGCCAAACTCTTCACCAACGTTTACGTGAAGAACTTCGGTGAGGACATGACCGACGACAAGCTGAAGGAGATGTTCGAGAAATACGGGACCATTACCAGCCACAAGGTGATGAATAAGGATGACGGTAAGTCACGTGGCTTCGGTTTCGTCGCGTTCGAGGATCCGGACGCCGCCGAACGAGCGGTGCAGGATCTAAACGGCAAGGAGATCGCCGACAGTAAATACATGTACGTGGGACGCGCCCAGAAGAAGGCTGAGCGACAACAAGAACTGAAACGTAAATTCGAACAGCTGAAGATAGAGCGGCTAAATCGCTACCAGGGTGTGAACCTCTATGTAAAGAATTTGGATGATACGATTGACGACGAGCGTTTGCGCAAGGAGTTCACGCCTTTTGGCACGATTACGTCCGCGAAGGTCATGATGGAGGAGGGACGTAGCAAAGGGTTTGGATTCGTGTGTTTCTCGCAACCGGAGGAAGCTACAAAGGCTGTCACAGAAATGAACGGCCGTATTGTCGGGTCTAAACCGTTGTACGTCGCTCTAGCGCAGCGCAAGGAGGATCGCAAGGCTCATCTCGCTTCCCAGTACATGCAACGCATGGCGAATGTCCGCATGCAGCAAATGGGACAGATATTCCAGCCCGGTAACGCTGGTAGTTACTTTGTGCCCACGTTGCCACAGCCGCAACGATTCTACGGGCCCGCGCAGATGGCACAGATTCGCGCCACGCCACGTTGGCCGGCACAACCGAACCAGGTGCGACCGAACGCGCAGACTGGCAGCTCCGGATTCGCAATGCAAGCTCCGTTCAGAGCAGCACCGCGCGCTCCTGCCGCTCAAGCTGGCGCTATGCGCAATACTCTGTCCGCCAGACCTATCACAGGTGTGTGAGTTGCAAGAAAATTTATAATTCCAACTCCAAACTATAATTTGAGGTTTTGGAATTGTAGTAATTGCTACGATTTTCGTAATTTTATCACGAGTTATATAATTTGGTTCTACGAATTTACGTAGACGTAGTTTATAATTTATTTCTCGGACGAGAGGGATCGATCTAAATTCAACTTCTTCCCTTTTCCTCGAGACTCCGCGAGTCAAGCGTAGTTTAACCTGGTGAAGAACGTCAATCGAACTTGGCGCAATCGCGCAGCTTTGTGAACGACCGTTTCGTGAGGAGAATTTCAAGAAACAAACATGTTAATCGTTTTCTACGCTCAACAGGTCAACAAGCGGTTGGTGGTGCGAACATGCAAAGCCGATCTATGGCCGGACCGGCGGTCGGAGTTTCGCCGCAGAGCCGTCCATCCAATTACAAATACACCGCGAACATGCGCAACCCGCCGCAGACGATGCCGATGCCCGCCCAAGCCCCCGTACAGCAGGCAGTACATATTCAAGGCCAGGAGCCACTCACCGCGTCGATGTTGGCAGCCGCTCCGCCTCAGGAACAGAAGCAGATGCTGGGCGAACGTCTGTTCCCGCTGATACAATGTATGTATCCGGCACTCACCGGCAAGATCACCGGCATGCTCCTGGAGATCGACAACTCCGAGCTTCTGCACATGCTGGAGCACAGCGAGTCACTGAAGGCCAAGGTCGAGGAGGCCGTGGCCGTGCTGCAAGCCCATCAGGCCAAGCAGGCGAATCAACCCAAAAAGGAATAAGAACTCCTCAGCAGAAAGAAGTCCCGAGAATCCGCGAACCCTTTCAGTTGAGCTTATAATGTATTGAAAAGAATGTTTTCTTCGTTTATTTTTCTCTCTTTTTTTTCTCTTTTCTTTTTCTTTGTGTCTCTTCTCTTCCCCCCCCCCTCTCTCTTGCTATCTCTCTCTATCATTGCGCAATTTAATCGATTTCAATGTAAATTTACTTTTAAGATTTTTCGAACGGCGATGACTCGAGACTGATCGTCACGTACATTGATAAAAATAGTTGGAGTTAACTGGAATGTGAAATGTGACTATTGATTTGAAAGCTGATCGTGAAAGGGTTTTTCTTCTAAAGTTTTTAAATAAATAATAAATTTTTCTTTCAATCTATACAGCACAGTGTCTCGTGATCTCTTTGTTGTTTACCTCACCTTTCATCGGTCACTCTTTTATCACTGTGGAAGCGTATCTGTAAGGCGAATAAATGAGTTCTGGGTAAGAATACGAGAGAGAGAGAGAGCGAACTGCGACACTCGCTCCTGTGCTCTTGTTACAACTTACGCGGAAAGTGGATATGATCCACCTGACTTGGCACATTTTGCGTCATTCTGATATTGACTTTGAGACGTATAAGAATAACAAATTCTTCACGAGAGAAAAACAGTATATCGTTTCAATTTCTCAAGTAAGTCATGGTGGATCTCTGCGCTCAGACACTCGGTCGAGTAACATCGGTCGCAAATTAAAATATTTTATGCTTATTGAAGGATATAAATGTGGATCGACGACGATGTCACACAACGAAAAATTCCTCGAGTCTCCTTCGTATGGAATTGACTTTTTTTATTGCAACAAGAGCGAACCAAATATAATGAAAACGTGAAAGATAAAGCTTAAATGAATAAACAAAAACAATTATATAAATACATAAAATTTTAAATAATATAGAAAAGATACGACGAAGAAGAGACGGCCACTTTAACTTTCAAATTATAAAACAAAACAATTCGCGAATTAAACTTTGGGGAAGCAAACGTCCGATATTTATGTTTTTCTTTCAATCTTTATCTGATCACAACGATCAGAAGTATCGAGAAGAAAAGGACCGTATGAAAGATTAATAACAGTACAGAGGAGACCAGAAGTTCCTCCGTTTGAAAAAACGCGCGGTCCCAGGACATAGCGCGACTTGGTACGGCGGGAAAAACCCTTTGTTCTCTTTCTCTTTATTTAATTGCTACCTCGCACTTCCGCGATGAGCGCGATTGGTCAGCTGGTAGCGCCGCGACCCACTTCGGCGTGCCGATAGGTTGTCGCGTCGCTCGCGGCGAGATGGAGTGAGACAGCAGCAGGTCTCTCCCGGGCTATCCCTCGTAATGAAAAAAAAAAACGTCGCTTCACGAAACATCGACAATTGTGGGGGGCAGTTGTGCAGTTTAGTCACGAGGAGTCGTCACAAGGAGGTAGAATAAAGAAATTTAGTTGGGCATTGTCCGAACATTCAGCGAACGACGTTTCACGCAGGCGAGGGAGGGAGAGAGAGAGAGAGAGAAAAAAAATTGTTAATACATATCAACTCGTCGCCTAACACAACGATTTCGGCCGCGCGTGAGGAGGAAGAGGTGGCCAGAGGCGACGGCGCGGCGGCGACGGCGGCGGCGGCGGCGGCGGCGGTGACGGCGGTGACGGCGGTGACGACAGGTACGTTCCCGCATGTATGTGTCCTCTATTTACAATGGCCTCGATTGACTCTGCGCGCTGGGGAGTTGGCCCGACGAGAAATTCGGCCAGCTAGGATCGCAACGACGATAACTCACCACAGTTATGCTTACGATCTCGATCGCGAATCACCGTTATGTGTCGCACTTATCGTGATTCGTCGTGTCTCGTGTAATTACCGAGTTGATCTCGCGATCTTTCTCGTTCACGGGCGAACGACTGATCTAAATTCAGACATATGGTAATAAATTTGTAGCTGCGAATTGTGTGTCGATGCGAAGACCGGCATTAACTTTTTTCGGCTCCTACCGTCGGACCTAACGGCGCGAAGACGAATTGCTAGATCTTAATCTAAAGAACGGTAGAAATCTTTCATTGTCCGTTCTCTCGTACGCGTGTCGAAGTTCTTCCCGCGGTAAGGTTCGTGCTCGGTACGATGTTACTTTTTCAAACGGGTCATCGAACGAAGTAGTTGGCAAATCATTAGAATAAAGTGTTTAATCTTGAATATCGTATACTCCGTATATTATTATATCATCCGCGAGATGATTGTGAAATGTTGCGTATGTAAATAAACAAAAGTCAACAGCAGAACATCTAGGCCACAGAGGTAACCAAACAATATAAATCATACTGGTACATCTTTCTTTTGTTGTCATTTCTTTATTTCCTTTAAAGCTAGGTAGTGTGTATTTCATACAGCAATATAAATTTGTACAAGATTATCTTCGATTATATATATGATACAGTAAAAGAAAAAAAAGTCAGTAATATAGCACAATGTTATTGATGAAAAATATACCAGATGTGTTATCTGTATTTAAATATTTAGCTAATTTTCATCCCAGATAAGACACGATATCCAAGTTCATATCAAATGCAACTTTGGTATCGTGTTAAAATACCTGACTAATTCTTGAATACCTAATACTTGAGATTTCTGCGTATCCAAATATTGACAAGATTAATCCATATATTTAAAAAGACTAAAGAATACTATAATTATACATGATTGAATACATTTTTTTTCCTTCTGTAAGATACATTAACAGGTGATATTGCGAAAAGAAAGTGATAAAATGGACGAAATTGTGAAAATTTTGCGGTCATGCCTGATATCATGCAAAGGTGGTGTAAAGTTGGACAATTTGAAGGGTATGCACGAGAAATAAATTACTTTATTGTTGAACTAAACTCTCTCAATTTTATATGTAAAGTATAATTAATTCTCTTTCTCTTTTTATGATCCTTTCAGTCAAATTTGTGCCACAGCTGCTCACAGCTTTTGTTGATTTTAAAAATGATACAAGAATCAATTCTGTTGCTTTACAGCGGATTATCATATGATCACGGGAGAGCCCTTACCATATAGAAACTTTGGATACTCGACAATCGAAGCCTTTATACGTAATATACCTGATATTACAGTGACCAATAGGAGTGGAGAATTGTATGTTGATGCATTACCTACTAGGACAACAGCTCATCTTACAAAATTAATTTCACATCAAGTATCTCGACGAAAGACACGACGAAAACCACAGACCAAAAAAGTAATGATCTATCGGTGTACTGTACTTGTTTAAAATTTTGTTGTCGGTCATACCATTATTACATAAGCTATTTTATGTCTCACTTTCTGTGACATAAGCAAAGCTTAAGATTAACACATTGCCGACTGTGTCTGCCGAATTGTGCCTGTCTATACATTGCTTACTGTACATTTTTTGCAGAAATATCGTGCAGTAACATTTTTAAATTTAAGTATCCGTCATACAAGTAGTTCCAAATGATAAAATAATGATTATCTTATATTTCATGTAACCTATACAAAGTACATGAAAGTAAAAATTTGGCCACACAATTTAGTATTTTTATGAGTGTGGTGACTTTTAAAACGAATAGGTTTATGCTATTACAAGATTTACAAGATTTATAAGGAATATATCTATTTCTCTTGTTAGCGAAGCGTACTCTACATCTATGAGGATATCTGTTTACCACTGATAATAATTGGAACAAGTTTGTATTTTTTGAGATTTATCGAAAGCCTTTTTGGTGAATCATTCGAAAATCTTCCCTATCGGTCGTGCAGTAATATATTCTGAAACAGAGAGATCTCCCTAATCATACACAGTCAGCAGTCAGTGTTAAATCATGTTGCTGAGTGTTACAATTGTTCATGAAATTAATTTTCAGTGGAATTCTCTTCGATATACTCCCAGAGGGTACTTACCTGGTTTTAAAAATAACGGACCTCATTCTGGAAGGTATAACAATCCAAGTCCTTCGAATTCATTCACTAGATCGACACCTGGGAGAAGTAACTTATATACAGACTTTAGCAGGTGTGTTAGAAAAGTAAATAAACTTTAGATGTATAACTGGCTAAAGTAGTAAATTGCGCCTTGTTTGAAACACGAGTATTTTTATGTATATGTAACGAATATTATTTTAGACCTGTACCACTCATGGAGAATATAGTACAATGTCCGTATCCCTTATCGCGCAATAATGAGAAACCAAGATTTGTCATGGACACACCACAAGTTTCACCTAGCAAAGTAAGATCTGCGATCGCGAGTCTGCTGAACGGTTTGAGGCTCTTAATGAGGTTTATGTTGTTTTGATGTTAATTATACCGACGTGCTTGCAGAGACTGAAAGACAAAGCAACTAATCCTAGCGTATCGACTTCGACTTCGAGCCAAAGTTTTAACAAATTTAAGATTGACGAGAGATTAGAGAACAAAGTATTAATTGAGAATGCAGCATTGCCACCACCTGTGATAAGCTCAAAACCAAAGACTGTAGAACAAAAACCCCTGAAAATAAGCGATAGGCTTAAAATCCCCTCGTCGTTGTTGACTAATAATAATGGACATATCCATACGCCTATTATGTTATCTAACATTTCACAGGTATGAATAACTAATGTATCATTTGATCAAGTTGCATCTCTTCTACGAAGTTGAAATTCCCTTTCAGGTTGCACCTGTCAATGACCCGCGGAAAGAGCTGGCGACTCGTGCTACTGCGTTAGATCTACCGTCGCCGATTTACAAAATGTACATGAAGAAAGAAAAGATTGATCCTACAAGGATCACCATATATGCCAGCGTTAAAGTACGCCGCATATACTATATTTTGTAAACGCTTCGCGGACTTTCGCGGGCTTCGTTTTACTTTTGTTCTATACGTTATCAATCGTGATCGAATTCCGCAGGTTGGAACTCATACATTCCATACTTTCCCGGAAGACGCGAAGACCGGAGAAGAAGCCGAGAAGATCGCGGCGCGTTTAGCATTAGTGAACTTAGCCAAGGAGTCATCGAGTCCCGAAGTAACCACCGTTGATATAAAACTAGTGAAGGAGCGCATACTAACGATCGTAACCAGGCATCATAGCGGCGTCTTTATGCATCAATTGCCCACATATTATAACGAGCAATACGGAGAGGCTTTACCGCAAGATTGGCAGAGGATTACCGAAGAGTGTGCGGATATCAATAAAGAGAAAGGCGTCGGCAATTCGACGATCCTTTGTCGATCCGATCCAACGGCAAAGGTAGTAATTCTTCATTTTTCACTGCTAAATTATCCACTTATTCTCGCTTTTACCAATGTCCTTCAAACCTCAATCTGGGTCTCTTCAAAGACTCAAACCCAAATAAAGGTTTGATCGACGTTAGTATAAACAGACATCACAGAGATTGAGAACACATTCTTTGTTCAGCGGCCAGAGGTTCACTCTCCGTTCCACGAAGTGCATCCCGATAACAGTTTATCCAGTGAGAAAATACAGTTGAGTCCGATAGGACCCGTCGCGCCTGAAAAGTTGAAGATACCCGAAGCGACTCTCTGGAATGTATATACAACATGCGTCATAAGTACCGTCGAGGTATGGGTCAGGCTCGTCGACGATGACTACAACGTGAGTAGATTACATCGTTGTATTATCGGCTTCTTTTTTCCCTCTTATCGTTAAGCGTTTTTTTTTTTTTTTTCCAGGATAATTTTAACGAAATGACGAACGAGATGACCGAGTATTATAATCAGATAAAAGAACCCGTCACGACGTCGACATACATTCCCGGCGATTTCTATGCGATTTTCGAGGATGATTATTGGCACAGAGTACAATGCATCGACTTTGAGCCGGAAAGCAAACTCGCTACGGTGCATTTTATTGATGAAGGTTGCGTCGATCAGTACAAGTGTGACATGTTGCAGCCCTTGGAGAAAAAATTCTGTACGCTCTCGGCCCAGGTAACTCGATTACGTTGATTTTTCGATTACATTTCACATCACCGAATGAAAAAAAAACAAAAAAAAACAAGATTAAAATCGAGAAGATTCCCAACTCCGATACTCGGAACTAAAGTTACGTTGATCTTTTGATCGCATTCGACCTCACTACTTCAACTAAGAATACAAAGTTTAGGTCGAATCCACTTTTTACATCTGATCTCTAACAGACTATTCGCTTACGTCGATCTAACCGCTCTTCTCGTAGCCCTCTCTTCCGCGTCGGAGGGAATAGAAGCACATCCTTGTCTTTAACTGACTTTAACTAACTTTTGTCCGTTAGAGTGTGAAACAAGGATATAACCTAGTCTGTTGAAGAGAAAAGAAACGAAATTCCAGTGTAGCTCTAGTTTAGCTATAAGAAAAGAACAGGTCTTATGCCGGTGTATCGCCGGATGCAGGCCGGATCACTGAGGATATTCATTAATCCCGTCATATTCTCTGCTACAGGCAATCCGAGTGGCTCTTCAAGGATTGGAAGAATTTCGCGATTGCAGTCAGATAGTCGCAGAGATTGAGAGCCAGCTTTTGGAACAGGTGTTCTGCGTCAAAGTACACAGCATAGCCTCCGATGAGGACGGCACATACGCAACGGTGACGTTTTACGACACCAGTAGCGAAGATGACGTGGACATGAATAATATCCTCTTTGAAAAAATCGTAGAAAATATCGCCGCAGCGTCCAAATTGAGTGTAATTGTCCATTTAGATTCATTTGTTTGTCAATCTTTTTCTTTTTCTGTTTTTTTTTCCCTTTTTTCTGTCTTTGGCTGTCTTCCAGCAAGGAACACTGTGTTACTTAAAGCCACTTTATTGACTGAATATAATCCAAGATGTCTTTTAAGATAATATGTAGTCAACAAAGTAGTCTGATGGAACACAAAATTTCTTGGCGGAAAACGATCATTGCCAGGATTTGGAAAGAGTTCCTTTGCAAAAATAATCGCACACAACCGGTTTTCTTCTGAAAACCGTAATCGTTAAAATAATTCGTTACCATTATTCATTTTAAAAGGGACTTGTTATTGTCACTGAAGAAAATAATGAGTCATAATTTCCGTTGCTTTATTTTTCAGAGTTCCTTTTTTGCAATTCACTGTCACCAATTCAATATAGATATATATTCCACGAAGTGGAAGCAACTATTTGTTATTATAAAAAAAATTAAAACTGTTATAAAAAAATATATATATATATATATAATCCAATTATCGATTAACGCTGGACGATTAACGCGTTACTTTCCAACGCTGTTTTATCGTGTGATATCTTTGCTTTTTTTTATTTCCGATGTCTTTTACCAAGAGCGAAACGTTCTCATTTTATCCACAGGCTGGACAATTCGTCGAGATGTACGTCACGAATATGGACAGACATGGCAAGGTTTACGCGCAATTGAATTCCGTCTTCAAAACGTGCCTGTTGAATCTCATGAGCAACGAGAACATGTCGCAAGTACCCGTGCAAGTTCTGAAAAGCTCCGCAGTGAGGGCGATTGACTTCACAAAGATGTACTTCGTACAATTGGACTCGCAATGGTACCGGGCGAGAGTGACGGACGTTCAAAATGAACGTCTGGTGACGGTGTTTCTGGTCGACCTAGGTCGAACAGTCACCGCGTTGCGAGCGAACTTACTTCATATGGAGAAAATATCGAAGGCTCTGCAGAGCATCCCACCACAGGTGAGTGAAAAAAATATCAAGTCACCGCGCGCGATTATCGCGATTAGAAATATTATTTCACAATAACAAAATTAACACTGTGGCATATTTTGTACGCACGAAACAGGCGATGCAGGTTTTTCTCTACAATGTCGATCAGTCGATGTATGGTGACAAACTTGTGACGAGGTTTAACGAATTAGTCTCGGATACCGATTTGCTGATCGCAAAGGTCTTCCGAGTCATATCTGGAGTCCCGCTAGTGCAAATTTTCAAAAGGGTTCAACCGAGCAACATGTTGGCTTCCATTAATGAATCACTGATTCACGACGAGGAATTGACAAAGTAATCTATACAATACGCACGAAAGACTTCCAAGAGATACTCTGATTTTGTTTGTTTCTCGGAGGTTTTTCCAGAAACGCGTGTAAATTAACATGGAGTAAATCGTGATCACATCGTAATGTTCGTTTTAACCGATTACTTTGATTTGATTAATTACCCACTGATTAGTAATCTCATTGATAAATTATTTTATTTATAATTACGTGATTAGTAATCTCATTGATCAATTATTTTATTTATAATTACGTGTGTGACGATTAACTTCAATTGCTGATTTGCTTATTTTAGTGAAATTTCAATCGATTAAGACTCGATTGTTTTCGAGAAGCAAACTACATGTGATTTCTTATCTTGACTTAACACAAGTTATCGTTACATCTTCAGGTCTAACGAAGACGGTAACAACAACATCAAGCCCAAGAAACGTTTGGAGCACAAGAATTCGCGTATTCTCGAGTCCGGTAAATTGAATCCACCTACGATCTCGGACATCGGCCACTTCTTCGACGTTCACGTAGCATTGGCCTCGCACCCAGGACACTTCATCGTTCAACCTCTGAACAACATGGGTGACATGAGGGTACGGGCACTTCCAAATTGCTGATGCTTTTTATCTTGTTAGGACTCGTAGTAAATTCGAAACTCTTTACCACACCTAACCGAGACCTCATTGTTTTTCAGGCGATGATGACTGATTTGCAAAAGTGCTGCGATGCATACGAAGGACCGGAATTAGAATCGGTCAGTGAAGGCAAGCTCTACGCAGGAAAATGGGTGGACGATTATTGGTACAGGTTCGTATAGGCCACGACGAGATGAATCAACTTTCGTCGAACTATAACAATAACACTTGTTCTCTTTTCCAGAGTATATGTTACCAATATCATCAGCGACGACATGATATCAGTATATTTCTGCGACTTTGGAGATATGACGATAGTCCCGCCAAGCCGCCTGCAACCCTTAAAAAGCGAATTTCTGGAGTTGCCATATCAAGCTGTGAAGGCAAAACTAATCGGTAAGGGGAATGTTTTTTCTCACTTCTCCCTCCTTCCTCCGTAACTTATAATTATACTTATAATTAACTTTATATATTATAAGTTATAATTAACTTATAATTATACTAAGATGAGTCTTATAATTTTCTTTTTTCTCCTTGATTTTTATCGAAATACGACACACAGGGATACAACCGATGAACATGGATTGGACCGTCGAAGATTGCGTGAGATTTCGCGATCTGGTGCTGAACAAGAACTTCGTCTCGATAGTCGCCGAATCGATGTTCGACCACTTGTCGCCGGTTAACGGTACTGTACTCGGGCTGAAGTTAATTGACGTTAGCACTGAACAGGATATATTCATTGACAAACTATTAGTGGAGGAGAACCGTGCCAAGTTTATCCAAGAAGGAGATAATCTTACGCTTAGTTAGCTCGTTTCAATGACCGAGGATGAGTAGAAATGCAATTTTCGTAATTGTATCTTGTTATCCTTCTGTAATGACACGAGTGATTGCGATTCGTATACATTACAAAAGGATAACGTATAAGTATACACATAGACTGCAATCGTATATTTCATTGTCCGAGAGAATGGGTTGGTTTTTTTTTTCTTTTTTTTCTTTAATAACATAGCGCACACACAAATTCTGATATGTAATAGAGTTTTATTTTTCACAAAGGGTAATTATTTTATTTGTTATTATTGTATTCTCATATAAAGCCTTATGTTTGCAATTGCATCCTCATGTGCTGTTTTGTTGTCAACTCATCGAAGATGTTTGCTAAAGTTGTAATTAGTTGAAGTTGTAACGTGTGTAGTTTATTTACGGAGACGCCAAGTTTTATCAGAACTTTTTGTTTGTATTTTTGATAATAGCTTGTAGGGGGTTACGTGTTACGTTATACTTTCTTGAGTTTCACTGTTTACGTTTCATGATGGAGAAAGCAGTATTGGCTGTGCGTAATACTGTGCATATATTCATTAACAACATTCCATATTTAAATATACATATATTTAAGTATATATACACATATATATATATATATATATATATATCTCTCTCTCTCTCTCTCTCTCTCTCTCTCTCTCTCTTACATCATATACATATGTCACATACATATACACGTATACATAAGTAGATTCGTTGTACATATGTAACAACCGTAGAGCAGCATTTCAGTTCCATCTCTCCTCTATTCTAACAGTAATAAAAGAAAAGGAGAATATCGAGGCTTATATATATGCATTTCTATATACAGTCCCACCTCCTGTATCCGTGGATGATAGCGGCTCCTGTGTCCAAGTCGTTTTTCGTTCACATGTCACTATATGATGATAACGTTTAATTTATAATTTACGCATAATAAGACATTACCAATATTAAATAATAAAACGCATTGTATATTGTTATATACTTGTGCTTTCCCGTAAATGAACGGGATCTTCTGATGTTTTAACTTAATCTTCAAGGAACGATGAAGTAATGGAAAATATCACACACATTTTAAGGCTTATGCATCGTTTATTTCTGAGATTTTCCACTTGATATTTCCCGGCCGCAGTAAACCGCATGTAACTGAATCCGCGGATACAAGGATGTTCTGCTGCATTCTTAATAATTTAAATTTCTATATTTTCATTTTATCGTTATCTATTTCTCGATTATGACGAATTATCACGTCACCTCGTGATGAGTTGTTGCTTTTGAGATTTCACTCGACAAGATATACGGACTCTTACCGCGTCCATTCATTACGTCGTTGATACGACAGATCACTCCTCTCGAAATCTTCCAATATGTTTATCTATATGTATATAAGTGCACTCCGTATATTCGCAACATCTTCGCTTATTTCGCTAATTGGTCAATTGCATCGTGGAACATGCACAGCGAACGATCGCGTCCACTTCGAGGAGTACTTATCTCCTCGGTCATTAACTAACTCCGCCAAGTGAAATTCATCGTTGATTCATAAGGAAGATAGGAGGTCGTTACGCCTGCAAGAGTGATACCTCTCGGAAACGAACAAATCAAACTTTTATTTTGCGCAATATATTTACAATTATATCGTATATTATCATACATTATGCAATATGCATTTTGTAAATAATTTCACTTATTTTCTACTTATATGAGACCTCATTGAGAGATCTCATTGCTATTTGGCGAGCTCTCGTTCCTGAAAGTCTGCTCGATGGGGGATTTTGTACGTCCTCTTCCGTATCGATTGTAACTTGAAGTGTCTGCAAACCGATGCATCCGCCCCATCTCCTCGACATCCTCCATGTAGCCCGTACTCCTCGTGGCATACGTTTCCGTCGAGTCTGTTCCGTGCACTTACGCGCGATATCTCTGATCCACTTGTTTCGCTAATTCTCCTCTCGGTTAATCGAGTGGGCATCGTGATTGTCGAGCCTGAGACGCGCAATTTCATAGGAGATGACTTCGTTCCTGTTCGTTGGTGACACATTAAAGTTCGATCCTTCCTCGGCGGTAATCGTATTGCAATTTTTAGATCGTAGTTTATGTGCTCGAGCTGCGAGGTCTTCGCAACTCGAATTGCCTCAACTTGCGCCTTTGTTCTGCTTTTACCATGCTTATGTTATTAGATGCAACATACGAAGACGAACTTGTTCCATGTCGTCTCTTCTGAACTGCGGAAACTATCGTGCGATATCGTTGCCGTTGATATTTGCAGCCAATCATCATCTCGCTCGTGTCGCTTTGAGGTCTATACGTTCTTCGTTCCCCATATCGCGCAGTTTCCTTTGTTCTTCATAATCGCTAATATTCACAGCATGCGTGGACTGCATATTCTTGGCAACTTTCATAATAATAAATAAGGAACGTTAGATTTAACATCTTGGAATGTCGATTTCATGCGGAGCTCACATGCGAGAGCATGTTTTTACTCAATATCTCGAAGCATATCTTCCTTAGGATACTAACACGTGCCATCAATAGGTTCTTCTTGGATTGTGACATGTCGCGCAGGCTTGTCGTCGCCTTTGATATTTACTTTTGGTTGATCATCCTGCTCGCGTCTTTGAATATCTGCCTTCTTCATTTACATTTATATGATGCGAGTGAAGCCCTTCCTTTTGTTCCTTGCGTTCGTGGACAATATTAGTCCCGGCAGTCTTTTCGATAAACAAGGAACATTAGATTAGCAACTTGGAATATCGGTTTCATGTGGGACTCATGTGTGAAAGCATGTTTTTACTCAATATTTTATAAGTAGTTTCAAAATGTATTAACGAATAATACGGTCTTCCGAAATATAAGAGAAATGTTTTCGAAAATTTCTACCTCTTTCCCTTCCACTCCTCCCGCCAAAGTTGCTCGTAATGCCGATGCTGATGCAACATTAAAAACTACATATTCGAAAACGTATGCTATTGTCGCGATAATGTTCGGTCACTGATTTTTTACTCGCTGTGTCGCCAAAAGACAAGTACACGCGCGTAGAAAGTAGACGCGATTGTTCGCTGTAAAAGCACACTTCCGTCCGTTGATAACGCATTAAAGTTTTCGTCCGATTTTGAGACACATTGTTCGCTTGCATAATATGTTGATGAATTTATGGTAACGTAATACGTATATACACGTTTCTCAATTTGACGGATCCGCATAAGGGGATCTACTTGATATAAAAAAATCGTCCCGTTTTATTTTCGTTAGTTTATTATAGCATGACAATAAAATATGCGATAAGAAATATGATCAAAATAGAATTGTTGTAACGTGCAGAAAATAAATGTGTTATATATTAAATAAAGAAGTAATTTTTTTAACATAGACGTAAACCAAGTAGTCACGTTGTTAATTTGATAAAAGACAAATATATTCGCAAACGAATATACATAATACATATAAAAACTTAATTTTGGACATGGTAACATTTTTATGAGGACCTTGACGAGTCTACACCATTCTCCTGAGAAGTTCATTAATTTTATCTTCTCGGTTTCCGAAATCACCGCCTTCTACATAATGATTGGTCTTCTTACGCCATCCGCCATTCGGTGTATTAAGCTATAATAAAAGTAAGAAAATGTTTAATATAAATATATAGTATAAATATTTGTATTACATATAAAAATCATCGTAACAAATTACACCGTATTAAACGCTATAATTTTTCCTTCTTCACTTTGTGAAATAGAAATAAAAAAATTCATTATAAACTTGTAACTTGTTACGATTATTCGTTTTGGCTACTAGATGCACTAGATTTACTGTGGAGAACGAGACATATGTATATAAACTCAGCATTGAAGAGAAAAGAAACGAAAAGTTTCAACTTTCCAATTGTTCAGTTCAATTCAGCAAAAAAAAAAAAAGAAAAAAACCAAGTATATTAAGGCAATCATCAGCAAGTTCTTATTGTTCTT
This sequence comes from Harpegnathos saltator, assembly GCF_003227715.2. Lineage (NCBI taxonomy): Eukaryota > Metazoa > Arthropoda > Insecta > Hymenoptera > Formicidae > Harpegnathos > Harpegnathos saltator. The sequence continues at coordinate 233,564 of NW_020229878.1, read as the reverse complement.
TGACGGCATAGGGAATTAATAAACTTAAAATTATTCCATAGCTATATCTATATAATATAATGCAATATATTTATATGTACATTATGTCAACTCTTTTAATCATACCTTGAATGGCCACAGAAAATTGCTGGCATATTTTAATTTTGGCCCAACAGTGAATATCTCATATATTAAATCCTCGGTACAGATGATGCCCGAACGACCTAAACAACATATATATTTCATCAAATCGAGCTGCTGCGCGATCGTCAATGAATATTAAGTGTTAAGTAAAATTAATTTAAAAAATTATATTAATTTTTGACAAACTGTAAAGGAGGAATGTCTTTGTATGTAGGTAACACTCCTATTTGTCAAACTGTTTACAGGAAATATAATAAGCATGCTAATTATATCGTGCTGTGCTTGCTGAAGTGCTTTTTAAATTGCAATTATTAATTTTACACTTATCTAAATAGTTGTTTCACTAACCGAGCTTTCTTTCAATGATAGCATTACTGATTATTGGTATACGTTGCCTGTTTATCTTGGCAAATCCACGTTTATAAATCAATTCACGAACTGATTTCAAATTAGGATATCCCCATGTGATGTAAGGCTCAACAATACGTAGCATATTGATCGTCGCTTTGTTCAATTTAACAAATACGCCATTGTTAATCTGCTTCAGTCGGAACAATTGTAATACTTTTCGTACCTTTGGTGCAACTTGATTTACACTGAAATAAGATCACAATTAAAAACTTTAATTATAAATTTTAATTGTATTTAAAGCTCAGAGAATAGATATAAATTTGACTAATATTAGGAATTTTAGATCAATACATCAGCATTTACCCTCTAATACGGATGACAAATGCCAGACGGGCTTCACCAGGTATGTAATAATTTCCATGGTTTTTTGCTTGTCTCATCAACCTTATCTCATCTCTTTCCTTTTGTTTATATTCTTTTATATATTTTTCTGCTCTTTTAAAAATTTCTTTCCTTTTCTTATAACGATTTGCGCGTTGCTGTAAAGAAGAAACAACATTGTATAAAATTGGGAAATTAGATTAGTCTATAACATACCACATATTACAAGCGAAATTCTTTGTATGATCGTGTAACAATTACCTTAATAGATATTTGCAAACGAGCAGCTTTAACCGCTTCGCGACGTTTCCTTCTTTTCAGAACAGATTCTGGTACTGCCGGCAATTTATTGGTGCTTGCCGGCGATGCAGTTTCTTTTTTCCTATATACAAAAGTATGATTTCTTAAAACATTTAAATGTTAGTAGACGAGTATATTACAGCAAAAATTTATTATATAATGATTATAAAATACATCCTAGATACAATTACATATGTATAACTTTTAACTTATCATGTAAATATCTACGATTCACACAAATATTAACCAGTGATTGTCGAAAATCTAAATGCATTTTCATGTGATATTAACATTAACAACAACGTAATGTTAACACATAATATTAATTAACAATAGAATCGTACTATCAAGTTTTGTAAAAGACGATAACGTACTCGCAACTTCCGTGCAAATGATCTTCATTGTTTCGTTAACATAAAAATTAAAAAAAAAAAAAAACGATATTATGTCTTTGCGTATTTGATATCATTTTGTTTAATCAATGCAGCTAAATTCTTTCGAGTTGCTCAAACAACTTACGTATCTGTCATCTTTCCGTATGGCAAGAAAATCCAACTTTCCTCTCTCTTCACTTAACCTTACGTACAAAAACGTGTTATTTGAGGTTTGTTTCCATTGCTGAACCGACTACACTAGTGCAAAAGGTGTACACTAAAGTATTTTCTATTGCAGAGAGAAAAGCACCATAAGCAAATAAGTCACTTGCATTGATTAAAACAATTGCTCTTAATTCTGACAATATTAATTTTTCGACCCATGTTCATTAGGAACATTTTTTCCTTCCTTCCTCATCATTTTAGTGCTTATCTGCCTTTAAAATCTTGAATCAAAAGAACTTTGTATAAGATGTTACATTGAAAAAAACTCTAACGTTTCCTGTACTTCATTATTACATACCCACCATACATATCTTTCTATTATTGAAAAGTATAATCTTTGCGAAGTAAATTATTCAAAAAGTATAGTGTTTGAAAAATTCAATGTTAATATATATTAACACTTTTTATCTAAACTGAATTTTCATATATACATAATATTGTATGATTTATAGATATAAATTTAATAATTGCGATAATAATTACACATAACTTATACGTGAAAAGAATGTTAATTGCATTTTCTGATGTACATCCTGACAAAGTATGTTAAATAACTAACATTTTGATTTGCATGTCACTCATATAGTTACATTCTTCAAAAGGCCATAATTTTTGTAATTTTGTGAGTTCTACAAAATTGCATTTGGTATATATTCTTAAAAATATAAAAATAAAAGTGTAAAAAGGACAAGATTTTTTCATCCGAAGTAAAATGCTCCCTTAAAATCGTTTTCTGTGTAAACATAATTATTTTTATTATGATAATTTTTATAACATATATAAATAATAATACAAATATCTATGCATCATCAGTTACTTGGTTCGTCTGAAAATTAGTAAGGAAGTTGGCTCTCCATTTTCTTCAATCTCAATTAAGAAATAAAGAGCATACTAGTTTCCGTTTTCATTTTCATCATTTCCATTGATTTCTGTTGCTTTGGGTGATGTTTCCAATCTTCTTTTGAACTCTTGGATATATTTGAGTAATCGTTTATCAGATTCCTTTACCTGTCAGGTATTATTAATGTCAAATTAAAATTAAGATATGTGAAATTATTAAGAAATATCATTTTAATTTTCAATGCTAAGATATCTTTAAAATTCTACGGTATTTATCATGACTACACAACATACTCGATTTATGACATCGGAAGCGAGAAAAAAAAAATATATATATATATATATATATACACGTTCGAAACTTCTACAATTAGTTAATTAAAAATTAAAAAAAATATGTTTGTAAAACGATATTAGCATTCAATTGAGCAGATCTATAAAATATAGTCTGAACACTTTTGCTCCAACAATCAATGAATTACTGTAAAATTAACATTGATAGAATCATGAGAAAAATAAGATTAAAAGATAAGTTGCATGTTCCCATTAATTTTTCGATCTATTGATCAATTGATTTATTGATTGTTATGGCAAAAAAGATGTTTGGAGTATTTTACAAATCTGCTCGTTCAATTATCGTCATTTTGTGAATGTCTTTTATTTCGTTGTATTTTGTAGGAGTTTTGAACGTGCATTTACTCGCTTTTGATGTCATCAGAATCAGAAAATTCGCGGAGAGTTACCAGAAGTCTTAAGCAGTGAAATTGATTAGATACTAATTCTGCTTATTATATATTTAATTTTTCGAGTAGTCCTCATATATCTTGTATTTTGTGTTTCCAAAGAATACTGTCTTTTATACATTACTACAATATATATCTAAATTGTTATCTAAAGATATTCCAACATCTTTATTAGATAAACGATAAAAATGATAATGATATAGGTAAATAACGACAATTCTCTATAACTAAATCGCTCGAAAGATTCGATAAAACAAAAAATGTGCAAAATGTCATACCATATTTGTGACTTTTTCGATAGCTTCCTGCAAATTCCCTTTTGATGGACCGTCCTCGAATTGTACACACAGAACCATCAGAGATTTGATGAGAGTCTCCTGATCTATCGCACTGTCAGGATTCAAGATTTCGGCTAGTATTGCGAATGCCAGATTATTATGCGTGTCAAACACTTGTTTGCCGAACTTTTGGCTGCTTCGCCTGATTGAAGTCAGTATAAATCTGGACACGTGATACGTATCGATATTCTGTAAAGGACTGATATCCGGCGCATTGCAAATGACTCGTAGAGTCGGAAAGTATGCACTTTCGAGCATTTCCGGAGCATCGGGCACACGGATCGCGAAATGATCAAAGAAAGCGCATAGACACTGTCGCAGGTAAATGTCGTCAGCGTTAGCAGGATTGTAACATAAAATTATTAAGCGCGACACCAAGCTACTACTGCTAATCCGCCGATTGAGTAATAGCTTGCAGAGACCTTCCGCTGCAATAGTGCGTAGTTCCTGATTCTGCAAATTTTCAACGGATAAAATTACTGCATGGAAAATTTCTCGTTTGATTATAGTACAACTCAATCATGATAGTATTTTTATACCGCGTTGTCCAACAATCCTGTTAATATGTGGACAAAATTGCAACTGTTATCTTCTATTGCAGGTCGCTCGTTTAAGGAGACAACGCTATCGACATCGTGTGTGTACAGCATACGGCTCCGTCCAGATCTCTCCTCAGGAATCTGCAAGATCTCGAAATACTCCAAGCCGTAAAAGAGCAAGAGATCGAATATCCCCTTTAAAGCGATTATCCATATGTCTGGATTTTCTTGTTCCGCAGAAAACTGATAGAAGAATATCATAAGATGCTTCTTAGCCATTTCCTTGTCCAATATGCAGTACATACCTAACGCCTTTAATGCTAACACATGCACATTATCGTCAGGATGCTGAAAAAAATAATTTACCATGTTAAATAATTGTATAAACGTATTGTAAAATGATGTAGGGTACACTTACGTCGAGACTGTCCAATACAATAGACATCATACTCCTGAGTGTAGGTGTCAATGTGCGAATGGACTGAACTTGCATCGTGGCACACAGAATGTTGAGGCACTTCGTCATCGTGGCTGCGTCATTTTTCTCGTCACGAATATCATCGGTTATTATATTCTCCGGAGTTTTCGACAGTTGATTTATCTTTTCTTTCAGAGTTTTAATCTTTTCTTTTATGCTGTCTGCTTTCAGAAAATCCTCCTTTTTGACTGTTTCATACAGTTCCTCCTCGAGTTCCATCAAGTCGACCTTCATTTGCGCTTTCTAGAGGCAAAAGGAAATTGAACAACAATATTTAAATCAAGATCCTCAGATGTTCAATCACTAGGAATTAATTTAGGCCAATAAGAATGCAAAAGGACTAGAGTAATATAATGTTTACGAGCAGTAGTACTGCTTACAATTAATATTGCACTACTGTACATATACTTCTAACAGCACTACGTGCTTCTGTTGAATACTGTCGAAGCTTCGGTATTGCACTGAGGAACACTCAGAAGCCTTAAGACTAAAGAGAAATCTCCGCGTGTACAATGTCCATCATTGACATTAGTATCCAGTCAAAATAATTGTTTATTATCAACATTTTTGCGCCTTCTCATCGGCCTAAATTAACTGTTAACGAAATTAGATGAATTTATCTATATAACAATGTTGAATTCATTAACAAGTCTTTGCATGCACCTGCATAATATTGCTCTCTTGCTTCTCTTCAGGTGCTTGTTGAGTGGATGTACTTTCTTTCAAAGGTAATCTGGTCTCGCTAATGACATTGGCTACTAAGTCCAGCATATTACTAATATTCGGCACCACCTTATCCAGCTGGTGCACTATACAGTCAATTATCTTATTGCAGCAATGATCGCTCATCAGAGCATCTATTATTATTTTCTGCAGATTTTTTCTCCCAACTTCGTCTGAGAGATCATATTTTTCAGTTATCTCAAATAGTTGTAAAAGAATAAATTTGTGATGCTGCTTTTCCCATTCTTCATACTGCTTAGACGATATGAAAGCGATAAATTCACATATGTAATTACAAAAAGCGGATAATTCTGGAATGACTAAGTCCAACTCTTCTGTGCAAGACAAATTATGGAGATGATTTATGACACACTTCCAATATAAGGTATTTTCGCACGACAAACTAGACAATGGGATTAATTTTATATTTTTATTTATTGGTACTTGCTCCAACAAAGTTTTTACATCAGTGTTTCTGAAAAAGAAGATTACTTGATGTGAATAAATTTTTAATTAGTGTACAGTTAATATTTAAATATCTGAATACTCAGGTACAAACTGAATATACTAACTTAAGTACTAAGCTTTTCGAGTATTTCTTAGGTAGATGATTATTTTGAAAATTATTAAAGTATAATTAGTATGAATAATATTTCAGAAAAAGGAAACAGACAAAATCAGCACATACAAAACTAACTATTACATAATTAAAAACACAAATATTAACAGGTTATTATTTATAATTATACCAAATATTTGAATAATACTCAAACATTTGGATACCGAATAGGAAATATGAGTATTTAGATATAGAAATTGTCCAATTTATGCTGACAGCGGTAGTTAATACATAGAATTTCTCTACGCTACTTTTGCTTACTTCCTTTTTTAGACTTACTTGAATAACGCTTGTAAAGCTAATACTGCAACTTCTGTCCCTATTCCAGCATCCAGACCATGTATAAGTTTTATGTATTCTCCGTTATAGTATCGTAGCCATGTTGGTAATAAGACTTTGCTTACACAGACTTTGACACTATCAGATCGGTCTTTAAGACCATCTTTTAGCAAACGTTCTCTTTGTTCAATTGTCAACGAACGTATTGTAATTTTGCTGATAAATTCATATGCCATTTTACGTACAGAGTCATCAATATCACGTGTCTTTTTCAAAGCAGCTAGTAAAGTTTTCTGATTCTTGCTCATTGTTGCAAGAACTGCTCTGCGAACTTCAGGCTTTGGATCTTTATATAGATGAAATAAATACATTTTTATTATAGGACACTGATCATTAGACGGCTCTTGTAATCTGTGCAAAGCAAAAACAGCCTGCGCTCTAACTTTAGGAGATTTATCCATCAATCGATCCATCATTCTGATTGTAATTTCATCGCATAAGCTGTCATCAATGAAAGCATGATCGCCCATAGAGTTTAAAAGCATATTCAAAAAATGACAGATTCGATATCTTACTGCCTTATCTTTTGCATTATCACTAGACAACAAGAATGTGAACAATTTATTGAGAAATGGATTCATCGGTTCTATAGATTCACTTTCTGCACAGGAATACAGGCTCATGGAGAATTTAGCACAGAATTCCAATGTGTTTATAATACGTGGATGCTCTTGAGCCATTGTAAGAGGCACTTTCAAGCATGATATGAAACATTTTGAGAATGTATCTAAATTAGTCTAAAAGAAAATAAGACAATTACAAACAAATTTAATTGAAGATTCATTTACAATTTATTTAAGGTTTATTTAATAACATTCATTTAAAGTTTATTGAATGTTTGCTTAAATGGGATAAACAACTGCTCGAGCAACAGAGGTTACTTTGTAGCACTTCACGTGTATGTTCTTTCTTTTTTTTTCGTTCTATTTCAAGGTAATTCTAAATACTTATAAATCACTATAATATGCCCCATATATTCATGACACATATTCATTCAAAACTGAAGCTATTTTAAAGATATTTTAAAGAGGAGAAGATTAAACCGAAGTTAAAATCCATCTAACGAAAAATAGTGTAATTCGGACTCACCCTCTGATATAGTTTCATAAGCTTTTTTGTGTATAGCGAGTGGTTTGTTTTGTTAAACTGCACATTGTAAAATATATTTTTCATATCATTCTCTACCGCACGTGCCATATCTGTATATTAGTATGAAAAAATTTAATTTGAATTTTAACACCACATACATAAAGTCGTGACGGTTACGTATCTTGAATTTATTGATCGACAATTGCCAACATGCGGAGCCGTCGTACTCCATTGAATTGCACTCATTGCACTGTAGTGCATCATCGACGAAGTAAAATAAAGACTGTCGACCCTGGAATGAAAATTTTCATATTGACCAAGGGGGCCCAAGGGAATTGCCGGAGGTAATTGAAGAGCGATGATAATACCGACTCCTATAGTTATGCTCAAGATAATACAGGTAGCAGCTATTGCCGGTGCGCGGCGAGAGGAAAGACACGCGCCTCTATTCGTGTTTTACCTCGATCGCATCTCTACCCTCTCAGGGCCTCACGCAAGCCATCGATAGTTGCTGGATCGATTAGGCCGCGTTGCGGGCTGTGGCCCGAGCGGCTGCTGCGAAGCTCTTCTCCATCCATTCGTATCTCGGCGCGCGCTTACTCGTCAGATTTCTGTAATTAATAAACTTTTTTTTTTACGTTACGAATATCGAAAAACTCTATGGGATTTTTATATTTATTTTAATCCAGTCTATATTTCCACGAGCTCTGTAAAAATTGTTTTGCAACACGCGGGTTATATACAGGCGGGTGTCTCATAACAGAGCGGGTTGAGACAAACATAAAAGTCTCATACCGTTCTGCCACTTCTCGGCTGCTTGAGCTAAAATAAGTACAGAAAAGTTTAGATACTTAACGTGATAATACATTACACTTTTATAATCGTCGTCGTCGTTCATCTGTAGAAAAAAAAGTAACTTCGCTCATGATCAGTATGTTAACGCAAGAGCGACGAGATAAAACACGAGTAGCGGCGGATCGTTCTCCTTTTTTCTTCTTCTTCTTCTTGCACACTGGCAACTGTCGTTCATGTGATCATGTGGGGCCCCATGCTTGGGGCCCCGAGAGGCTCTGATGCCTTTTGAATACCATCTTGGCCCGTGTTCTTTCGTTAGAAAGTCTCTAACGTTTGTGCGTATCTCGACTGCCAACTCGCCAACATGGTCTTGTTCGCGACCATGCATTGCTCTCGTCCTAAACGATCCTGAACGAAAGAATAATTAAGACGGGAAGAAACGAGCACAAATATTTCCACGTGGCCCGTCAGCAGACGGGAAATATCGCGTCCATTTCGAGAGGGAGAATTTAACGACTATAGGGGAAAGTATAAATTTATCAAAATGGTCTAATCGAAATTAGATGACAAATATATATGAATGATATTTCTCAGAAACAAACAAATCCAATTTTTATTTTGCGCAATGTACATTTACAATTGTATCGTACATTATCATATGTTATATGCAACATGCATATAATTTCACTTATTTCCTGCTTATAACAAAAGTGCCGCCGCTGTTATCTGGCGAGCTCTCGCTCCTGGGAGCCCGCTCGACAGCGTACGAGTTTTGTACGTCTTCTTCCATATCGATTGCAATAGTGTCTGCAAATCGATGCACCCGTCCCGTCTCGACATCCTCCGTGTAGCCCGTAGCCCTCGTGGCACATGTATCGAGTCTGTTCCGTGCGCTGAGTCTTTCGCGCGATGTCTCCGATCCGCTTGTCTCGCTAATTGCGTGAGTCACGTCCCGGCGTAAATGTAACGGGAGATCATGTTCTCGGTTAGTCGAGTGCACATCGTGATTGTCGTCGAGCCTAAGACGCGCGATGTCAGGGAAGATGAATTTCTGCTGCCCGTTCCTGCCCGTTGGTGACACATTCAAGTTCGATCCATCCTCGGTGTCCATAGTCGTGTCGCAATTGTGATCGTAGTTTATGTGCCGAGGCGGCTCAGGATTGCGAGGTCTTCGCAAATTGAATTGTCTCAACTTGCGCCTTGGTGGTGTTTCTGCCATCATTTCTATTAGATACAGCGTACGATAATCTAGTTCTCTTCTGACCTGCCGCATATCGTGCAATATCGGTGCGGTTGCCGGTATACTCCTAGCAATCTTCGTAACAAATAAGGTACATTAGATTAACATCTTGGAATATCGATTTCACGATTTCTCGCATTCCACCCCCAATCACACCCAAGTTTTACTGAATATTTTATAAGTGTTTATAAAATTTCTAAAATGATATTGATATACAACATCAAGAGCAATACATTCGGTAACATTATATGCCATTATCGCAATGTTTAATCGCTGATTTTTTACTCACCGTATCGGGAAAATCTAATTGTGCGAGCAAAGCACGCGATTGTTCGCTATAAATGCTCGATGACCAAGGTCTACGTATATATCTGGATATATAATCCCTGTATGGGTGTATGGTTGTATTGTTCCCGTCCTTGGATATTCGTCCCGCTTCAGATATTATCGTCAGACCAATGTCTTTGTTGCTCGTATTTTTATTAAATCTCAACACTCGCACCGCCGTTGGACCTCCGAAACCAGAATACGCTAGCACGTGGTCATACGGGTGGTAATCCACACAAGTGACCGCTCGGTAGTCACGCTCGCTCGTATATTTCGCGAGATGTTCGCTCGTTTCCAAATGCCAGACGTTTAGCACGGAGTCCTCGCCGCCGCACAAAACTAGACTGCCGCATGGGGAGATGCACGCTTTTGTCTGAATCCTGTAGGTGCATAGATGAAATGAGAGAGAGAGAGAGAGAGAGAGAGAGAGAGGGGGGAGAGGGAGAGAGAGAGAAGGAGGGAGAGGGGGGAGGGAGAGGGGGAGAGAGAGAGGGAGAGAGAGAGAGAGAGAGGGAGGGATTGCATTACAAAGATCACAGATGACGGGACAGTCAGTCTCTTTTCAAGTAGAAAGGTTCGGAATTTGTCTAGATGAGGCAAGAATTTTGCTCAAGACGAAATCTATCCGAAAAAGATCTCTTAAGGATATTTCAAAGACACACTAACCGTCTCCCTGAAACTCTCCGAAATTTGCAGATATTCTCGTTCAAAATCTTTCAAAATCGCTTAAAGGTAAGGGAGTTTTCATTTTGCGGTCGGTTGAGTGCGAATACATATTCTTCTGCTGAGAAATTGAAGAATTAAATTCATCATCTACCTTAACCCGGCGTCGTTGAAGCTGAATTATAATGGCCCGAAACGTTCCTAAATCCATTAAATATCTCATCAAATTACTTGTATTAAGAGATTATTTATTTCATAAAAATTACTACTTTTCTAAAACCGAATATCTTTGGTCTAGCTTACACTAGACCAAAAATATTCGGATTATCATGACTTATCTCAACGTGCGTGTAACATTTTATCACCGCAATGATGCCCGGTTAAGGAATTCTATGTAGATAGAAATTTTTGTGGTATTCGAAGCTCTCGTGGTGCAGAAAAATGCCGGGAAAATCGATCTGCCGGATTCCGCGGATCGAGCAAGGTAAAGGGGTATCCTTGAGTGTCCTTGAGTGTCCACAGGTACCTTTGATTGTTTAGCCCGTCGTATCTCTGCAGAACCACGCAGGTCGCGAGGTCCAACGTTCGCAAGCCGCTGTTCCTCGAGTGCACCAAAAGCCTGGACTCAAGGGGGTGCAAGGCGATCGTGTTGATGACCACTCCTTCGATCTCGCGAACTTTTATTTTCCTCGCGATGCACCACTCCCGTTTCGACGGCATCTTGCTGTTTCTCCGCGCCGACCAAACGATTATCGCACCCACGCTGTCAGCCGTGATCAAATCACCGTTCTTGTAAAATACCATGGAGTTGACGAAGCCTTCGTGACCTTCCAACTCCTGACAGAGCACCCGTTTCCGCGACCGCTTGTCGTACGCCCAGACGCGCGCTACACGATCGTAACACCCTGTCGCTACGATCGTCGTATTGCTGGGTCCATACTTGGCGCAGTACACATACGTGGGATGCGGAAGCATCTGCAAGTGAAGATCCAGTTGGAGCGAGTTGGATGGGCGAGAATTGATTTGCTTGCCCGAACATTACGAGCGACTTTTTTCTGAAGAAGTTTTCATCGTTAAAGAAGATGGTTAAGGAAGACACTTGGTCTCAAGAATATATTGCTACAATAGTGCCCTAACTTTTGTTAATTTGATTATTTTGAAATTTTCAAAGGTCAATAGGTGTTCTCCGACGCTTCGTTTCTGAGATATTTCACACCATTAACTTAAATGGTCCACCCTTTATTTTTTTAATATGTATTTAGAAATTTAATTATTCAGATGATGTTAAAGGAAGTGTTCCTGTCTGATTACCTCGACATATTGTACAGTCCGATTGCGAACATCCCAGATACGCGCTGTTTGATCCGCGGACGCCGACAACAAGCAGCGATCGTCGCTAGACCAACTTAGAGAATAGACGAAAGTCTTGTGGCCGGAAAATCGCACGTGGGTCTTGCCGGATTCGACCTGAAATCGGCGACGATGATCACGCGAACTCGGTACAGTTTCATCGCGAATACGCGTTAAAGTACGAAATTTATTATGTTACGAAATCAGACCTAGTCAAGGTACGAATCCTCAACCTGTACTTGGCTCAAGGTACGAATATAACGCATGTTGGTTTTGCTTAAGAAACAGCAAGAAAAAAATCAGGAACAGTGATAAAAAAAATTGAAAAAAGGTCGCAACATGTAAATATTTTTTTTTAATTTTTAATTAATTTCATTCGGCGGATTCACCTCGTAAACGACAATGGGATAAGAGTACTCCTCGGAATGGACGCAAGCCAAATACTTGCCGTCGCTGCTGAACGCCACATAGAAACATCCGTTTTCGCTCGCTTCCGTCTCAAACACCCTCTCGTTCGGAATTTTGCACGACTGGGCGGCCAAGCGCGCCCATTTCGGCAAACTGACGGCAGTCGAGATGCGCGTATTTGAGCGTTCCTGCGATTCGCTCCACGTGTCAGGGACATGTTTCATCGTTAATTGCTGATACAGCACTGGTTTGATCTTCGGGGGTGACACGGAAGTTACCGTCACAAAGAGACTGCTGGGGTATTTGCATCTATTGTTCGACTGCCACCATGTGTATACCTATACACACAGACACACACGTACAATGCAAAGAATCGAGTATCGTAAGTATGTAGAAAAACACGAAATCGTCGAAGCTTGTATCTTCAGTCTTTCAAAAGTATGTTCGTTTTAATGTATCATCTTGGATTTTTTATTCTCAGTACGATTGTTGTATATTGTAATGTAATTTTATTTACGTAAAATAATTTTAATTACTCTCAAAGGGTCTACAAGCACTTAATAGCCCAGCAAGTTAAATTATACTAGTTAGACTCAACTTATATTTACAATAAGTAAACGAGATATATAGTAAATAAATATAAGTTGAGTTTAACTGATGTAATTTCATCTGCTTAGTTATTAAATGCTTACGGACTTTTTGCAAGTAATTAAAATGCAATAACAATAGGTCCGAAAACTTATTGATAATTAAACGATGAGTATACCTCGCAGCTGCGCCTGTCGTATTTCTTAAAACTTCGCCTGGGCTTGTAAAGCTGCAATCGTACTTTCTTGTCCGTGTGAAGAGTGTCATTACATCCTAACGGCTTGAGAAACGCCCAGGCTATCTTGTGCCAGCATCCTTCGCTACCTGAAACAATAAAGGGATATGTTGTTTATTTATAATGAGCCTGTGGGCTACCAGAAGCTTCCCTTGAAGCCCTTGAAGATCTCGTATCGGAGATCAAACGGCATTTTCAAGTGTATCTTGCATTTTATTGCATTATATCTTATAAATTGCAGCCATATATACGACATAACAAACAAACATAATGTCTGTTTTTAGTCGGTCGTTCGAATCTATCATCCGACGAACCGTGCTGTAGTCAATTCGCGTATTCGCGTATTCGCGTATTCCGTGAATATCCAAAAGTGATTTTCTCGAAGAAACTAAGCCTCGCGCGCGAGAAGAAGAATATTTTGCTCAGCGTTATATCTTTGACTTATTTTCGCGTAAGAGGAGTTCCTGTTCTGACCGGGGGTCCTAGGTCGACCATCGAATGATCATTTAAAAAATTAACGATAGCATAACAAAGAATTACGAAATAGGTTTTAAATAAGGATAATAAATAAAGGATTAATGAAATTGACAATGAGACTACCGATGTAAAGTGAGACTTGCCGAATCTGTCGTAACTGAAGCTTGCCTCGGCGAAACTCAGCGGATCTATCACCTCAAAGAGGATCACCACCTGGCTGTCCTCGTCGCGTCTCGTGATCGCGTTGAAATCGTGCTCGAAGATGAGCTCCTCCTCCCAGACCGGTATCATCGACCGGTTCTCTTTGAAGTCGAACTTGCCGGTGATCATCGGCTGCAAGGACACGCTCGTGTTCTCGCTGTTGTCTGCACCACACTTCAGATAACTGCCCGTGTGTGCGTTCACGATGTGCACCTTCACCATCGGTCGTTTAACCTTCGCGTAATCCACCTCAAGCAGGTCTGTCCTGTGCACCGTCACTGAAATGTACCTGATCTCCGCGTCTTCGCGCTTGTCGTCCTTTTCCTTGTCCTGCTTATCCTCTTTTCCTTGTCGCCGCTTCTTCCTCTTCTTCTTCCGGACTCTCGTGTCCGTTTCAGCGTCAGCATTGGATCGCGCATCCTTCGCGGACGAGCTGGCCTTGTCGTCATTCGTAAGAACGTCCTTCTTCCTCAACAAGGATCGCTCCCTTTTCCTCAGCGATCGATCCTGAGTTGCTTCCGGTTGTTGCTTGTCGCTCGTGGACGTGGACGTCTCCTTGTAAGTGGTCGAGCTCGATTGAATATCAGTGACCTTCCCCAGGCTCGACGTCGAATTCACCTCGTCGGAGCTGTTATTCCTGCTTTTCGAGGACCTACTGGTCCTCGCGGAACGAGCGTCGCTGTCCGTGAGACGTTCACGTCTGCTCCTCGCGCTCGCCCCTTGAGCGCTCTTCTTCAGGGAGTCGCTGGACGTGCCGCCGCTCGTCCGCACCTCCTCGATGTCCTCAATCTTCGACGAGCGGTCGCTCATCCTCCTCATTTCGATCTTCGTGCTCTCCCGTCGGTGATCGGTCTCGATCCTGAGGACTTCCTCGTTCTCCGACACGAACGCTGGGTTGTCGAAGAAGAAGGCATTCCGTCGCACGCTAGACCGCGGCGCCGGAATCGGCTTACGCTGATCCTCGTCGCCGCCGGTCAACGGTGACACGTCGCGCGTTTCAGGTAGCCGGATCACGCTAGTGTCCTTGGACCAGCGTTTACGCGGTTGCCTCTTCGAGTTGTCCTCCGTCTCACTCGCGGCGTTCACAGTGCTCCACTGTTTCCTCCGGCGTGGCTTAACCTCGGGGAAAGGCTCGAGCTCCGGTGTCCTGGAGTTCTTCCCGGGCGTCCCGATCTCTTCGATTAGATCGAACGATTCCAATGTCACACGGTCACGTGTCTCGTCGAGACGAGTCCTCGTTACGACGACATGACGGTCACCGGGCACCTCACTCGCTCGCTTCGACGAGCTTTTGAAGCTGTCAGATCGCTTAACTGCCTTTTCGTCGGAGGATTCGGGGACTACGGGGACATTCTCGTTGTCTCCTTGCGAGCGGCTGGCTTCGTGGTGAATGTCCACGACGACGTTCATCGTTGCCTTCGACGGCGTCGTGTTCTCCATCGAGTCTTCCAGGAAAGACGACACATGCCGCGATCTCTTTAGCATCCTGCCCTTTGAGGCCATCTTTTCATCGACTGTGTGCTTGCGGAATGGAAAATGAGTTGAGTTGGCTCAGCGATTATGCTCGCTCGAAAGAGAACATCGCGTGCGCTCCACTTGCGGATCGATTCATCACTCTCTCGATGCTAATAACTGCGTGCTTCGCCGAACGCGATTCTGTCATCGTTACCGTCTTCGTCGATGTCATTTTTATCCTTCGATTCTGTGCGAATGCCGCCGCGCTGATTCGTCGGGCGGCTTACGGCCGACGACGTCGCGATCCCCGTTACTACAAACAAACAAACGCGGCGGCCAGGTGCGGCGGTACAAGAGTGTACTCCCACACCTGATTGTTCGCGTGGAACGCTGGTGAATCGATTGATATGGTAGCCGTGTGTGAGCGAGCCTCGCAGTTTGAAACAGTTTTTCCCGTGTTTCATCGATCGTCCCACATGACTTTTACGTTGTCAATACGAAAGTATTTTCGTACACACATCTGGAAGAAGGAGATTGAAAAGAGAAAGAAGGCGGAATAATGTGTGGAGTATAGACAATGGATGAGAAGCAAGAGAGAGAGAGAGAGAGAGAGAGAGAGAGAGAGAGAGAGAGAGAGAGGGAGAGGGAGAGGGAGAGGGAGAGGGAGAGGGAGAGGGAGAGGAGAGAGAGAGAGAGAGAGAGAGAGAGAGAGAGAGAGAGAGAGAGAGAGAGAGAGAGAGAGAGAGAGAGGGAGAGAGAGAGAGAGGAGAGAGAGAGAGAGAGAGAGAGAGAGAGAGAGAGGGGGGGGGAGAGGGAGGGAGAGTGGGAGAGAGGGAGAGAGGGAGGGAGAGGGAGGGAGGGAGGGGGAGAGAGAGGGGGGAGAGGGAGAGAGAGGGGGGAGAGTGGGAGAGGGGGAGAGAGAGAGAGAGAGAGAGAGAGAGAGAGAGAGAGAGAGAGAGAGAGAGAGAGAGAGAGAGAGAGAGAGAGAGAGACAAGAGCGATACAGATAAATATGCAAATTTATTCCGTCTAGCAGTGAAACATCTGCGAGAGAAACGAGGACGTCTCAATTCATGATCGCGCCGTCCTGCAACACGTTGTTGTTGTTCAATTCCACATGACTCACCTCCGCTTCCCGGGATAATTCCTGCCGGCGTTATTAGCGTTAAATAAAAGTCCGATTTTATGGGATTAATCGGAGTAAAAGGCTCTTTACCGCATTGATCAGGTTCTCATAGTCTTGTTCATATTGTACTATCAGTGTATTCTTCAAATCGCCGGACGTATCCTTCGAATCTTCCTGTTCGTCCACCTTCGTGAAAGAATCAACCAAGTCAGGCTCACCGTGTGTCTTAAAGGCCCTCATCTTTAATCGTAGCTCCCTGTTCTTCGCTTCTATCACCTTCTCCCTACGCGTCTCACGTTCAAATAGCTAAACCAATCAATTATGTGACTAAAGACTGAGAAAGCGTTTAGTAAAAAGTGTTACTTTTTACTATTAATATAGTACTGTTTTTATTTACTTTTATTTTAACTGTTAATATAATATAATATAAAATATATAATAATATAGCGATCAATGTGCATATACAATAGTTTAGGTACTAGCAAAGTAAAATAAATGTAGAATTCTGAGATGAAGAATTAATATAAAAGAAAGGGCCAATAAGAATAAAGCACTAGTTTTCTTGGACGATGTTATTTAATAAAAAATAAAAATTTGCCCATAAGATAATTTTTCTATTAAATAATATATTATCGCCCGAAAACTAGCGATCGACTCTCATTAGTCCATTTTTTGTATTATTGTTTTAAGTGTTAGCGCTTGATAAATAATTCCTATAACCTTTAGAACATTTTTTTTTTAACTGACAAAGTTTACTTACTGCGGTTAACAACAATTTGTCGTTCTTCTGGTTGACCGTTAAGGCTTCCGAAAATTCGATCAGGTACATCGCACCCTTTTTGTTCGCGACTGCGACCAGCTGTCCTTGCTCATGGGGTCGTATGCACGTTAAGCTCTCGTCACAAACCTTCAAACAAATTGTACAGCGATGAACGCTCGAGTACAAAAGTAGTTTCATACCTTGACACTAAGAACCGGGCTGTCTTGTTGAATTAGAAAATCCCAGACGTCCAATGTGCCATCCATTTTGATCAAGAAATACACGGAGTAACGTGTGCTGCTCCATGCACCGCCTGTGAGGAAATCTCGATGACCGCTGAAAGAATGATGAATCTTACTGGCGAGACCAAGGATTTGTTGTTCTCAAACTTACGGAGTCCAAGCTATACAGGATTCCCTGCAGTCTTCCGACCAGATCCTGGAGGTCCAGTCGCCGACCGTCAAGAAGTTCTTCACGAACGTCGGGTTTCTCTCTAGGCTGATGACTGGTCCGTACTGCGCTTTGAATCTTGTCGCTATCTTCTCAGCCGACGTCTTGCCCTTGCGATTGCCCGAGATTACTACGCCTGAACGAAACGAAAATTACTCGCATTATTAATGAAGCAAACCCATAATTACCCAACTCTATACAAATGTGCCCTCTTTTCGTGTCATCAATATCAAGTTTCGAATATATAAAACCAGTCCAATTCATTATCCGTATTAATAGAAAACTATCGTTTACAAAATTCAAAACAGCTGCGGACGCGTTTTAATCCACTAAAGGTCATGATTATTTCCTATCAAATATCTATAGTGAAAGGATCAGTTTGTTTGCACTTGGAAGTCTTAGATTAGTGTGACAGATTATTTTTGTTGAGGACGTAGATGTACCTGGTGGATATCTGGTGCTCTGGAAATGTAAAAATACAATAAAAATAAAATTATTTACCCGTAGATCTCATTCAACTTTATTCAAAAAAGAACACCGCATAAATAGGACACTAATGAGTCGCTAATGAGTTAACTTTCTTCATGTTAAGTGATCCAAGGACAATCGTTTGTGTCTCTGTCTCTCTGGAATATAAACGTAATGTAAATATGATCCAACGTTGTGACAAGTGAACGATACCGTTCTCCAAGCCGCACATAAAACGCGTCCCCATCGACGGCTCAAACTGAAGCGCTGAGATGCCAATCGCCTTGTCGACGTTCTGCTCCTCAGGCTTCAGCAAGTCTATAACTAACGTCTCCGTTGGGACCTGCATCTTCCTGGTGTCCCACCATTTTAGCTGCAAGTATATATTCTCTTTAACGCGTTATCTTATTGTTAACGATAACGTTAACCGTGCACAATCGGCTGACAATTATATACCTGTCCGTCCTTCGAAGCGCTGAAGAACTCGGTACCGGTCTTCGAGTTAATCCACAGAGCCTTATCACAGGGGTCTCTATGGCTGAATTCCACCGAGCTGGTGTCCACCGCTTCCGGTCCCCTTCTAATATCCCAGCAGGCCACCTGTCCGGTCATCAAGCCGCCCACCAGGGTGTTGCTGTCCTTGGGGCTGTACTCCAACGTCAGAAGCGGGCAGACGGGTGTCAACGTCATGTAGGCGCTGTTCGGGTTCTCTGCGATTTGATTTTTCCTTCTTTCATGATCTTGTAATACTATTAGACGACACATCACACTCGATCTCAGTAGGATCCTGTGCTCAACGCACCTACTTCCCAGACATATGAGGTGTAATTGCTGCCAGAGCTCTTCTTGAAGTCGACGTTGCAGTAACTGGCCGCGAAGCGGTTGCCTTGATCCGGCGACCATGATAAATGAGTGACCTGCCGTTTCGCGTTCGACGGATCGCGGTACACGTTCACTGTGCGCGAGAACGCTCTTTGTATCAACGGCGTCATCTCCACGTCGGCGAAGTACTGCTCGTAAATGTTACAAGCGTTGTTCTGCAGTATGCAGTGCTCCATCGACTTGATGAAGTTGAAATGGAGATTTCAAGAAAGAGAGTAAAGTTTTGCGCGAACGTCGTGGAATAACAATTCAGCGTGGGTTCAGCTCTTTGCGTTGGCATTGATTTGGAGACAGTTAAAACGCCGATGACAAAGTCAGCCAGCACGTCTCAGGCCATTCTGAGACGTGCCGGATGACTTTGATTCATAAATAGATAAGCGTGTTTATTGAATTTCTAACATAAAAGTTCAAAAAGTTCTAAAAAAAGAAAAAGGAGAAAACGAAAGAAAGAAATAAAAATAAAAAAAAAAAGGAAAAAGCAAGAGAGAAGAAAAAAGGAAACGAAAAAAGGAAGAAAGATAAATGGGGATTGTCTGGGAGATGTGATTCCAACGCAAAAAGCCAACACTCGACGTGAGAAATTCAGATTGAGAATTCACAATTTACAGGCAACAATTGGAGCATCGTGTGAATGTAGAGTTCGTCCTTCTCGATCTTGCGTCTATACCTAACCGTCTGCTCCAGGTCCTTCATATTGATGTCCTTCGGCCAGCCACCTTCATAGTGGAACATCTTATTGTCCCTGAATGTCGCAGTTGTCGTGTTCACCTGACAATGAGGCGAGATGAAATATTCGTACGAACGTTTGAATGTTAAAGTGTATAAACACGTGCTGGTAAAACCGAGATGTTTTCCATCCTTTGAAGGTATACCTCGTGAACCGCATATATTTTACTACACTGTGTAGCATGCGTCACAGGATCCATTCTGACATAATTATTCATCAGTCCCGGACTTGACTTGATTTCTACTTCGATCGTGTCGACATCGGAAAAGTTGCATCTCTTCCCGTAATTAATTCTCTTCTTCGTGTAAGCGTACTCCGCGTATTCCATTTTGTTCATGAGGATAACTTGAAAATTATACACAGGATACAAGGAGAGATCACGAGGATCTACGATATTGCTACGATATTGTTAAAATATGGCATCATATTGGAATTTTATTGCTCGCACACTTACTGAGGGATCTTAGTATGACATGAAACTCTCATCTACTTGATTATTGATGTATGATAATCCTTATTTGCTTACTTATTAATAGTACCGCAACTCTGCAAGTTTGTGGCCCTAGGAAGTGGCTGTATGAATTAGCTAAACAAATATATAACGGTTACTATAGTAACACAGAGCACACGTGTGCATCGTAGCGTGCGCAAGGCTTAACTATCGGTCTTAACTAAAACTGGCACTTGGGGATTCAAACCCTGACAAAGGATTAACATCGTTTTGTACGCTCGCGCGTATTCCGCGCTCGCAGGGTCCATATGCGATTTAATCGCCGGTATTACGTCGCGCAATACAGTCTGAATCAACGCGTTCAAGTACTTCGTACGTTGTAATTTCTGCATCGCTTCGTATAGCGCCAATAATTGCCTCTCGTCGCTGTATGTTATACAGTTCGCTTCGGAGAAACCTAAAATAAACAGAAGAAATATCGGGAGCAAGTCAAAATCAAGCGAAAATCAAACGGACGCGCTGTACGTTATGATTCGATTGTTCTCAATACGAAAGTGGAATTTACATTTGAATTGTTTCACACAGGAGACATTCCAGACGCCGTTCGACATCCATTCCCTTGTCAGAGGAAACGAGATGTCACAAGATGGTTTCTCAATGATGTGATGATCTTCGGTCAGGTTTTCGGTGTTGTACGGTTTCGAGATAGCCTCCGATTTTTTAATCCACTTCCGCACGTCGTTCAGTTGCATCGGATCTAATTTCCCGGTAAAGATATCGCCGAGCAATGAAATCGACTCATGTGTCACCTCGATCAACGGCGACGCTTCTCTCAAGCTTTCTCGTACAGATGTGTTCTGTAACGTGTGTGAGAACAAAATAATTCAGCTATGAAAATGAGGGAGCTTTGGACTCTCGCACAGTTCCTCAGCAGCGCTCCTTCCTGCCTACGCCGCGTTACTCACCATCGCTTCAAATTCCTTTAGAAAATTACCGATCGACCTCTCAGCTTTATCCTCTCCAATAACATTCGGGTTTCTCGCGTCAGTTTTCTCTAAAAATGCGTGGGTAGCTTCTAACGTTTTGACAATCTCGCTCGGCACCTTAAAGTGTCGAAGCGCTTCGGCTGCGTTTATCATAACAGTGCGACAAACAGTATCAACGAATTGATTATTATCATGTAATGGGCAATTGTTAGTCTTGCTATCGTCCGAGGAAGAAGCTAAGGCACCTTCCGTAAATTTTTGCGCCATTTTGTGTATCAAGCTGTTCAATTCGGGAGTCAATGCTGCCGGCGATAGAGATGTTCTCGACTGAAATAAGAAAACGCGCACGGTGTGAAGTGTTACGATGTTACGTTCGATATCTCAGAAAAATTTGTGTTTCACTCTCTTTCTCTTTCTCGAACGAAATATGAATCATACGCACAGTTTGTGGGGGGGCATTATTAGAGCCACGAGCGTCAGCTTGTGGCTTATTCAGCGCAATTATCTTTTTAACGTTTAATTTGTTTTCCAGGATAAAATTCCTCTCGCTCTTCGGCTTTGCGATGCTCTTCGCGGGCGACGCTCTCGATTGTTTTTTCTCGCTTATATTTCTCGGAGCAACGGAAGCTACCGCGCCGCTCTGGCAAGCAGCCGACGACCTTCTGCTGTCAACACTCTTCGCAATGTTTGCTTTCTGCGTCATGACGTTTGTATGCAGAATGTTTCTGCGGCCGCTACTACCCGGCGCAGCAGGCGATAAAGACGCTTTTCCCAAAGGGTTTTTCTTGGACGGTCTCTTCTGAAACGCCACGTCGAGCTTCACCTGCTCTCGTAAATCTTGCGCCAGAGTAATCGCCATGTCTATCCCCGCGGCGATTTCCTCGACTTCGCTCTCTACGGCAACCTGGTCAACGGTGAGACGAAGGTGACGAGATGCAATCAAGGCAATTGACAAAAGAGCGTATATGTAAAAAAAAACGTTGAATCGTAAATCTAGAAACACCGGGAAAATTCGCGTATGTAAATTACTTTCATACTTTCTTGCAATTGCAAGTGCACTCATCTTCTCGCTTCTCGACAATTTTCACCGGCCACGGCTTCAAAGCGAACGCCGCCTCCTCGCAGTTCTTTCTCAGCATTTCTTTCACCTGCTCCGTGGTCAGCAGAGTGTCGTGCAGCAACTTCCGCAAGCCCGACAAATTGAAGGCACGGTCCATTACTCCCGTACCTTCGCGACCCTGATGAAAAAGAAACAAAGGTCGTTATTACACACGGAAATGCCGGTGGATGGAAGGAATAAAGTATTCGCGTGTGCCGTTCAAAGCGTTAACCTTCGTACATGCGACACATAACAGATGGCAATACAATTGCCACAAGTGTCTGTTTATGCGATACTTGACCGGTAATACACGAGTTATCATCTTTTCACTTGTTCTATCATTATTATACCAAATACGAGCGAGTCACTCAATAACTCACATTTTTCTTTTTCAAAAAAACACCGCTAATAACACACACGCACGCACGCACGCGCACACACACACACACACACACAAATGTGACAATGAAATAGACATATAAGCCAGAGAATAGAATAATATCTTTATATATTAAGAATAATATATAATAAAGACTTAATGATATATATGTGTATATATATATCATTTAATTTTTTCCTTTCTTTTTTTCTCACAAGTGTTATGCCTCATCACTAGTTTCCTAAGGTTTCAGTCGATTAAAACTAGGAGAACATTGAAAACGGCTGCCTATCCTAGATATATCTAAAACGATCAATTCACACAATCGTTTTAAATGCTGCGATTGGAAATGTATTTGTAAACCCCACACTAGCCCTCGCAGAGTGCTTGGAGACTCCGGCACGCGTTCATAAACGGACTGCGGGCCTCGGAGATATGGTGTATAGATAAAAATAAACCTTTTTATATAAAAATAAAAAGTGTTTCGTGATTTGAATATCTTCGAATAACATGATCTCTCTTCCGCGTATTATGCTCCCATTTCTTGACGAGAGAAGATGAAAAAGGCGCAAAACTATGTGGATGACACAGTTTCCAGAGGGCAGAAAGTCACGTCGCCGAGGACGACACGCAACACAAATGGCATATTTGTGAAAAAGAAGAACGTACATCCGTGTGACACTATCGTGCGCGTTAAACTATTTCGATGCATCGTATAGACATCGCTCATGATATCGCAGTTTGTACACAGTTATCGAAGAGACGAGACGAGACGAGACGACTACGTATCACATAAGTACGCCATTTGAGCTGATCACGACCGTGACGGTAACCCTATGCAAAACTGCAAAGGTGCGCTCTTAATTTTTACACATTGTACACACTGCGACCGATCGACTCGCCAACTTAATGCCTAAATTAATAAATGAAATTGAAGAGGATGCATCACCGAGTTAATTTCAATACAAATGAATATATCTCTGTAAAGCGGAAAAATTACGGAGCTTGTAGACTGGATGCAAGAAATACAAGATACGAATCAGTTGATTTTACTTCTTAATGATTATGTGCGTTTACAATTCGTCCTTCCTTGGCACATCGTCGTCTTCGTCCTCTTCCTGAGCCTGCGAACGCATAAACAGAGTCATTAGAGCGTATATACACGAGACCTCTCTCTCTCTCTCTCTCTCGTCGAGTCGATTACGGAAAAGCGAGAAATTCTCGCGCGTCAACACACGCGGAAGTATATAATAATCTTTAGGTTACAGTTTCTCATCCAACATACCTCGTCTGTTGGAGCTTGATCGTATTCTCCGCCGGACTCGACGAATTTCGAGAGTTCCTCGAGTGTCCTCTCACCGTTGTATTCCACAGCCTGGACAGCGCGGGAACGAAGATATAAGCGCACGTTTTTTACACATTTTTACGCATTTAAAAATAATAATGCAAATCGAACAGATGTGAAGGAAACCCATACCTCATTCGTCTCTTTCTTATAGAGTGTGAGCGTAGGGAAACTGGTAATCTTCACATCCTCCAATTCGTTAGCAGTGGCATCCATTTTGGCGATAACCAGTTTGTCGTTGTCTTTGTATTTCTCGCCGAGCTGAAGCGCAACGCGTTCAATTAGAAGTAACTCGACTAACGGTGTCGTTCGGTTAAACTCTAGCCTCGATGAGAGAAAACGCTAACGTACTTGGTCGTAGATCGGCGCGAGTTGTTGACAATGACCGCACCAAGGCGCGTAGAATTCTACCAGTACGTCCTTCTCCTTGTTGTACACGATCTCGTGGAAGTTCGTGCCAACGAGAACCTTGACCGGGTTCTTGTCCCAGTCCTCGGGCAAGTCTTGCGTGAGCAAATGTCGCTTGAGTTTGCCCTCTACGAAGGCTGTGACGAACTCGAGGACATTCTCGGCAGTCAATTCCGGCTTCTCCGGCTTATACTTAGCCATGTCCTGTTCGAGCTTGATAAGTCGCATAGCGGGCACGTCCTCTTTCTTCAAGCCGAAGAACTCCAAGATACGCTCGTGGTCAGTCTCGTCGCAATCGATCGTCACGAACAGAACCTGAACGAATATTACGTCGATTCTCAAGGAATGACATAGTGGTAAAATGCATAAAATATTTTTTGAGCGTTTTGTACCTCGCCACGATATTTCTTCGCAGGCTCCTTAACTCCGTCGACATACTTTTCAAAGTGACCCTCTTCTTTGCTGAGGAAAATCAACAGGTGGCTCTTGATGTCTCCACTGAAGATCTTCTGCGCCGTGTCCTGATTGAATTCAACAATTAAGGGCAACGAGTGCACAGAAATGAAATTTTGTACACCCTTGATGGTGAACTCTCCATCGTAGACAGCTTTGCCTTCGTCGAACTAGAGAAAACGGAGATGAATTTAATTGGCAACATCCTTCTCTCGTTGATTCTTTCGTTGAGAAAAAGGATATGCAGTGACAGATATACTCATACCTTCTTGAACAACACAATCTTTCCATCCTCAACGCCGTATTCATTAAATACTTCATCAGAGCTCGTAATACCAAAGACATGATCGTCCACAGCGTTACCAACATCCAAGAATACCTTGGCCGCGTCGCTCTCAACATCCTAATATATAATAAAGTTGCTACATATGTATATAAACAGGTAAGCTGTTGTAACAAATTAATCTTCCTAAAGTTATTATAATCTTTGAAATCTTTGACTCGAAAAAGAAACTACATATTCTATATTTATTCGTGGATAAAGTGACTAAAGATACCAATGAATAATAATAATATTCGAATATGATATGAATAATAATAATCGCGAATTACTAACATATAAAAAAGATTGATATAAACGACCAGTATAAGACGCTTCTCGCTTTACCTTGAAGAATCCGACAATGGCAACATTGTGTGCCTCAATGAATGTTTTCGCTTGGTCGACAGTTGGTAAACTTTCAGCAGGTGGGCCAGTCTTCTTGTTCAGCCAATTTACAATGTCGTCTGCTTGACGGCCACCGGTGTAATCAATTGGTGTTCCTTTACGGAAAAATTTCAGAGTGGGATATCCTCTGACCCCGTGTTTCTCAGCCAGTTGAGTTTCAACTGTTGCGTCTACTTTGGCTAACTTAATCGACGAATTAGCCTCTTCCAGTTTCTTCGCTGCTTTAACATATTCAGGTGCTAATGCTTTGCAGTGTCCACACCATGGAGCATCTACGATTAAAAAGATATATTGACATTCACACAGACTATAGTAGACAAATATGATACTTATCGTTCAAAAGTAGTGTAGGTTTCTTGAGCTAAATATAAAGCTTAATTAGTCATCCTTCACTATCTGAATCATCACCTAATTTTTGTTACAACAAATAAAGGAGACAAAGAAACTATTTTCAGCAAGACAGTAGGAAGTTAACAGACTCAGAAGAACTGCATTATTCTGTAAAAAAAAATCTCCCACACTGCAGCGTCCAATTCTCTAACATCAATGAAGCAAAATCTGTTTCGGTCTACACGGTCTAAAGAATCTCCTTTTTACGCAAAGAAGCTTGTAACTCACGAAATGAAAGTGGAAAAGAAGGGAAATATGTTATAAGACAGGGTCAGAGAGTTATACGTTAGAATTTCACGATTCATTCGTCACTGTCGAGAATTCAACGGATACCATATGGTTACTCGTATAACTCGAAAAAGTCGTAATTATCGATCTAAAATTAATATATAATACATAAAATTCGATCACTGATGAAAGATACGACGAGTATAGCACAGTCTGCGTGCATGAAACCGATACAGATCATTCGCAAATATTGCACCGGTTGTCGACAATTATCATCAGTAGCAATCATCGTAACGTCATGGCCCGCGACGTTCTCCGGTCACAATCGCCGAGCGATTTATACAGCGGCATAACGGTAAAAAAAGCAGTACGGAAGCGAGAGAATCGTCCGTCTTTCTTACGCCTTCGCGGCTGCACTCTCCTACACTCTCCGTACTCGAGCGAGATAAACGCAATGCGTGGGTTGCGTGCGGCGTGCGGCAAAGAGAGGAGCGGAGCTGTAAGAACACAGCGTGTAGGTGCAGCCAAGTGAGCGGGATCTCCATTTCCGCGGAAGATTATCTGGAGGTTTAGAAAGCCCGTAAAAGGCGCACGAAGGACATCTGCAAGATAAAAATCTCACAGATATATCTCGGGCACTAGAGTCCGAAGTACCCGGAAGGCTCGCGCCTGAGCGCGAGCGAGACGGAAAATCCCGTTCTCCCGATGCGTTCCGCGATCGAGAATACGCATCGACTCTTTATCTCGTTATCTCGTGCATCGGCAGAGCAAGGAAATTGCGAGGAGAGCGAGTCCGACGGCGACGGTTGACCGTCGCGTTCGCCGAAAAACGCGAAAAACGCGAGCGGCCGTCGAAGTCGAAATATCGCGACTTCCTGTTCCGAATGTACACATATCTCATCGCGTACGCGCGAGGAAGGCGCGACAGAGCAAACTAACGCGCATATCACCTCGTCACCTCGAGGATGCTCGAATGATGACGTGTGAGTCGTACGCATCTGGATAGCTGACGTACGCGCGCGGCGACGACGATCAGAGAGTCGCGCGCACGTGGAGGACGCATCCGGCGAGTTCGCTCCGCTCGTTTTTCTCCTCTTTTTCTCTGCATTTCATCTCCCACACACACACGCTCTCTCTCTCTCTCTCTCTCTCTCTCTCTCTCTCTCTCTCTCTCTCTCTCGTATACGCTCTTTTCTCGCTCTGTCCCGGCGACGCGTCCCGCCTCTCGCCCGGAGTACAGAAAGTGCAGTACCGAGGAAGAGAGCAACAGATTGCCCACGAATACTCACAGAACTCGATCAGCACGTAATCGTTATCCTTGATGACGCTGTCGAAGTTGTCCTTGTTGATCACCAGGATGCCCTCGTCGATCTCCACTTTGGCGAGGCTCACCGCGACGAGGCATAGTGCCGCCAAACCGAATCCACCGATGAATCCCATGACGATGTCTCTCTCTCTCTCTCTCTCTCTCTCCCCCTCTCTCTCTCTCTCTCTCTCTCTCCTCTTCTACTGTCTCTCGGGGCTCGCGCGCTCTTTCGTCCTCTTGCTTCTCCTCGAGTTACGGTACACGCCTCGCTGTAGACGGCGACGGCGACGGCGACGACGACGACGACGACGAAGAAGAAGACCGGAAGACGGGAAAAAAGACACCGTCCACGAGGAACGCGCGAAGAGTGAGCGGACGCGATGCTGCGCCGCGACCTATAGGCTCACCACGGCTCGTCGTGGTTTACGCGTGGCATCGTCCCCCTCATCGTGGGGGTCCCTGATTGGCTGACGGAATTGGTGTGGTGTTCGCGGTATCATCATCGTCCGCCGGCGAATCGTCCACGCGGAGCTTTACCCTTCGGCGCCACGGCCGACGCCGTTGATAAGCGCGCAATCTCGCGAGTCTCGCGAGCACGGCTGATAAAATGACACGCAACTAGACAGGTTGCCGGCAGCTTTGCGATGCTGCCTTATCCCGAGAGATAAGTGCCAGTTCAGTTGGAGAACCTAACGACGGTGAAGTCTCCTCTTTATCGGTTGTATTGTTATCAAATCGAATCACGTTGGCATCAAAATGGCGATTCATAGTAGAACGAGTTGATAAGTCGACGGTCGACGATGCGGCTGGAAGCGAGCGAAGTACGGATAAACACGCGTACTGACGTCCAAAAGGACACGTGTGAGTACGACACTATGGAGACTGGGATCTGAAAAGTTCAATTTGGTCCAATCACGTTCGTAATTGAAGACTGTTGACTGTGGGACTCACCACAGTTTGTTGTTACAGCCGCGTGGTTGACACGCCGGCTGTGTGATGAGCACAGCTGACAGGAATGCCGCAGCAGACAGGTGTACGTCGAGACTTGAAGAGAGTCCCTGAAGAGACGGACATCATGGTTGTTCGCCCGAAACATAATTCTAGCTATAAAAATCGAGCTATTTGCGAAGAGCAAGCTGTCTTGTTGATAGGTAAATTTTAGTGTCCTTGACATGCAGGAGTTCCTAGATGTGTGCCGATCCTTACAATTTAAAAATTCAAAAATTCAAATGTTAAACTTAAATTCCATAAACATATATAGAATCAATGCAAAGATGAGTTTATCATATTTACAAAATGCATATTCAATAAACATGTCCCATACAGCACAGAAGTTGCAGCAATATTGCTGCAACATTGCAAAATTGTTTCAACATTGCAGCAACGTTTCTTCGTGAACATAAGAAGATAACAGAGTAGCCTGTTATATACAAAGTCCTTACTTATAATTATTTTTCATATAATTACCTTATAATTTTCAAGAGCATTTAAATGTTGACACAATAAGCGTGCAAATAATTGAAGGATCATTGCGCAACAAACAGACCTTTTGCCACAATGTAATGTTCGACTTGAAAGATCCCGAAGGGTCCAATAGAGTATTAATATAGACAACAAAATGCGATGGCATAAGCTTATGGATTATGTAAGTGTCGTTAAGAGACGAATTCCCGAAATAAATGCTGCCACAAGGCTGTGATACCGCTCGGTCGCGACATGCTTCATTATCGGTGCAGCGCGCGTCGCGCGGCACGGAGCTGTCTCCCCGGCGATTTATTTTCGTGCATTAATCTTCGAACCCTCTGGCCATCGAGACGTTACGCGGCGGCGGTTTACCGAATCTCGGTTATTGACGGCTATATGTACAGGCGGGGATTAGCCTTCTTGCACGTTATAAATAGAATATAATGAGAGCTTGTAACTGTATGGTACTTTGCGCTGTGTGTGATGTTAAAAAACTATCATTAAATACCGCATTTATCTGAGAGAAAAGGAAGAGAAAAGAATAGTGATACCTCTCTCTCTCTCTCTCTCTCTCTCTCTCTCTCTCCTCTCTCTCTCTCTCTCTCTCTCTCTCTCTCTCTCTCTCTGTGTCAACGTCTACGCATAACTCGAATAATAAAGCGTTATTACATTAACTCTGTAAGTAAGCTGATCAGAGGAGAGACGAGTTTGTTAATAACAGAATATTTTCGTCCACTAAGATAACAATGCACAAAGTAACGTCAGAGATATACACGGAGACTAACAATATCTCTGAGAAGCTTGACAACGGCAGTAAGTTGCGTTTTCGCATAATTCCAAGTAATATGCAGGCATTCATTAACGCGTACATTAAAGCACGATGCAAAATCGATTTCAGATGCAGTCACGAAATTCGCCTTCAAGTGCCCATCGTACATGATCGACCCGACGTCCGCAGACAGGACGCTAAAGTGCGATAGCGATGATGACTTGGACGTAGACAGAGATAGAGAAGAAACACTTTCGATAGGTAAGATGAAGAATGAAAATTATTGGACGCTTGTTGCATGCATATTTGGCTAATCATCTCTAACAGAGATATATAATAATACGTAATAACAGAGCACAGTGTTTCGACGGAGCTGAATTTGGTCGGCTTGCAAGTGTGGAGAGGCGCGTTCCTGTTGGCCGACTACATCTTGTCGCACCCGGATTTGTTCAAGGACCAGATAATCTTGGAATTAGGATCAGGAGTCGGAGTGACCAGTATCGTGGCGAGTCACTTGGCCAAGGAAGTCATTTGCACAGGTTCGCATGCAAAAGCAAGCGTTCACGCAAGAGCTCCATCGAGAGAGCTTTGATTGATTTTACTAATCGGAGCGTTCTTGTTCCCGGCCAGATATCAACATCGGTGATATATTGAGTCTGATCGAGCGGAATTTCCTGAGAAATCACATGCACGTCAGGTCCGGTTATCGCATAGAGGAGGTGAATTTTCTCGACTTGGAGTGGTCGAAGAAATTGGAGGAGAGATTGCAAGACGCAAATATTATATTGGCTGCGGATGGTACGTTCAAATAATTCTGTATTGTAACAAGTATATAAAAGATAGAGGTAAAGAATGATAACGTTGCTATTCTTATTCGACTTACAGTAGTTTACGACGACAAAATCACGGATGGATTTGTCCGCACGTTATCGAAACTTTTGTACACGAAGAAGAAAAAGACCGTTTACGTCGCTCTGGAGAAGAGGTACGTGTTCACTATTGCCGACTTGGACACCGCTGCACCGATGTACGAGGAGTTCCTACGCTGCATCGAAAAGTACAGGATGAACTGGTCTGTAGATTATATAAGTATAGACTTTCCGCGCTACTTCAAGTACGACAGAGTTAAACATTTGGTTTTAATGAAAATACAAAACAATACGAAGTCCATTGCGTATGCATAGCAAGCAACTTACGTTCCTAATAGCGTACGCGAATCGTTCTCACCATGATATAACACGTAAATAATATTACAAATAAAAAAAGACAACGTTAAAATTGTCGGATTGAGAAGTCGATATAATAGCTCCCTAATATGTGCACTTATCTAATGAAAATACAACATCACAATTGACGTAATTTACAGAAAAAACAGCAGTCTCTCTATGTTAAATAAATCATCTCTTGGATACATAATAAGATTCATCCTAAAAATCAGGAATAAATCTCTCTTTATTTATTTTTTTCTTTGTTCGGAAAGATCCTTTCGCTCGATTCTTATATTATCTTAGTGTCAATCTCGTCATCTCGCGCAAAAACGCGAATTGAAGAGCGGATAATTTAAGAGTCAACGAAGGGCAGTAATCAAGATGTATATTCGGATCATGACGAAAAAAGTAATGATAACCGCGTAATTTATAATAATAATTCTGTTTTTTTTTGTTTCACGTTCACATATTTATTATTTATCGTTACTTTCCTATTTACATCCTACCTAGCGGATAATATTATTGGACAGTAAATGAAGTCGCTCGAAGAGCACGATGATTCCATGCGTGTATATATGTATACATGTACGTGTGTATGTGTGTGTGTGTGTGTGTGTGTGTATAAATGTATATGTATGTGATGAACTTAAATGCCACCGTCAAGTGAGCCGCGGCGGCTACAGGATTAAAAAATTTCATTACGCTAACTATTACAAAGAAAGACCAAGTGTATACAGAGGAATGTGAGCGCTTCTTCGAACGACTACGGCAGTAGAAGTTGTATATGTTACACGCAAGTTCTTTTTTTTTTCCTTTTTATAACAGTTCATCATTTAGTATATATGATATACTCGTGGTCCGAACCGCGAATCGCGCGAAATCATGGCATCCGGGAGAACGACGATCGGCGAAAGATCGCAGTGCTGACGCGCACTCGGTCCTCGCGAATCAGCGACGCGCGCGAGACACACGCGTCGGCGGCACGACGATCGCGCGCGCGCGCGGACTTTCAAGTTTTATAATATAACGACTGATAAAGATTCCACAGATCCCGAGAATCGTCGAGCGTCGTCCTCCCGGCGGACTCGGACCGTTTAGTTTGGTAAAAGGCACTTTTACTCTACCGACCCATCTCACGATGTAGAAAACGTAATGTATAATTTACAGCCTCGCACACCATTTTCCTCCTTTTTCTCGTCAGACTGAGCGTGCGTCATCATGCGAGAAATCTCGAACGTTACTATACACGCACGGCTTTTCCCCTCTCGGAGTAGTGCGAATTAATATCCTGGTTCTCTTTTGTCTTTGTTTGTTTGTTGTTTTTTCTTTTCTTTTCTTTTTTATCTCACCGTTAGCATTCATCTCGCTCCTGAAAAAACGAGCAGATTCAGGAGGTAAAAAATTTAAAACTCTCTCGGGCTACGACGGATCCGCTATAAAGTGTGTGTACGCTTTCTCTATCGCCGTAGAAAAGAGTAACAATCTATCGGATGCGCGAGAGACACTTCGCGCGCGCGACGAATAGCGGAACGAACGCGCATCGAGTGGAGAAAATTGTGGTTTACGCACTACGCTCGCCGTACGAGGCCACTAGACAGAAGTCGACCCCCTTACATTCTGAGATCCTTGTTCTCGTCTTTACTATCTCAAGATGCGATTGTGCATGTATGTTGCTTGTTGTGTGTGTGTGTGTTTGTTTGTTTGTTTGTTTGTTTGTTTGTTTGTTTGCCAGTAACTCTGTGAGCATTTACTTCTGGACTAGCGACATATCGCACGAGTCACATAGAACAGTATATTACACCGGAGTATACCTCAAAAATACTACATGTAGATAAAAGCTTTAAAAAAACACAGGTGAGATAATAAAACGTCGTTGACTAGACCCCAAGAAGATAAAAAAAGAAGGAAAGAAGAGGAGAAACCAATGTCGAATCGAAATTCATATACCCGACGATAAGTGTACATCGTACTTAACACAGATTTCAATTATCATTCAGCGATCGGAGCTGACGTATACAGAGGCGATTAAAGCGATCAGACACGTTCGCGCATCTTTCCATTGTGTCTACATCCTCCCAATTTCTCCGATCGTTTTCTCAACACGGAGCTTTAAATTATAAATCAAAAATATTAATATTCTCATCTAACAGCTAAGAACAATAATTATCCAATTAATTAAATTTCGATTGCATCTCTTTATATTATTTGCAACAAATACTGTACAAAAAAAAAAGAGAAAGGAAGAGTGAACGAGAGAGAGAGAGAGAGAGAGAGAGAGAGAGAGAGAGAGAGAGAGAGAGAGAGAGAGAGAGAGAGAGAGAGAGAGAAAAAAAAGAAGTACGATTTCCATAAAGAGAACGCACGCGAAAGTCGATTCCTTTTTCGCTACTAGTAGCTACCTCCGTTCGGGGACGGTTTCTGACTGGCGACTCCGTTGCTCGGCGGTATCGCGTCCAACATCAACTTCCTCCGGTGGTATTCGGTGCTCGCGCTCTCGCCGGCCATCGACTTCCTGCGCAACGGCGTCGTCGCATTCTCCACGTTGACCTGCATGATGGAGTTTGTACTTTTTCGCCTCGCCGGTAGATCGTTGTTACTCGCTTGCTTGCCTGACGACGTGTCGTGCTCGCTTTGGCTCGTCGCGACGCCGTTGCTCGCGATCGCCGCGCTCTTGCTCGCCGCCATCGTAGCGCCGGCGGCGTTCGGACCGCCGACGTTGGCGACCTTGCTCGCGATACTCTGCATCGAAGTCGCACTCCCGTAAGCGGACCCGCTGCAGCCACTGTTTTTCCCGACGACGGAGCTCTGCATCGAATTGTTATGGGCGACGCTCTTGCTCGAAGACGACGAGGATGCCATCATGCTGGCGTGCTTGCTGACGTTATTGTGCACGGACATCGTGCTCTTGACGCTCTGCGTGCTGGGCGAACCCAACGGCAACGATGTCTTCCGCCTGGCATTCGAGTTGGCGCCGTCACCGCCGAAGTTCACCTTCACGCCGGTGCCGACGCCGATCTTCGACATGTCGTGCGTCGACGTCTGCGTGCTCGTGACCGCCCAGCGCTCCACTTGGGCCTCGTGCGACTTCTGCAGCACCTTGCGCACGTCCCCGTCTTCGCCGCCCTCCTTCATAATCTCCTGCAGCTTCTGTATGTTCTGGTACAGGATCACCGGGCTGATGAGACCGAAGTCGAACAGGCTGCACATGTGCAGCACGAAGTTGCGGTAAAGGTTCTTCATGAGTAACTCCTTCCCTTTATTATCTAAGAACATTTGGCAAGCTATTGGTATTTGGCAGTCGCCCACGTATCCGTACTTCATCACGTGTAGGTTCCACATCTTCATCAGCTCCTTCTCGCCCTCGTTCACGTCCGTGAAGTCGTCGATCATCATCATCGTCTTCGTTTGCAGCCACTTGGGATCGTTCTCGCCCTCGGAATCGATGTCCATCTCTTTGGGGTATATAGGTAAGCAGGTCACGGTGTGATGATACAGTCTGAAAAACGCGTCGATCAACGCGTTAGAATGCTGGTCAGAGTGCTGGCGATGAATAGCATTGCATTTTCAATGCCTGTGCCAACGTAGCCGCGCTGTCATACCTGTTGTGGCCGGTGATGTAAGGCCTCTGGCTCTCGAACTCGTTTTCCTCGAGCTCCAGGAACTCGGATAGACTCGGCTTCGTTCTCTTTGGACGACACACTAGGATGTTCGTTACACTGGTACGCCTTGTCGGTCCTGTCCTTGAAAAAGGTACGCTAGACGGTTGTGAAATTAACTCGTGAGGACTACCTGCATACGAACCATCATAGCACTCGTTTATTGCTACGTCTATTCGGGCACCTTGCGGAATTGGCTGGAAGAGAAAAATACACGCGCGATCAGTCGCAGATCCTGCTGGTTGGGTTAGTCTCGTTTCCGCGTTTCTGTTCGATCATCGTGCGAATTCAGAGTGCTGGGGAGTAACGTAACGTGTCACTTGTAACGCCGTTCCTCTTCAGCTTGGTAGCTTTTCGTAACTTGGTAACTTGGTTTAATTACGTTTATTTTTCTTTATCAGTGATGACAACCGTTACTGAACCGAAGGTGTTTGTACACGGATAATAAATATAATTATTTTCATCGTTATTGGACACATGTAGAATACATCTACACGAAATGGAGTGAGCAGTTGCAAA
Organism: Harpegnathos saltator; assembly: GCF_003227715.2. Taxonomy (NCBI): domain Eukaryota; kingdom Metazoa; phylum Arthropoda; class Insecta; order Hymenoptera; family Formicidae; genus Harpegnathos; species Harpegnathos saltator. The sequence goes on along the minus strand of NW_020229878.1, from coordinate 198,562 downwards.
TTATACAGAGCCTGAAAACTCGTGAGAAGAACAACGGGAAGTTGTAATTTTTTGAGGAAGATTGACGATTACTCTATTTTTCAGAATAATTGTTGTTCGAAACAACCGTTGTTGCTTCTCAGAACGCCATGGTAATTTTTTCGGTAAATGAGTAAAACGGTAAGTAACGGAGTCGTTTCGAAGGGATAACTTTACCAAACTTTACCAAACTTTACCCTATGGTCTGGCAAGTCCGGCGAAATAACTTTCCCGATCCTGTCGCGCGGACACTCACCACGTATGTAAATGTAAATCGCGAATGGCAGAGCTTCAAGTGCTTCAGAAGCGAATAGAGTTTGCTGCAGTCCAACGAGCACCACGGGCAGTGTAGGTCTTCGCAAGCCTCTGTCTGCTGCCGACTGTTATTGTTGTACAAAAATTGATAAACTATCTGCTGCGATCCCGCGTTGGCGTCCACCTTCTCGTTGGAGACGCTCATTCTCGAGGGCGTTAATGGACTAGGCGTTGGCAGTGTCGCGTTATTGTTATTGTTTGTGCTATTATTATTGTGACCTACGGAAGAACGCTCAAAACCAGCTGAAAAGATAACGTGATGTTTATTGGAAACGCAGAGTGGTCGCGCCGTCGTTCGCGCTGTGCGTGCACGTGGACGTTTACGTTATTAATTACTACCGTATTAACTGACCATTGGTCGATCGATTTTCCTTATTGTCGCCGCTCGGTATCGGGTGTATCGGCGTTGGTCGGTCCACCAGACTGTTACTCGGTTCCGTCGTCCAACTGAGCCGGAACTTTAACGTCGGCCCGGCGCTGAACACTTCGAAGGGCTCGCAGTTCTTGATGTCCGGCAAGGACTCCCAAGAGCTGTGCTTCTTAGGGCTAGACCTAATATTGGTTTGTACTTCCTGCAAACCTAATTCGTAATCGCCGTCCGTCAGCAGGCATCGGCTGTGCTTATCGTACACTATGAGCTCGGAGCCGTACTGCTTCACTTCCTCGCCACTGCCAGTCTTAATCGAACCCGTAGACGATTTACGGCGTTTTTGAGCTGGTTCTACGGAAGGAACATCCCTACAATCTCCTGACTCCGGGAAAGAGGATGTATACTTAAACTCCCCCCCGGCTGTACGTACCTTCTAAATCACAGTTATGCATAAGGCAGCCATTGTTAGACACGCAATAAACCCTGAGCAAAAGCGTATAAGTCTTCGCTACATGACCGTTATTTAAGCTAAATGATTCATTGGGTATGGAAATTGTGGGCGCCTTTGTCGGAGGCTGAGTCTCAGAAGGGTTAATGGGGACCTCGCTTGTGCCGATTGGGACCTGGCAATCAGAAAGAAAACACCGCGCATTAATGGAGAGTTCCAGCCGGCGGGAAAGTTGATCGAGAATCTCCTCGTATTCGCAACGCACCATCAAGTTCAATGACACTGAACTCACTTGCATGATAGGCGAACTGACATCTTTCCGTTTCTTGTGGCAGATTTTCAATAACAATGTTTCCACTTTAACTGGATCCTGTGATATCTCAACTACAAATACACATTAATCTTAGAAAGTATTACAGTGTTTTATGTGAAATGTTACTGTTGAATGCCCGTGAAGCATCTCAAATATATACAGGATATGCGACAGATGTTACCTCTTTTGTCATAAAATCCTAAAAACGTGAGGGTCATGTATCCGGGAAGGCCAAGATTCTGTTCTTGATTGCTTTTCGATATTAACTTTTCTAAAATCGTGTCGACCTTAAATCCTCGTCGTGCCTTGTGACTTCTAGACATGCGTTGCCTCATATATGTTAAGTTTCTATTCAGAAATATTGGCTGGAAAGAAGAAGAGGCATTAAATCAAAACACATCCATTTAGAGAGGTTGAAACTACTTGATGTGAAGTGTGAACAATGTATATCTTTTATACCCACCATTCTTCACAGATCTTGCAAATAGTAATTTGAAAAAAACATACGGAAGTATAAGTCATGACAGAGAGATGATGTGGGAGCGCTCCAATGTTGAAAAAATGAATCTTAACTTACCTGATGAAACAAGTGTTTGCAACATTATGAATATGTATTTTTGTGTATGTTTTTGTTTTTTTTTTTTTTTGGAAAAAACAACTATACGCGTATATACAGTGACTGTCCGCGTAAGTGTATATGTATAACGAGAATAAATAAAGCCTAGTTAACGCTTTGAGGGCAATGCACAAATTAAAATTCTTAAAACATAAAATTATAGAGGTGAAAAATTATAGTCTACTCACTGAAATTTGGTTTCTTGTGCGGAGGAAGCGGTAAATTTGCGTTGGTTCTGCAAAAAAAAATATTAAGATCAAAAATATGAATATCTAGTTGGCACAGTTGAGATAATAGCTATGCGATGAACATACAAACAGGTGCAAGTGTTATAGAGAATATTTGAAATAAACTGAAGATTTTCTAATTATATTTTCATTAAATTATGTATTAATTATTCTTAAATTGTGAGCGATATATGGTTCAATCATAAGTATGCTAATTAAAAATGAATTAATTTATTGTAATCAAATTTCTCACTTATTGTAAAGATACTTATTGTAAAGAAAGATTGTAAAGAAAAAAAAAAACAAATAGCAACTTGAAACAAGAACAACAAGCTGAAAAGACTCTTATTGCAACCTTATTTATTAACTGTGTCTGTTATAATTGCTCCTACAATTACAAATTGTATTATTCATTGTAATAAAAAATCTTAAAAAAATACTTTATGGAAACCCATGTTCACATACAGTTTTTACTATTTCACACAATTGTTGTTAAAAGTATCCAAATTTTTTTTATTCATATGTGCAAAATAGTGTGATATTTTAGGAATATAGTGCAAGCTTGTTTCTCTAGATGGCCTCATGAGTTGTCTCTTTCTCACATTCAAAAATAGTATCAATGGCCTTTAAATAGGACCAAGAATGCCGTGAAAGGTCCGATCCTTCTTCAGTTCGAATGGGAAATGATGAATAGGTTGGCTCAAGTTATTTGAGACGCCTGCACCTTACTTTGTTACGACTTTCCTGCAGGTTAAACCTCTCTGATCCCATCTTATCATAATATCGCGAGAATAACAGCTGCTAATTCATCGTCGTCGTGATGTACCAACGCTTAAAAACTTCGATTCGCTGAGATGACATAAACCAGGGAATTTCTTAAAATACCGGTTGTACGAGAGGAAATTTTCCTCGTACTTAGATTTCCGCTTCATGTTCGCGTGCGGATTTCGCACTCTTCGCGGAAAATTCGATACACCGGAGCGAGAGAGAGAGAGAGAGAGAGACAAAGAGAGAGCGATAGGGGACGTCGGGACGATGATTACGGGAAGAAGCATACGCGCGCCGAGACCGATCCGCACGATATTCTCTTTCTGCTTCATCGTGAGCAGCGAGGATAACGATGACAGGTGTCCGTGCGCGCTCGTGAAACGACGAGGAAGAGGGAACGGAGGAAGAGAGAGAGAGAGAGAGAGAGAGAGAGAGAGAGAGAGAGAGAGAGGAGAGAGAGAGAGAGAAGAGAGAGAGAGAGAGAGAGAGAGAGAGAGAGAGAGAGAGAGAGAGCGTCTATACCGACGCGCGCCACGGCGCCCCGAGTTGGCCTCTGGCCGCGAGTGGGGTTAGGTCCGACCGCCGCGTCGAGGTATAATCAGCACAGAGATACTCGCCAAGAGACGACGGTCGCGTACCTTCCCGCGAGCGTCATCGGAGCGCGCACGATCGTGCCGACGCGGACGTCGGCCGCTCGTCGCCGACGGCCGACGCAGACACGGCAACAGCCGATGACGGAAAAATATAACAGGCACCATCAACGGAGGTGACAAGAGAATGTGTGTTGTCGCTCGGCAGCACACTCACTTTCGAAGGCCTGCAGAAACAGCTCATGGTCAGCCTGTATCTGGTCCATGCGAGGTCCCTTCTGCCCGTCCAGGTCCTTCTCCCGCTTCTTCGGCGGCATTTTCGCGCGATCCTCCGTGCACGACGAACTCCCCCGCGTTAACTCCACTGCTCGTCGCGCGAAAGTTGTACGAACGACAACACCCGCCCCGCGCGAAAACTGCGGCGCTCGACGGCGGCCTTCGGCGACCGACGCGCGCTCTTACCAGAGCGAGACGCGCTGCCGACGCTGCCTCTGGCGTGCGATTTCTGAGACACCAATCGACATATGCTCGATCGATTGTGTCTGGGGATATCGCAGCGATCTAATCGATTTTTACGATGACGCGCTAGATTTTCATTGGCCGGTTCTTCCAACTTCTTGCTAAATTAACTGATAACTAAATCATATGTGTTTATCTTTGTTTTTCCTTCGATTTAGACAAAAATAGATATGTAACTTGACTATCAGTTATGAAGGATTCACACTGCGTTCAATATCCGACACATGACATACGATATCTAATATAGGAGAACATCACATAGAAAATATTATAATTTTCCGTAAGAAAGCTGTTTTCCTTTCATTACAGGCTTTCTGCAATAAGCCGTTAGCCATAAGCACGTAAGCAAATTGACCAATCACAGTCGATTATTTGAAAAATGTAGAACAGGCCTGAGATATGTCGGACACTGTGAACCCTCCATTCTAGGTAGGTATCGTGCTGCGTTATTTTGCGAAAATTGATGGAAATTAAAGATTTTTTCTGAAAAATAGATTTTTTCTGAAAAATGCGATTTCATATTTATTAAATTGATGTTTGACGATTTTGTCGATTACTTTTATCTTTATCAGTTTAATTAGAATCTGGAAAGTAAAAAATACTTAACTTTTTCATGCTTAATCTTTCCAACTATTTAATATCTGATAAAATTGATTACATTTAATTGCACCTGCAAACCCGTCAAAAACGATGGAAGTTCATAACGGGAACTTTGAAACTACACTCGATCCATTAGATCTGTTGAATATATAATATTTCTTATCTTTGAACATAAATATATATAAGAGGCCATTAGAAACGAAGAATATTTGATAATATAGGAAAAAATTGCATCACGGGTTCGAGAAAGAATCGAGGTTGTGAGTATTGTTCAATTGCATGTCAGACGAGTTCAAAGGCCCGTATTTATGGTCGGATCTTATGGGCCTTCTACGCTATTAGTATAATAAGCTATTAGTCATAAGTTGTAACCGAATTGATGTCAACCACAGTCGATTATTTTTAGTAATAATCAATTGTGATTGGTCAATTTGCTTATAGCTTATAACTAATTGTTTATTGTAGAAGGCCTCTAAAGGCTCGGCTACAATAGCTGTAAAGGCTCGTCTACATTAGCTGTAAAGGCTCGTCTACATTAGCTGTAAGAGTAAAGCTAAGACTCCATGCATGCGGTGAGCTCCGGCAAACGGCTGCGGTGACCAATCAGGAGACAGACGCATGCCGGAGCTTGCCGCAACCGGACTTGCGCCTCCCTCCTGATTGGTCACCGCAGCATTTGCCGCAGCTCACCGCATGCATGGAGTCTTAGCTTTAGGCTGTAAGGTTGCAAGGCACGAAATGAAATATTTTCATTCGCTGACAGCTTACGACAGCTTACAGCCTTACAGCCTTACTCTTACAGCTATTGTAGACGAGCCTTAAGAGTAAGGCTGTAAGGTTGTAAGGCACGAAATGAAATATTTTCATTCGCTGACAGCTTACGTTACATCTTTACAGCCTTACTCTTACAGCTATTGTAGACGAGCCTTAAGAGTAAGGCTATAACGTAAGCTGTCAGCGAATGAAAATATTTCATTTCGTGCTTGCAACCTTACAGCCTTACTCTTAAGGCTCGTCTACAATAGCTGTAAAGGCTCGTCTACAATAGCTGTAAGAATAAGGCTGTAAGGCTGTAACGTAAGCTGTCAGCGAATAAAAATATTTCATTTCGTGTCTTGCAACCTTACAGCCTTACTCTTACAGCTAATGTAGACGAGCCTTTATATTTAAGACCGTCTTAAGTTCATCTTCAGATGTTGCACAAATTATTTCATTGGCTACGGGGTATCTGAAAGTGAACTTAAGACGGTCTTAAATATAAGACGTGACTATGAATACCGGCCAAAGTCTGTTCATTTTTGATTCGATTAAAGCCACTACATATACTTTTTGTAAGATGGAACAGTAAAGGCTCGTCTACAATAGCTGTAAGAGTAAGGCTGTAAGGCTGTAACGTAAGCTGTCAGCGAATGAAAATATTTCATTTCGTGCCTTGCAATCTTACAGCCTTACTCTTACAGCTAATGTAGACGAGCCTTAAGCTTTCGACGAATTGCGTTGCTCGATTCGTACATCCCGTAACCGTAACTATCTGAAACAAGCAACGTGATTGGTCAAAATCTTGCTGTTACGTCTTATGGAAAGTGTGTGTGCGATAGTCTTTAATAAATTCGGCCTAGCCTATCACAAAGCTCATTTTCAGTTGCTTTCAGAACGATCTAAATCCGCTTGAATCGAAAGATCTACAGACATTGTAGTTTTCTTGGATAACGAAGCAACGCATTGCCGCGTCGTGTGCGTAATATTCATAAATGTTGCTCGAATGTTTGAGGTCATTTTTTTTTACTTTTTTTACGTACGAACGGGTCAAGATGGCAGCGATAATCGCGTAGACGCAAGGCATCCTGTTTCTTGAGCAGACAGGAAAATTGTACACTACGCTACTCTTTGCGTTTTCGACCGTACAAGTCACGCATGGTAATGCGTGTTTATTGAATTTCGAGAAGTTGGGAATTTACACAAGTTAGAATGACTGAGGAAACACAACAATCCGAGGTTGCTGCGGAAAATGACGTTGGTGCTGTACAGAATGATACGCAGACGAATTTATCGGATGTCGGAAAAGTCCGAGACAACAAAAAAGAAAAATGTCGTCCCATGACGAAGGTTTGTAAACAAGCATTCTACTTTAATCTAATTGAATTAGTTTTATCTAATTAATTATTTATTAACATCTCATTGTCTGCCAAAAGTGTCGCTTAAGACATAGGTTATGTTAAGTGCTGATAAGGAGATACCACCCGGCGGGATGTTATCCATTTGTATGAAACCAAGCGCGATAGTAAATTGAAGTATAAATGCAGTTTAATTATCCTTTAAGAGTTTAAGTTAAATTATTCATTAAATTTGTATATTAAAATTACATATCAAAGATAATTTCTATCTATTATACATTATGTGCAAGTTGCAGTGAATAAACAAGTTTCAAACAAATATTTAACTATATCATACACGAAAAAGAATATAAATATTTAGCAATATTTAAGTCTTCAATTGTTCTATATGAAAAGGCTGTTTTTCTCAATGTTGAAAACAGACATATTTTTGAGATTAGAAGCTAAGACATTTATTTATGGTATTGTATGTATGTAATTGCAGTATTTTATATACTTTATAGAATATATTTTATAAAATATGTATACAGTATTTTATATAAATGGATACTTTATATACTTTCTATATTTACAAACTTTTATCCAAATTGGTAATCTTGGTTCAAAAATTTATATTTGCAACATATAATTTAATATCATATTTGTCTATTTCTAGGTGGTAATTAGACGACTGCCTCCAACAATGACACAGGAACAATTTTTAGAACAGATCTCTCCACTTCCGGAACATGATTACTTTTACTTTGTGAAAGCTGACATGTCTCTTGGTCAATTTGCATTTTCCCGTGCTTACATCAATTTCACAGACCAACAAGACATATTTGTGTTTCGAGAAAAATTCGACAATTATGTCTTCATAGATGCCAAAGGTGTGGAATATCCTGCAGTAGTTGAATTTGCACCCTTCCAAAGATTAGCGAGGAAACGACATGGCAGGAAGAAGGATCTCAAGTGCGGCACTATCGAGAGCGATTCGTACTACATAAGTTTTCTAGAGAGCTTAAAGAACCAGGAAATCGACTCGAATGTAGCACAATCAAAGACCGAATATTCTTACCAACCACCAGATAGTAAGTGTTTCTACTTTATATTATATATCTAACTCAAAAAAACACAATATAGATGATAATATAACTTCTGCAAAGGATTATTTTAAAGTATTGTAATAATTCCACTATACAGATACAACAAAGAAAGTTACAACAACTCCACTACTCGAATATCTGAAGCAGCGCAAGCAAGAGAAGCAGCGTCTCAGAGATGAAAAGCGCGAAGAAAGGCGCAGGAGAGATCTGGAGAGACGGAGAACGAAAGATGACCCTATTATTTCTAAGGTAAGGCATTTCTTAAATAAATCTAACCGGTTGCAGTTCGGGATAATCATGAGACAGTCATTTCGTTTGTAATTATTCATTCAAGATTAAGATTTCTCAATTAGCATGTTTGTTTTTTTTTTCTTTTTTATTGCCATCTTCACTGATAACGAATAATTTTCGCCTACAGCAAACATACAACACAGAAGTCAATAGGTCATCCAAGTTCATGGTATTACGCTCCGCGAAAATTCAATTAGAAGAGTTGTTGCTTCCAAAGTTTGTCGAAAATGCAAGTATACACGAGTATCAAGGAGAGATATTCTTCCATAGATATGCGGAACAAGAGTGGCACAAGAGCCATCAGAGTTTTTACGAACGCGTTAAAAAGCCGATTCAAAATGTGAACAATATCAAGAATCAATATTCGAGTGATGATAAATGGGTTAACGGCAAAAATTATTTGTATCGGCACAAAAACGATCATGTAAGACGAAGTTTTTTATTGGCAGAGTGATTTCTTTTTCTTTCTTCATTATTACGACTCTTTGTCGTTCGATCAACGTTTAATATTGGAGTAACGAAATTTAATTCTCTCGTTTACGTCAGTAACCGCGAATACCTCCCTGACTTTCACGTATGTGAAACAGTTGCGGTACGATACTTGAGCCGAAAGAATCGCATGTTATTCCCCCGAGGTGGTATATAAAGATAGAAGGAGAGAGAGAGAGAGAGAGAGAGAGAGAGAGAGAGAGAGAGAGAGAGAGAGAGAGAGAGAGAGAGAGAGAGAGAGAGAGAGAGAGAGAGAGAGAGAGAGAGAGAGAGAGAGAGACAGAGACAGAGACAGAGACAGAGACAGAGAGAGAGACAGAGAGAGAGACAGAGAGAGAGACAGAGAGAGAGACAGAGAGAGAGACAGAGAGAGAGACAGAGAGAGACAGAGACAGAGAGAGAGACAGAGACAGAGAGAGAGACAGAGACAGAGAGAGAGACAGAGACAGAGAGAGAGACAGAGACAGAGAGAGAGACAGAGACAGAGAGAGAGACAGAGACAGAGAGAGAGACAGAGACAGAGAGAGAGACAGAGACAGAGAGAGAGACAGAGACAGAGAGAGAGACAGAGACAGAGAGAGAGACAGAGACAGAGACAGAGACAGAGACAGAGACAGAGACAGAGACAGAGAGAGAGACAGAGACAGAGAGAGAGACAGAGACAGAGAGAGAGACAGAGAGAGAGACAGAGACAGAGAGAGAGACAGAGACAGAGAGAGAGACAGAGACAGAGAGAGAGACAGAGACAGGAGAGACAGAGACAGAGAGAACAGAGACAGAGAGAGAGACAGAGACAGAGAGAGAGACAGAGACAGAGAGAGAGACAGAGACAGAGAGAGAGACAGAGACAGAGAGAGAGACAGAGACAGAGAGAGAGACAGAGACAGAGAGAGAGACAGAGACAGAGAGAGAGACAGAGACAGAGAGAGAGACAGAGACAGAGAGAGAGACAGAGACAGAGAGAGAGACAGAGACAGAGAGAGAGACAGAGACAGAGAGAGAGACAGAGACAGAGAGAGAGACAGAGACAGAGAGAGAGACAGAGACAGAGAGAGAGACAGAGACAGAGAGAGAGACAGAGACAGAGAGAGAGACAGAGACAGAGAGAGAGACAGAGACAGAGAGAGAGACAGAGACAGAGAGAGAGACAGAGACAGAGAGAGAGACAGAGACAGAGAGAGAGACAGAGACAGAGAGAGAGACAGAGACAGAGAGAGAGACAGAGACAGAGGAGAGACAGAGACAGAGAGAGAGACAGAGACAGAGAGAGAGACAGAGACAGAGAGAGAGACAGAGACAGAGAGAGAGACAGAGACAGAGAGAGAGACAGAGACAGAGAGAGAGACAGAGACAGAGAGAGAGACAGAGACAGAGAGAGAGACAGAGACAGAGAGAGAGACAGAGACAGAGAGAGAGACAGAGACAGAGAGAGAGACAGAGACAGAGAGAGAGACAGAGACAGAGAGAGAGACAGAGACAGAGAGAGAGACAGAGACAGAGAGAGAGACAGAGAAGAGACAGAGAGAGAGACAGAGACAGAGAGAGAGACAGAGACAGAGAGAGAGACAGAGACAGAGAGAGAGACAGAGACAGAGAGAGAGACAGAGACAGAGAGAGAGACAGAGACAGAGAGAGAGACAGAGACAGAGAGAGAGACAGAGACAGAGAGAGAGACAGAGACAGAGAGAGAGACAGAGACAGAGAGAGAGAGAGAGACAGAGACAGAGACAGAGACAGAGACAGAGACAGAGACAGAGACAGAGAGAGAGAGAGAGAGAGAGAGAGAGAGAGAGAGAGAGAGAGAGAGAGAGAGAGGTGGAATCAGGATTTAACTTTACGAGTCGATTCGCTGCCGTGCCCTGACACACGCGAGCAGGTCGATGTTGACCTTTGATCGGCATCAATGATTCTCGAGAAAGAGGAGCACTTGTTATTACATTTATTACGCTGTCGATTTTATACACCATTTTCTGAAAACTTTATGTAATCTCTTCCGTACACGCGCAACACGTGTAACGCGATTAACACACAAATTCTCACTTTGTAATTATTTCAACCACCTGTACCGAATTTTTAAGAGAAGAATATGTTTATGAAAATATTCGATTTTTTAAGCGTTCGATAATTGTGCTCTTTATTTCGTCGCGTGCGTGGTATAGAGTATTGTGAAGCATGACAAAGTCAATGAAAAACCGTGAAAAATCTGTAAGACAACGAAAAGGACAGTGCACGTATATATACATATGAGAAAATAATGAAGATTGATAGATGCGCGAATGTTCAATTTTGTGCAGGTTCTAAAGAATCCGGACCTGGACAGAGAGTCCAGTAAAGACGACAAAGAAAACAAGGACGAGAGGGACAAGCTTTCGCCGAAGGACTTGAAGAACCGAACCAAAAGAGACGACAAGGTGCGGGAAAAGTCGTCGCGAGATCGAGAGACCAAGCCCATCCTCAAGGGTTACAGGGACGAGAGGAACAAAGATCGCGACCTCAAGCAAAGACGATACGACGAGAAGAAGCTGTACGGGCGACGTGACGACAGGGAGGGCGTGAAGGAGGACAAAAGGATCGACCTGAGGGACGAGCGGAAGTACGAGGCGAAGGAGGACAGAAAGGTGGAGGAGAAACGCGGCAAGAGTTACGAGAAGATGAGGCAGGAGAAGAAGAAGTTGGCGGAAACGAAGAAACAGATGGCTGACGCCAACGTGAGCGAAGCCAGTCCGAAAAAGACGAGGGAGGAACACGATAGTGTGCAGGAGGTTGAGGACGTTACCGGCGGTAACGTCCGGGAATCCGCGCGCGACGACGAGGATTCCAAGCATGCCCGAGACAACGAACGTGTGCAGCGTAACGCCACCGAGGATAGAGTGACGGGCGAAGACGCGCCGGAAGATCGTCGGGATATCGCGGAGCGAGGAAACAGTGTCGACAACGCAGGTGAATATATTTTATCCTTACTGCTTGCTTGAAGCACGCGAGCTCTGAAGGCTACGAGAGACTTGAATAATTTCGCGAGATTCGCTCGCCAACACATTTGACGAGATAAATGAAAAAGCGACGAAAGGCGATAATGTGACGGACATTTATCGATGCAGATGCGAACGAGGACGACGGATCCGAGTCGAAGATGGAGTCGAAGGTTGTGAAGAGACGGAGCTCGCTCGAAAGCGGCGGCGAAGGCGGCACCGGAGACGGTAACTGCTTAAGACGTCATAAATCGTTAGACGGAGGTGGCCAAAGCAATCTGCAGAAGAACGAGAGCGAAGAGAAAGAAAAGGATAAGAAGGATCCGCGATTAGAGCGTAGGATAAGGAATAAGGTGAGAGCCAATCATTAAGCCAGAGTCAAAGGTCATCTGGCCGCATTCGAATAATGAAGAGCCATCGTCGTCACAGCTCACAGCTTCTTATTCGGCTAGAAAATTACAAAATTACAAATTTCGTCTGATCCCTGCTCGGCTTTTCACTTTTTCATTGTATCTTCTATAACTTCATCAACAATTCTATCAGATTGTCAATCTGTTATATTCACCAAATTCAAATTACCAGTAAAAGTTCAACTAAAAAAAAATTCAACGGCTATTTAGATCGCAAGTTGCTAAGCGTATTCGTCCACAGGACCGTCCGGCGATGGAGATCTACCGACCCGGCATGGGCAAGTTCAGCAAACAGAGGCTGGAGCGTGAGAAGTCCAACAACGACGAACGAGCGTCCCTCTCGCAGAGTCCTACGCCGAATCCTGGAGCGTCCACGAGCGGGAAATCCGGAAAGTCCGCGACAGAAGTGCGCTCGATGACCTTCAAACGCAGCGTCAGCCGAGACGTGGCGTAACAAATCTGGTCGCGCACACCTCTCCCAACACAGACGTGTTGCACTGCCGAGAGGTCCGTTTCGAACGGGGCTAGAACCTCGGTCGAGCGTTCCAGCGACTTCATGTCTCGCTGTTCGTCGGATGGTTTTCTTCGTCCTCGGTGTTTTTGGACTTCATTGGACTTCAAAACGTTGGTTTGAACGCTTCTTCTGAAGACAAATCGGGTACGCGGCAAATCTCTTCAATCCGAGAACTGGGAACTTTGCAGAAACATGATGAAGAATTTTATGCCGCTGAATTAGTAGAGTGCACAATTTCGGAATTTAAAAAGAAATACAGCTATATATAATTGAGACTTATTGGAGAAAAGAGTCGCAAAGCAGTGCGGCAGCAGAAGGTAAACTTAAGTTCACTCATCGAACATCTACCGTGTTTCCGATTTGTATTCGACAGAAGTGCTCAAACCGTTTAAAAGACACGTCGCGCCATTTCCGCGTCGCGTGCTCAAAAACATACTCTACCACACACACACACACACACACTTGACGCGCACACTCCCGATCATACTCCATTTACCGTTTCTCGCGTCTCGCATTCTTTCTTGCTCCACGAAGGACGCGAGTTTATGAGCTGTGATGTTGTCATTTGTCGTTGACAGATCAATAAATACAACATACTCTACTACTAGTAGTAGATAAAACATTCTTAAACAGTCGTGTCTCAATAATTTTAATACGTTGGCTTACGTACTCTACGACAATGCGATACTATCGAGTGTACAATTGAAAATAATAACATTCTTAGAGAGTGACTTGAGAATCTTTTGTTGACCTTCGTGACTGCGTTGGATGTGGTTCTCGTAATGACGAAACTACATACGAAGCATAATTTTTGATAGCTGGAACTACGTACTATTACTACTACTACTACACTACGCGTTGTCCCTGTTTTCACTTTATCTCACTTTCACCTTGATATTTTTATATCTGATTATCTCTCAACTATAGCATCGGGGAATTTGCAAGCGCCTGTAGTCAATATTGAAAGAGAGAGTGAATGTGTGACTTGAATTGAAATTATGTTGTTCAAACGACTCGTCTTACATTTCCGAAGAAACTGAGAATGTTATTTCTTTGAGTTACGTCCTCGAGACAGTCGAGCCGAGCTTCTGACTGCAGTCTTCCGCGGCGATTTGTCGGTTTTGTTGCGCTTCGGGCACGGCGACATGCTGCTGCTGACTGCCGTGCTCGTAGATGTTTTTTGTGAGCGCCTTTTGCCTAAAAAAGAAAGCAGAAAGAAGTGTAATACATTCATATTTTGCTCATTGTTTTCACCTGCAAATAACTAAATACCGCTTGTCACAAGCGTAGAAGTAGTAACTGGAGCATCGTTTTTCTCGTTATCGTTATCATCGTCGTCACTGTCGCTGTCGTTGTCTTTCGCTAATGATTTTTTACGGGACATTCTTCTGCTATTCGTTGCGGTTGTTTCTCCGGCAGTTTCCGCTAAGAAGCAGATATGAAAATCATCAAGAAGTGTCCATACCTTGAGATTTTATATGTGAATTTTACACTTGACGTGAAAATATTGACGAGACATGCCAGCAATAAAAATCGGCGATAAATATAATAACATAAGAAATCGATAATATATATAATATTGTCGGAGCCTCTCGCACTCACGAGGTTTTATGACGGGCGGATTATCCGCGTTCTCTTCGCCGTCAGAGCTGTTCTCTTCTTCGTCGCTCGTACTCTTGCGTCTAGTTCGTCGTGTATTCCTCCTGATCTTCGGCACATTTGACGGAGGTGGCATCAGACGGTTGTCTGTCATTTCCGAGTTCGCGTCGCTCTCTAGGAGCTCCTGCAACTTTTCCTCCAGCTCCGTGCCGACGGCCTTTGTGTCCGCTCGCTTCTTCACTTGTTCGATGATATTCTCCAGGGCCGAAAGTACCGGCTTATAGTGGATCTTGTCTTTCAACAACGGCAGATTCTCGATAAGACGACGTACACCTTCGGACGGAACGACGAGAACACTGTTTCGTTTCAGATAAATCGTGGGCAGATAAAATGTCAATTGTTCGCGACGAACTTACTTCTTCCGCTGAACTGCAGGAGCGAAAGGCAATAGGAGAGATCGCGCCACTGCCTCTCCGTGACGGCTAATTTGAATCTAGCGCAAATCTTCTCGATTATAGTGTCGACGTGCTTCTCTTTCTGCAAGAGACTGAGGATGTATCTGCAAAAAGGGACGAGAAGAATTCGTGAAAACTTCGTGAAGACTCGTTTCGATTGATGTACACAGTGTGTAACATTTACTTGATGGTTTCTTGGAACTGTTTCTCCTCGAGATTCAACTCAGAATCCGCCAATCGCGACAATATATCGGGTACGACATTGTAAAGAGCGTTGCCTTTCTGGGCGAGTTGGTTGAAGAATTCTTTCGTGTCCTGTCGTATCTGCTCGTCCTCGTCCATGATGCACAGGGCCAACTCCGAAACTTGGCCCTTCACGCGTATCATCTCCCTCATTATAAGATTCGACAGCATACGGACGCAAGTTCTGCGTACGCTCGTGTCCGCGTCTCGGAGTCTACGACAGTTTAACACGAATGTGGTAACAGCAATTGCAAGGGTAAATGCGCCACCCGATTCCGTCAACACTGCTTCTTGTGAAAGATTGGAAACGAGGAGGAGAATTGGCAGGGAATTTCTTCTACAAAATATCACATAAGACAATAACAACAATACAAAACTTGCGACTTACCACATCTGTAATTTATAATCGCCCTTAATGTTTCTTGCAAATTACACTCGCGATACGCTCAGAGCTTAAGAGGGGAATTACACACGCTGCTCCGCATTTTATACTTTGAACATTGACGAGCGAAAATTTCAAGTCCATTGATCTTACCGTTTCTGTTAAAAAAAAAAATTCGTAAAAACTGCCCTTGAAAACGCAAACGGCCTGCCGCATGTAATTCCCCCCTTGATCTATTATCGATTTTAAATATCGGTGTTCAACAGTTATAAACACACCTGCCATAGATGTGTTTCGACCACGGCTCCACTTGATTAGGGAATCTGGTCGCGAGATCGCTCAATCCGATCAGCATGTTCGACCGGACACCGGGATACTGCGACCGTTCCAATATCGTGACCAGCAATTGCAGGTTCTGTTCGCAAAACTCCGAACTCACCGTCATCATTTTGCTAAGCGCGAGCGAGCCCGCAGCCTGCAGGTTCTCGTTGTCGTACTTCTCAGGATGCTTACACACATTCAACACCAACGGACTGCGAGGAATTACATATTACATATTACACACACACACACACACACATGTCACGTTTTTTTTTGCTTTTGAGACATTACTTCTCAGCTCTGCGGCGCCAACGCGAATCTTCGTCATTCGTTGCAAAAAGTAAATCGTTACAGTTACAGTTCGCTCATTTCAAAAGAGCAACTCGTTATCTCGTTACTCAGAATAGTTACAATTTCAGTTACTTTTCTTCACAAGTCTTGAAGCTCTCTTTTGTCCTTTTGTCCTACATAAATGTATTTTATACGTACACGAATCTCGCGAGCAAGCCGTTCCCGATGAGAATTTCGTTCTCGAGTGCGTTATTTATGAACTCCGCCTCGGCATCGTCCACCGCCCCTTCCAGAGATTCTTCGCCGTTGTCCTCGTGCGCGACGCTTGCCATACTCGTGTTCTTAGAGACATGTCGCGCGGACTTGTTTTCGGTGAACGACGGGAGGGACATGTCCTTCCTCCTCTGCTTGTTGCCGTTGCTGCCTTGCAGCTCTCGCAGCACATTTCTACGCTTCTGCTCATTGTAGACGAACGTATCCAAGTGCACCATCTCTCTAATGGCAACATGTCCGATTACGTACAGCAGTTGCGTGAGCACGATATACGACACTTTGATGTCCTGAATCTTCTCTTTGTCCACGATCTGACCCTTCTCGCAGATGTCTAGCAGTAACTTCTTCATCAACTCGTGCGGCTGATCTGCCAACTGCAGCAATCGAGAGGAACTCGCTCTTAGCGCGTCGCGCGTTCGTCAGCGTCCCGAAACTTAATTAACCGCTCCTCACTCACGTGATATATCGCATTGATCGCATCCGTCGTGAAAGAGATGTAAGCCTTCTCACTCGTGCTGGGAAAGTTGTCCGTCAACAGTATCAGGATCTCTCGGAACATATCGTGATCATTGGAGTACCTAGAATAGAGAAAAACGTTCTTTTTTTCTCTCTCTTTTTTTTTTTACCATTCATCGAGCAGCAACTCGCTCACCTCAATGGTGCCTTGTCGACGTCCTTGCTGGTCTGCCTTATCTGCAGCAACATCCTGCACGTATCCCGCGCCAAAAGAAGGTCTTCCTTCGCGCGCGCGCCCAGTCCCACCTTTACCAACACCTCCAAATTGTCGATGGCTACGTTAGTCTCCGCTTGACCTATCATAGTTATTATCATTAGCGCCGCTCTGCTGTCGATCTGCGACGTGCCGGAATACTTCAAGGAGAATTTCTCCCACAACATCTGTGCATTCGTGGAGAGATACGGAGAGATTATTCATCGTCCATTCAAACCGACGTGTGCAAAGCTGGGAGCCTTTTCTTCTTCTAATAAGTCGTCGGCGTTATTATCCATTACAAAAAGTAAATCACACAATTACAGTTACCTTAACTCACTTGAACAGAGAGCAACGCGTCATTACCGAAAAAGTTGCAGTTTCAGTTACTTTTTTCACAAATCTTGAAGTTTTTTTTCTTTTCTTCCACATCTATAATATATCCCACCCACATCTTGTTTGCGCGAAGTAACGACAAACGTAACGATTGTATTCGTAATATAGAAGTGTATATAATTGCGTTACCCTTATGAATGAAATAAGATTTAACGTTGACAAGTTGTTGGGAAAAAAGCAACTCGTAGCAGCAACGATGGCCATAAAGTCGCTCACAAATGCTCACTTATCAATCGGATTACCTGCAACAGTTCGCTGTTCAATTCACCGCTCTCGTGCCATGTTGCAACGAGCTGGGCGAGAGCTGGACTCTGTCCAGGCTGCAAGTCCTTCAATAAGCCGATGAGACGATTTGCGCAGGTAACGGCTATCTGACGGTCCGAACGTTTGTCGTTCGCGTCGACATCCAGATAAATCTGCTTGTACACCATGGCGATGTTGTTGCGCACCGATTGATCGCGGTGGAACACCTGGAACAGGGCGTTGCGCACGCACTTGGCCGTTCCGGTTACTCCGAACTGGTAGGCTGTGCCCAAGAACGTGCACGATTCAACGGCGTCACCCGCGCACGTGGAGAACAACAACTTCTCTGCCATGGGTATCGTCTCTTCCAACTCGGTGGCAAAGCGGAGACAATTCTGTGGGGAGAAAGAGATATATGCGTGAACTATGAACAGTTCGAGGCGGTCGTTAATGTCTACCTGTACCTGTACGTCGTATCACAGTGTACCTTCAAATAGTTTACAACATATTTCCGCTTGACCATCTGCTTGACCAGCTCATCTTTCTCCGACTTCTCTACGTCAGTAGCGTTCTCGTCGTTATTCATCGATCTACCCTCCGAATCTATGAAGATCTTCAGCAAAAAGGCGAATAGACACTCCTCCTTCGCCTCGATCGAAAGATTCTCCATGTCCGGCGCTTCCTTCAACTTTGTGCATATCTTCCACAGGTACGTCACCGCCTCGGTGACTTCTCGATTCAACAGCAGCTGTCTCACATGTTCAAATACCTGATCCGGATCGATATTCTCGTCCTCCTCAACGTTCACATCGTCTGGAAAAAGAGATTCAATGCGCTCAAGGATTTCACGGTGTCTCGCGAGAAACGATAGCCACATGAGCGGCGAATGACAATAAACGACACCACCGGACACGAACCATCTGCTTCGTCGTCCTTTAAGACGTTTCCTATCGCAGCTTTTATATCCGGCAACAAAGCGGTCCAGAGTTCAAATCGTTGGGCGTGACCGCGTCCACTGACGCTCGCGACTTGAGTTTTCAACTTCTGCAATTTTGCTCGCTCATTCTCCAACGAACTGGAGAGTTCGGTGCAATTCAGCTGTAATAAAACAAGACGTGACTGTAATAAAATAAAATGAAACAAAACATCAACGTCAAGAGTCAACAGTGCGCAACAAAAAATTGTGCAAAATAAAGCCAAGTTATTAGTTAATCCTGGCGCGTACCTTGCCAGCAAAGGGATTGCTCTGCAACAGGGTGCGCAGCAATTGCAAAGCCTGACGACGAACGTTGGCGCTCTTATCCTCCAGGCGTAGCGCGGTCGCGGCCAGAAGACTTCCGTATCTCGCCAACGGCACCGCTCCTTCGCAGCACAGACGCTGCCAGATCTGCAGCACCTTCGATCTCACGTAAGCATTACAGTCTAGTATGTGTTCCTCGAGGTAGTTCAGGCAGTCGTCGCGCTGTTGCTTTTGCTCTTCCGTGAGATTTTCGCTAGTCAACGCTTTTTGCACGACAGCGCCCAAAGTTGCGATCACGCAGTTTCTCATGGTATAGTGCTACAACCGTTCCGACGTTTCTCAACAAGGCCATTCAACAACAAGAAGTTTAACGAGCAACCAAAAAAATTTTGATGGAGAAGAAAAAAAGAAACTAAATAGCAGACGTACGTCGTTCGACAGGTACTCCATGATTTCGTCAAGGATGGGGATTATGAGATCGGGTTGCGAGATTGCGATATTCTCAAGGAACATGGATATGTTGCGGCTGTCCGACTCGCCCACATCGTTCTGCCTGATCTCGTTCATCATCTCCTTGATCAGACCGTTGCAGTTGCATTTCGTGACCATATGAACCACGCCAGCTGCTATGTGAATCACCAGTGTGTCGTACAGTTTCACCAGCTGCAATTCACGGGTGTGTGTTAATATGTATTATTTCCAAGTGAAACAATCAAGAAATCATGCAAATAATTTATTCAAATATATATGTAAATATATACCTGAATAATTCTCACAACACATGTTATCCCATGATTGTATTTCTTTACTAAAGTTCCCAGAATCTGTGTAGATAAAAATTTAGTATTTGGATGTAAGTGATATTGAAAGAGAATTTATGATGCATAAATGCAAAATCAACAATACCTCAAATATAGTTTCTCTGATGTACTTTTGCTTCGGGTCTTTGGTCCCCTCCAATATCTTGTAGCATACTTGTGCCAAAATCCTGCGCAACATTACAGTCATGAAGTATGTATTTCAGATTTAATTGTTATTACAACTTACGTAACAAAAGAATTCTCGACAATTGGTGGACTCCAGATCTTATACAGTGGAATCTGCAACCACCGATATAGAAGATCCAGAGCTTTAGATCTATTTTTCTCCCATTCCATTTCATCCTTCGTCCTGACATTTTTTTTATTCTATAAGAACAAAACTGGTCTTCTTACATCTCATGTAACTTTATACCATATAAAAACTTTAAAGAACCAGCATACCTTTCCAGTATTACTCTCATTCGCATCTTTCACGATATAATTATTTATATGACAAACAAACCATGAGAATAAATATGCCAGCATTTTGTTAATACACAAATATTCTTCTCTGTTTTCCTCAGTAATATCATTGTCACGATCAAATATTTTTTCCAATTCATCCACAAGTATCTCCACAGCTAAAAGCCCCAAACTTATGTTAAGTAACTGACGTACTCTGATTAATTTAAGTTATATTCATATCGTAAGAAACAATGCTTTCTCCTTTGTGACACATAATAAGTAACGCTTTCAACATGGAACTTCACCTTTGTGAATTCTATTAAAGGAACGTATGCAGACTTCAATCTCCACTTTACTGCCATGGACAACAACAGAGAAGAATGTGTCGAAATGATTTAAAATAAAACGTGCACCTTGTTCTTCTAATGCTGATCGTGTACCTACGCAACATGAATGTAACTGTTACAATACAATCACTCATATTATGTCCAGCAATTTATTGATGTCATTTGTAAATAAAATCTGTGCTACGTTACCATCCAAATTTTGTGATATCATTCGTATAGGAGTTATCTCCTTGACAGAATACTGGTCAGCATGAGATGTCAAGAGTTCATCTTTTATTAAGGGTATTACGAATTTCTTCACCATTTTAACATAAGCACAGAACGGGGTATGCTCACAACAAAATTCGTGTTTATGTATAAAATCCGTTTAATGTTCAAACACACTGCTGCCAATCTATGGGTTTGTTCTTTCCAGCTGAACTCCTTGCATTAGTTCAAAAAGTGTACACTAGGGGCGCGAACACTTAGGCCGGTATTCATAGTCGGATCTTATACTTAAGACCGTCTCAACTTCACCTTCAGATGCTGTACAAATTATTTCATTGGCTACGGAGCATCTGAAGGTGAACTTATGACGGTCTTAAATATGAGACTCGACTATGAATATCGGCCTTAGGGACAGCAGCCAATCACAAGTGGCACTGATAGTCTGTATCACTTTTGAGAGAGAAATAGAAGGACAGATTATGAACGCCACTTCTGATTGGATGCTGCTTTTCTGCGTAGATATGAGGCCGGTTCATTGGCTGCGTTCAGTAGAACAAAATGATCAGTGAGCGCTTAGTGATTATTGTTTGTGATTGGAGCATTCTTTTAGATTCTTCATAGACCCAGAAGTATTTACCAATCAGGAGCGAGAATCACTAATGCCCAGTTCCACAATTTGCTTTAAACGGGGCTTAAAGCTAAACCGATGGTTAAAAGCAATAGTATATGCGCATATACTATTGCTTTTAACCATCGGTTTAGCTTTAAACTCCGTTTAAAGCAAGTTGTGAAACTGGGCCTAAGCGCTCGCTGATCACTTTGTTCTGCTGAACGCAGCCATTGAACTGTAGAACTAAAGCCCGGTGTTTCTTCACACCTCTCCATAGCTATCTTCCAGATAAAGATATCCGTCAGATAACTGAAAATTCGTTTTCTTCATTGAAATTTCTAGTTACGTGTTTAAAGGCTCGTCTACATTAACTGTAAGAGTAAGGCTGTAAGGTTGCAAGACACGATATGAAATATTTTCATTCGCTGACAGCTTACGTTACAGCCTTACAGCCTAAAGCTAAGACTCCATGCATGCGGTGAGCTCCGGCAAACGGCTGCGGTGACCAATCGGGAGACAGACGCATGCCGGAACTTGCCGCAACCGGACTTGCGCCTCCCTCCTGATTGGTCACCGCAGCATTTGCCGCAGTTCACCGCATGTATGGAGTCTTAGCTTTAGCTTTACTCTTACAGCTATTATATAGACGAGCCTTTACAGCTAATGTAGACGAGCCTTAACAGATAGCTATTCTTCATATATTACTAGCTTTAGATGTACAAAATGTACTAGAAATTTACTATAAATCACCACATTCTGCCAGCGACATATTGGCTGTGTTCCAAAATTCACTGCCGGTACTGAAAAAAAATAGACATTTGTGTCACATATATTATAGATTTGGGTGCATTCAGTGCTACAACCGCTCACCGAGCGCTAAGTGAGCTCTTGTATTTAAAGCCAGCGGCACACGATGCTTGTTTTCGTGCTGGATTGCTTGCTGGATGAAAATACTGCGTTCTGATTGGTGCATTTCCATCCATCTTCGGAAAAGTACCAATCAGAACAGAATCCATACAGATCCATACAGAATCAGTATTTTCATCCAGCAAGCAATTCAGCACGAAAACAAGCACAGTTTGCCGTTGGCTTAATTGACGTGTATATTTAAGTGTAAAGGAATATAGCTAATCAAATGTAAAAGCTCACTGAGCGTTCAGGAAGCGGTTGTAGTACTGAATGCACCCAATGTAGATCTGGAAATGTCATCAAATCTTTTTAAGAGGTGAGAGAAACGAAATTTTGTATGTACTATCTATCTTCAATCATACTTTAATCAGGGCAATTACTCTTGAATAATGAATATAGAATTAAAATTTTTTATTATACAATATATTGTTTACGAAAACAATAATCACAAAGCGAAATAAGGTAATACTTTATTTTGTCAATCCTTCTTATGACTATGTGTGAACATTTTGTATATAATATTTAGCATCTATAAAAAAACTCTTCTACTACATTTAACGCACCTCATACCTGTTCTATGTACACTTTATTGCATTTTCTTGTAAGCTTAAACTTTTAGTCACCTATTAGGCTGATATTCGTAGTCGGATCTTATATTTAAGACCGTCTTAAGTTTATCTTCAGATGCTGTACAAATCATTTCGTTGGTTACGGGGTATCTGAAAGTGAACTTAAGGCGGTCTTAAATATAAGACCTGACTATGAATACCGGCCCTAGCATATGATAGACAAGGACGAAGATAGGGTCCGATAACGGCACCAATTTTCCTCTCCTACATATTATCTTGACGCCGACATCGTCGCGCATGCGCGTCTAACTTATCCAACTTTCCATCACTGCGGGAATAGGGCCCCAGTGGCCCCTTTCTGTCGACTGCATTAGGACCTTGGAGACAGTGCAAGCAGTGTGTGACGATTTGAAAATCAATCGATTGGTAACCAGCAAATTTTAAGGTAAGAGTAAGAAAAATTTAAATATAGGCCGGTATTCATAGTCCGATCTTATATTTAAGACCGTCTTGAGTTCATCTTCAGATGCTGTACAAACTATTTCATTGGCTACGGGGTACCTGAAAGTGAACTTAAGACGGTCTTAAATATAAGATCCGACTATGAATACCGGTCATAGAGTATAGCTATAGTCATAAATTTTAAAGACAACTTTATACATCATATATCTTATCGCAACAAGCACAAATCTTTTAACAACGTCCTAAGAATATTCTGAGAATATTCTTACGTTCCAAGAATGTTCTAAGAACATTTCTTGAAAATCCCGTGTTGTCTGGGATTACATAAACAACCAAGAATTTTGTTTTTATTATTGAAGAAACATTTTTTCATCATAATTCGGTCATCTTAATGTCATTATGATTTTCTATTTTGCCCAGACAATAGCGCGATAACAACAGCATATTCCCCGAACACAGTTTAGAGTAAAAGTTTTCAATATCCCCACAGAAACGTATATCGAATCCACGTGGAACGCACGTTGCATTCACGTGGAATCTACAAAACCACCTGGTACCTTTGTAGATTCCACGTGGACACAACATTCCTATTTTCGTGGGAATGGCCGCTCTTAGTATAAACAAAGCAAATATGAATCAAAGAGAAGCAATCAATCTTTTCGTGCTAAGGGATTTTCGTAATAAGGGATTTTCGTGATTTTATTTGACTTACAACTTAATTAGATTACACAGCAAATAGGATACCTACATATCGGGATATGTTTCTTCCGGATGAATATTGCGTCGTAATTAAGCTTTGTGCCGATGTTTCGCAAATATTGCAGCTTGCATCATCCGGATTAGGAGCTGCGATACTGTAAAGGTCATTCTACAATACGTGTCGTAAGTTGTAAGCCGTAAGAATTGGCGAATCACAGTCGATTATTACAAAAATAATCGGCTATAATTGGTCAGTTCTTACGGCTTACAACTTACGACACGTATTGTAGAATGACCTTAAAGCGTGGCCTACAATGGCCGCAAGCAGTAAAGCCAGCGGCACACGGTGCTTGTTTTCGTACTGGATTGCTTGCTGGATGAAAATACTGCGTTCTGATTGGTACATTTCCATCCATCTTCGGAAATGTACCAATCACAATGCAATATTTTCATCCAGCAAGCAATCCAGCACGAAAACAAGCACCGTGTGCCGCTGGCTTTAGAAGAAAACGTGAACAGTAAGAAATGGACCAACTACAGTTGATTATTTTTGTCATAATCGACTGTGATTGGTTTATTTCTTACCGCTTACGCGTACTTCTTAGTGCTTAATGCCATTGTAGACCACGCTTTACAGTATCGAATGATGCAAGCTACAATGAAGTTGCTTTGCGAAACATCGACACAAAGTTGAATTACGACGCGGTATCCATCCGCGGAAGAAACACACACCCTGATTCAATGTATCAATGGCTGCGAAAGTCTAACAATTAGGATACCTACATAATCTATCTTAAATTATTTACTTTTCTGTGTATGTGTAGCATCATCTAGCGATATATGAATGGCATAGGCCGGTATTCATAGTCGGATCTTATATTTAAGACCGTCTCAAATTCATCTTCAGATGCTGTACAAATTATTTCATTGGCTACAAAGTATCTGAAGATGAACTTAAGGCGGTCTTAAATATAAAACCTGACTATGAATACCGGCCTTAGACTTCTATATTATATTATATACACTAGACCGATAACTTGTCTCTCTAACAAATCCCCTAAAAGTATGTATTAAAATTTCATTCGTATGCGCATTGCAAGGTGCC
Source organism: Harpegnathos saltator (assembly GCF_003227715.2). Lineage (NCBI taxonomy): Eukaryota > Metazoa > Arthropoda > Insecta > Hymenoptera > Formicidae > Harpegnathos > Harpegnathos saltator. The sequence goes on along the minus strand of NW_020229878.1, from coordinate 173,581 downwards.
GAAAGGGATGTAACTGCACTGTACTGCACCGTACAGACATTTTTCTCCAGAAAATGTTAATATTTATCCAATATTTAATATTTCCTCTTGCAATGTCACATTCAATAACACATTCAATGTTCACATAAATATTAAATATTGGATAAATATTAACATTTCCTGGAATAAAAACCTGTACGGTGCAGTTACATTCCTTTCGGGATCTTGTAACGCACATGTGCCCACGATTCTATGTTTTATACCAGAGACGCTTTTATACATGAAAACCAATGGAAGTTATCATTCTAGCTTATACATAAAATACGTTTACACGGCAAGGTTAATCCGGATTAGTAACAACCGTAGTTAGTGAATTCTTTGATTCGATTGGTATATTCTTTTAGATCTAAAAATATACTCTAATCGGATTCGAGACTGCACTAACTACGGTAGTTACTAAGTCGAAGTTAGAAGCCGTGTAAACGTAGTCATAGAAGCTGTGGAAGTTCGAGGAGAATGTAATTGCTAATCAATGACTACGTTTACACAGCTTCTAACTTCAGCTTAGTAACTACCGTAGTTAGTGCAGTCTCGAATCCGATTAGAGTATATTTTTAGATCTAAAAGAATATACCAATCGAATCAAAGAATTCACTAACTACGGTTGTTACTAATCCGGATTAACCTTGCCGTGTAAACGTAGTCATTGCTGATAGCATTTCATGCTTTGGGCTGCGTTACAATATTCACTGTTGACCAATAGTCAGCATTGAAAATCTATAGTATATGTGACACAAACTATATGTATCTTCAGTATTGGTAGTGAATATCGGAATGCAGCTCTCGAAAATAATGACGAAAAATAGCGCGAGTGATGACGTAACGCTGCTTTTTGGTGACGTCATTATCACAGTATATGTATAAGTAGGGAACGAACGCGCTGTAGTCATAGTATATTCTATATCCAGTAGCGACATTCTCTGGCTGTGTTCCAAAATTCACTGCCAGTACTGAATATTTAAATAAAAAGGAAGATATATATATATATATATAGGGAGAAAGAGAGCAGAAATTGTAACAGAAAGTTGGTTTTTTTAACTGCGCTACTGAACCAAGTGTAATAAATTAGAGTGAGACATATAATATATTTTCCCTGTAAGAAAGTGAGATAGATTAGATGATAATGCGGCGTATGCGCACTTCATTTTTGGCTACGCAAAATTTGGAGAATGACCCTATTATAGCTCCGTTCCGATACTCACTGTCAGCAGTGAAACTCTATAGTACGTGACACAAATTATATATTTTCAGTACTGGCAGTGAATTTCGGAACGCAGCCTGTATATACTGTGCTATTGACAAAAAGATGGTCTGCACTTTTTAGTTGCACTGCTGAAATGAGTGTAATAAGTTAGAATGAGACATAAATACCGGCCATAAATTTTACATTTAGAAAATTCCGTGAATCCCCTGCACCAAGTGAGTGGCATATCGGAGCATGCATATCGCAATTATTGAGACCCGAAGTCAAGAAATAAAGAAAAAGAATTCCATGCATTTTTTCATTTAATACAGTTTAATTATGTTATGTGTGATATAAATTGAATTAAGTGATATAATTTGTGATAAGTGTGATATAATTTGAATTAAGTTATCGGTAGTACGTATTTTAACATTTTTTCAAGTTTAAATGTTTGAAGTTACACGAAACGTTTATTAACTACGTGTACAATAGAGTGAACGTAAATTAATCCATTAATTGACAACAGAATAATTAGCTCACAAAATAAATGGAAGAAATCAAGAGACGTCGATATTGTTCATTTGAATTACAGTTTACTTACGTTCTGTTCAGATGTTTCCATGCTCCATTTTATCTTCTTCCGGCATATAATGAATAATAAAGATGGAATGATATGATTAGCACAAAAATACTCAAATCGAGCGCATAAACTTTGTTATTTATTAGAAATTAATAGATATAATACATAGTCATAATTATTGAATTTTCTAAATAAATCGTACACTTTGCATCATTTTTGGTTCACTTTATATTTAAAAAATGATGTATATTAATATTTATATTATTTATATTATTTATATTAATATATATATATATTTATAAAAAATTATTTTCAGGTCTTCTCCAACACGTATCAAGTGCATTTATTTAAAAAGAATATTTCTATCATGTATTATACTAAAAATAAAACATCAGGCTTCATCAATACACAGTAAGAAAAACAATCTTGTGATTATGAATACATATAATTAGTTGATTAATTAACATATATTTTTGTTATACTTTTTATAAGAATTGTAATAAAATTGTAAACAGTTTATCGATAAATAATGTTTTATTTAATTTTTGTATGTTTCAAAAAACCAAATTTTCTTCCATTAGTTTATATTTTTACCTAATTAAATAACTTTATCTGGATTTTTAGAGATTATACAGTACATGAGTCAGTACCAAGAATTTTAATACCAAAAGTGGATATTCCAACTAATTTACTTTCTGCAATAAAGAAAGAACATTTGATGCACAAAGTTTCAGAAAATTGTATGAACTATGTAAAATGCATTGAAAGTTTATCTAATGTAAAAACTATAGGACAAAAAGATTATTGGATTATATTCAAGATTTGTTTATACTTAGAGCAGTACCAATCAGATATAGAAATGAAAAATTACAGATTGCAAAATTATAATACTACAAAAGTTACTCCAGATCAATGTCTTGTTATAAAAATATCATCTCTGAATAGTGAGAAACCTTCGATCACATCAGATGACATTGTAATATTTTACGAAGTAGATACAAAAGAAAAATATGAAGGAACAGTTATACGGGTGGTAGGAAATGATGTGAGTGTACGTGTGGAGAATTCTGTGTAAGTTCATTATGATCTTTTAGCTTTTAATAATTACAGATACTTGATATTCATTAGTAGAGGCATTATAAAACAGATTTATATGTATTTACGCCAAATCTATTTTAGGATAAGAAAAATGCAAAAAGACAATAAAAAGTTTAATATAAGCTTCCATGGTAGCTATTGGACATTAAGATGTTGCCATTACGCATTGTCAATAGCAAGAAAATATAACATTGGTGAGATAATATATCCACAACAAACAGCAAACAATTCGTATTTGAAATAGTAAGTTTTACTATTTTATTATCTGGAAACATATTGGTGTTGATTATATTGGAGTTTCATTGTCTTAATTTTTATATATTATTATTACATATTTGTATAATTGTATATATATATTATACAGTAATAGCAATATAGACTGGATAGATACTAATGTATCAAAAAATGAGGAGCAGATGCAAGCAGTAATTAACATTTTACATAAGACAGCGTGTCCTGCGCCTTACATCATTTTTGGCCCACCAGGTACTGGCAAAACGGCAACATTGGTTGAAGCTATATGTCAGGTATGTTGTGTTAATGACTGACGTTTGGTAAAATGAGTGTTATTTCTGTTTGTCTTATATTTTCTCTCAATTATTTGAATGTAACTTAGATTGTGAAGCAAGATCCTACAAAGCACATATTGGTGTGCACGTCATCCAATGCAGCGGCTGATGAAATTACGAGCAGACTGCTCAGACATCTTCCAGCACAAATCATGTATCGAATGTATGCATCATCCAAACGATGGTAAGACACATTTGCTTTTATATATATATACACACACACACACACACATAATTTTATATAAACACTCATGGTATAATCAATATTATACAAGAATTAGAAAGGTTTATACAAAGGTTTAGAAAGGTTTATACATCCTTATGTCTTACGGTTGGTTTGCAATATTGAATATCAACTTACAATGAACATCCGCGAACTATGTGTGTCCGATTACAACGAAACGAAGATAGTACAGTTTTTTATGCCGTACAATTTTTGTTTAAAAATTTTTTCCTATCTGCAATAATTATCGAGATAGCATAAAAGGGATGAAACTTCGAGGGGCAGTTTCACCTCTTAAACCTCAGCGATTATCGATAAAAAAATGTGGGTCTCTTATTTTTGGCTATTCTACAAATATGCAAAGTTTCGTTGAAATCGGACACACAGAGTTCGCGAATGTTCCTTGTTAGTAGTGTAATAGATGGAATATAGAACATACAATATACGAAGAGATCCAAATTCTTGTAAATTAAACAGTCTTTCGTTTTTCTTTTTTTTAATTAGGGAAGATGTAAAACAGGAAATTCGAAAGTGTGCCAATTTTACAAATAGTGTACCTCACACTATTGTGTCCTTGCCAAAAACGATACTAATGTTGAAGAAAATTATTATTTCAACATTAATAACAAGTATCAGGTATATATTCGAGATATTATATTGTTTTCTGAGATACAATCAAATTTTAAGAAATAATAAAATAATTACACAATAAAAACACAATTTAAAAAATTGAGCAATTTGTCCCTAATAAAAAAAAATATAAAACTGAATATACGACTGAATAACGTAAATATGTAGAGATATATTCTAGCTGATCATACTAATAACTATTTTGAGAAAATTGTCACAATACGTTATGCATGATATCTCTTTGTTTACTATAGATTAGCTGTTATCAATTTTGAAAAAAATCATTTTTCTCACATCTTTATTGACGAAGCGGGTCAAGCAAAGGAACCAGAGATACTGATTCCACTCACTTTAGCAAAGAACAATGAAGACTCGTCAATCTATTTCCAAGCGCAAGTCGTTTTGGCAGGCGATCATCACCAATTGGGACCTGTGATCCATAGTAAAATTGTGCAAAATATCCTTGGCAAGTTTCTCCATGGCATGGCATGTGATATAATGTACGTTTCATAATCTTTTAACTATATAATATTTTAGGCATATCCATGCTGGAAAGATTGATGAACGATTGCGAGCTGTACATGAAAAAGGACGGAAAATACAATCCTAACTACGTGACTAAATTAATAAAAAATTACCGAAGCCATGAATGTATTTTACACGTGCCAAACAATCAATTTTATAATAATGAATTAGTATGTTGGGGACAGACCGATACAAGGATAGCACTTGGTTGGAAGAAGTTGCCCAATAAAAAATTTCCCATGATTTTTCAAGAAGTCCTAGGTATAGAAGAAAGAAGTTCAAAAAATAGGTTGATAATTTAAATTAAATCATATAACCTGCGTATTAAATAGCTCAAAACGTAAAATGAAATTGCCTTTCCTCGCGATAGACTTCTATGAAGTGATTTTATTATTTAATTGTACGCAATTATAAAAATGTAATATTTCCAGTGTCTTTAATGCGGCCGAAGTACATGCGGTATTGGGGTATGTACATATGTTAATGAACGCTAAATTCGAAAATTATACAATAAGCGAAAAGGACATCGGAATTGTAACGCCCTTCAAAAAGCAGCAACTGGATATTATGCATCGTTTAGCAGCAAGGGGCTGGAAGAATGTAACTGTGGGAACGGTTGAAACGTTTCAGGGACAAGAGCGAACTGTGATGATACTAACAACCGTACGATCCAAAATTTTCACACACAATGGCGAGGAGCACATCGGATTCTTATCAAATCCAAAGGTATGTTGCATTATGGCTCGTTACAAAGTACACACTGAATATATTTTTCAATTATATATTTTTCAATATAAGTCACATTTGATATTATCAAAACCGTTTACATGTTTGTTTCTTCTTCATGGCGTTTCTCTAATTGCGTTAAATTTTAATGTGCATTGCCACATATATAAATGTACTAATACAAACGCGCGCGCATCTGTATGTAAGGCCGATTTTTAATTCTTGATTTTATTATTTTTCCTTTTAGAGGTTCAATGTCGCCGTGACACGCGCTAAGGCTCTTCTGATAATAGTGGGAAACCCGGAAGTTATCTGTAAAGGTGAACACTGGATGGCACTATGGAAATATTGCGAGAAACATAATGCATGTGTGCAGTTCGATCGATGCCCGTTAAGATCGCAAATAATAGCAAAATTTAAGAAACTATATAAAAATCAAGTAAAAGACATTAGCACCGCGACTGTAATAACGAAGCCGATGTAATAACGAAGTTTCCATCTCTGACTGACGTTGTGACTGTGATATGATGGAAACCGAAATAATAAAATAATACCGAACATAATATGATATGTATATCGTTAAATAATGTATTAATGTGCCACATGAAGAAACCAACAGAGTAATTAACAGAGTAATAACGGATTTGGAATGATATTCGTAATCCGTTTATATAAATGTTTACATAATATTATCAAATAATTAATCTACCTCATAGTTGCATGGAAAACATTATTTACATTTAAAGGACAGAGAGTATTTGACTTTTCGCTGCGGTCGTCTCAGTTCGGCGAAGTCAGAAGTGAAAAAATAACTCAAAATTCTTACGCGATACTTCGAAATATAAAAATATGTCCACATAAGGTAATATTTGTGAAATACGTCGAAACATTTCACTTAGCTTCTCAGTGATAAAACGTATGATAAAGTCGCAGTTAGATAATTAATTAAAAGGTTTGTTTTCTTACGTTTTGTTTGTTTTTGTTTGTTCTGTTTCTGACTTCATCAATTAAGGTGGCCGTGGCGAGGAAGCAGGAGCTCTAAGACACAAAATTTGTTTCCGTGACAAAGACTTAAAGATCAGTTTTATGATCTTTGGCTACAGAATCTATTTTTCTAATTATTACATAACTGTAAGGCTCATGGTCTTTCGCCGCGAAATTCTTAATCGATGACGCAGAAGCGAGAAAACGCATGCCCAAATGCATGCCAAATGCATGTCATTTTCAAATAAAAAGATATTTGTATAGAAAAATATTTCAGATCGCTCGCTAGAATATACACGGCTCAAAAGAATTATGGCATAGATAATTTATTGCCGAAAATTGGCCAACTTTGACTGGCGATTACTTCGCGAAAAATTATCGTAGACTAATGATTTTCTTTTTTCAAAATGAAGCTTGAAGTCTCTACTTTATAAAAATGTATCTCGATTTTTTGCACGCGATACACCAATACCCCTGTAACCCCTGACATCTGAGGACATGTTTGGTATACTGAAAATTGCAAAATTTGACGGAATGCACGGACGTGTTTATAATATTTTTCCGGGGACGCCGTTTGCATCGTCATAAAGTTCAAATCTTCCCCTTCAATTTGAAAAAAAAAAAAAAATGAAATCGCTACAATTTTTTCTCGCAAAGTTACAGCCCTTCAAAAATATCGTTGTTTTTGACCTTCGGGCCAAGTGACCGCCGGCCGGCGGATTAATAAATGGCTGGAAATCATAGTGGAGCAACGGCAAAAGTGTTTGCTGACATACGCACGCAAGCCACGCGCGCATGTTTTTCAGCTCCTGACTCGGGTTTTGACCACAGTCAACATTCCTAGCATCGACAAACAAACTCTCTCCGTATTCTCCACGGCTCCATATGATTTCTGTTTCTTGCTCTACAATTTTTCTTGCTGTCACTGCTTTTTCTCTGCTTTCTTGCTTTTCATGACAATGCGACCACTGAGTCAAATTCAGCATGGGCAAAAATCATTGCGCTTATGGGCGAAGGTCTCTCGCAATCTTATTTATCCCAAGGCGTCTTAGGCAAGACGCCTTGGGATAAACCAAATCAGGGGTTTCTCGCATTTGGTCGCGTTACCGAGAAAGTGGACATTTACATTATTTTTGAAGGGCTGTAACTTTGTGAAAAGAAATTGTAGCGATTCCATTTTCTTTTTTTTTTTTCAAATTGAAGGGAAAGATTTGAACTTTATGACGATGCAAACGGCGTCCCCGGAAAAAAATTGTCCACGTCCGTGCATTCCGTCAAGTTTTGCAATTTTCAGTATACCAAACATGCCCTCAGATGTCAGGGGTTACAGGGGTAGGGGTGTATCGCATGCAAAAAATGGAGATACATTTTTATAAAGTAGAGACTTCAAGCTTCATTTTGAAAAAAAAAAAAAAATCATTAGTCTACAATAATTTTTCGCGAAGTCGCGAATCACCAGTCGAAGTTGGCCAATTTTCGGCAATAAATTATCTATGCTATAATTCTTTTGAGCAGTGTACTTGTAAGATATTTTGAATATTATGCTGCTTCCTTATAGGACAGTCGTAAAATGATTGTAATATAAAGTTACATAACTAAGCTATATATAGATATATATAACTGTATATATATATATATAACTATAACTAGTTAAAATATGGAATGATTATGCATGAATCAGGCCTGATATTAAGCATTTTACGATTGTTTATTAACTTTCAAGGAACACAATGTCTGGAACATTTTATTTATTTATTTAAGTATGTTTTAATGATCTGAAATATTCTTTCATATATTCAAGTATCTTTTTATTTGCAAGAACTTCTAGCGCATGATTTTTCACCTCCATTATTCAATATTGCTGTGATGACCATTCAAAAGTTTTACTATATATTGTGCTTTAATATGTACAACTAGGGAATTGTAACATATAATTCATATGAGACTTAAAAATAAGAGGTTTAAAACTTATAACTTATAGTATAGCTCTTTAATTACACAAGATATTTATTCCTTTTTGTTCATGTTTCTAAGTTATGATTTACTTTTTACATTGTGTTTTATCAACTTATCGTAATTTATTGTAATTTTATTCTATAATTTTTACTATAATCTGATCTCACTATCTGCAATTTGTAACGTGATTGATAAGAACAAAGTGCAAAATTGTTGCCTTCAGTAATGCTTTAAAAATCAGCGCGGTCAAGTATGTCAGTTTGTCCAAATAAAACAACAAATAAAACTACTCTTATAGAAAACTATTTATTTTCGCACAATTCAAAGACGTGTGTCGTTTATTCAATGTATATTACGTTAATTATTATCTCACCTAGAAAGTCTCATTACTCCAGTAGCAACTTAGCTTCGTTTCCGTTAACCTTCTTATTGTTACCGTGCTGAACCGCGAACTCGTATTTCAGACTGGCGAACAGGATGTCCGTGAGGAGAAAGATTTGCGCTATAGCGAATGCTAGCGTTACACCGAAGTAAAAGTTTGCGTTCGCCGATCTGGAATAAATCCATTGATGCCATACAGTCGGAGCGAAGACCGTGCAGAACAGCACGAAACAGCCTACGATAAATCCTTGTTGCATATCTATGATTAAAACAGATTACAAGTCAAAATCAGTCTGCAGTGCTGAGCTGTAAGAATGCTTTCATTCAAATCATCTTCACTCACGTTGAAACAAATGCTTCCAAAGCGGCAACAGAGATATATAAAAGCCGACATCTCCGATACACGGGTAGGATTTGAATATGGCAGCTATCGCTAGATACGAGAATGCTAGCAACATTGGATCGCGTCGCAATCGCAGCGCTAAAGGGACTATGTACAATAAACTGACGTTTATCTGGAATGACGCGATGAAGAGCCATCTGAAATGCTCGAACATCTCCGTGAAGAAATACCAGTACAATCCGATGTTCGGGCGTAGGTCAGGCACAGTCAGAATGAATCCAATAGTGCTCCACAGGAATGACCAACTTCCCATGATGTAGTAAGAAACGGCGAACAGCACTGCCAAGATGCTCATGAACGCGACCAGCATTATGATGATGCTAATTTTCTTGGTCTTATCACTTGCTGCATTGGCGACGTAGATAGCTGCTGGCACCATCAGCGATATGGGATAGAGTTCTTGCAGTGTCAACAGTGCTATTGACATGCAACTCCACAGTATGGAATGCCTTGTCATGGACAACAGTGCAATCGAATAGAGCAGATTGGTGAAGACTGTAGTTGTAAGGCCGACACAGTTGAGTATTATGTAAGGATTAAATAGGTAGCCTGCAGAGACATACAAGACTGATACACTGGAGGTACCTTTGTCAAGCTTATCTTCATCTTGTACTTTTTCTTCTTTTCTCCTTGTTGCCTATAATATAAAGATGTATTATTTTAATGAATGACTGTGATTAACCATTGTGATCAAATAAAACACTTAGATTAAATCTAAATGTCTAGTCTTTGTGTGTTCAATTGAATATACTCCGTTTAAAACTAACCAGCTCGATTGCGTAGTGCTTTGCGGTAATTGCAAGGCACAAGGCTGTTATCAAGTCAGTAGCGATAAACAGCAGAAAAAGTACCCACTGAGGTAAATATTTCTGCATAAGATTAAAGACATATAAGCCAATAGGAGTCTCATGAAACAGATCACCTTCGTAGGGGTCAATGCCAAAATTATACAAATAAACCCCTTCAGTTACTGAAAATTAAATGCATGAAATTATAATTACTAACGCAAAAAATTTTTTTGTTTTTGATCAATTAATCTGTTTATTAGACTAATTAATTCCTCATCTTTATATAACTTTGTAACTGGAAGAAAGTTTCAATTTTCCCTAACTGACTGAACAAATCAAAGCTGAGATAAACCAAACCCAACTGACCTCTCTTCCAAGAGTTCAAAGCAGTCGACACTTCGACGCGGTTGCTGATGATTTTTTGGTAGCCGGAATTCATCAGCAGCCATCTGATAGTGGCAGCCAGTGCGAAATTCGACAACCACTTCCTCGACATTTTATCTATCGCGGCTTTACACTACAACCGACTCATTTGTTCACTCGGCATATAACCTACAAATGAAATGGCACCGGCTTTTCGATAAACATGTTTCCTCAGGAGATGCGACCGGTTCACTGTTATCAATAAATTGATATTTTGCGGATAACCACTCCCACTTCACACTAATTCTCACTTGTGTCCATATGAGAACGGCATTGATTCGAAACCGCGATATTTCGAGGGATGATCAGACCGTTGGCCGAAAGACACCGTCAACATCGTCGATATTATTCGTCTCGAGGACGCTGCTGACACTTGCTCCGTGATGCAAAACACAAATACAATCAAAATATCGGAACGTACTCACAATATTTTTACGATTTTACTTTCGTACTGTAAAAAATATGAAAAGATATATTTATTGCCATATTTTCGCTATTGCCAATAACAAACATTTTAATGCCACTTGTGAATATCAATAATGCCGACTTCCGTTTAAAATCACATACATGAATATGAATTTCGATGAAATGTGAAAATGACAAAATCTTTTAATCAACGATGAAATTTTTCCCAGGAAAAAAAATTCAATACGTTCAGTACAATATTAATTTATAATAAAAATCATGTCAAATCGGCAAAAAATGTGGAACGCTTCACGATTTTGCGTGTCATCCTTGCGCAGGGGCCATGCTAATCTTCTCTGTATCGTTCCAATTTTAGTATATGTACTGCCGAAGCAAGTACGTTAGTACGGTTGAAAGAAATTCCTTATATACCGGATAGTACATTCAAATATACTATCGAGAAACTTGATTTTCCTTAGGAAGAGCCATCTAGTGATAAATCCGTGTATTGTCGTTACATCATAACCTCACATTTAACCTAGCCTTAAAAACAAACATGACTTATCGGCCACTGTGACATTAACAAATAAAAGTCTGAATTAATTATAATTTAATAGTTGACTCGTTTAACCAAAGATACCGGTTTTACGGTGAGAAATAATATTGTATCTTAAGTAACAATTTACCCGATCTTGTACATTTTTATTTTATATCTTAGTATGTAATAGCCGTTAGAAGTTTATTTTTTAATAAATCTTTATATCATATTATTTATTCAAATTCTCTCTGTCCTACTGATTGATTAATATCAAAGCGAACTGTTTGTTCCATATCAACTAATATTTTGTAATTTTTCATGTACAGATTGATCGGGAGCTATGCGATTAGCAGGCTGGAGATATGGCGTATTTGTTGGAAGTTTTGTAGGTCTCATAGGTTTACATTGTTATATCTCCATGATAAGACCTATGCTGAATCCTGAACCATACAGTATTTGTCAAAAAAATTATCAAATACTCAATTCAAACATATATTTTTATTCGCTTATAATTAATATTTTTCAGAAAAGATCAGAGAAGTGGCTTTCAAAGATAGACCTGTATAAATTATCCCATCAAATTAAACTGGAGAGCTGGCTATGAGACAGAGTCTAGGGTTAGTTGCATACATGCCTCTGCATCACAAATATTCTATAGTAAATAGGTATAAGAAAAAAAATTACACCGACTGTTGTACAAAATGTCTATTAATGTTCTTTGCAATTAAATGGTTAATTTTGAAAAGTACATCAGTCATAAAAAGTTTTATAGTTTGCATAGATTGTAATTTATACATAGAACATAGTTATAAGCATATTTTTTTTACAGCACAATATCATACTTTCTGTCACAAAATAATTTATATACTTTCTACTGCAAACAGTGAGTGATTGACTGCTCGAGCAATTATCACGTAGAAGAAATTTCGTTCGTTAATCGACTAGAAATTTCATTGCTAGTATACAATCTTGTAATTATGCACTATATAACACATTTATTGTACACATACGAAACATAGGCCTTGTGTTAAAAATCATTATCGTCGCAGAGATCCAGAAAGACATCAAATGCTTGTCGATTGCAATTGCCTTCTGCAGTGAATATATACTTATGGAACGTTCCATCCATGCATACAGCTGCAATTACAAAATGACAGGATGCGATATCTGCATCGCGAGTATTTTTCAAACGACATAAATACCTATCACAGAATTACGTGCGCCAAACGCACAAACACACGCGCATTCGGGTGGTACTGTGAAAGTAGCCAATGCCCATTGACTCTCAATGTAGTTACCTAGAAAGCCCATCTTTGAGAAACTGAAAATGAAAAGAAATAGTTTATACAGTACATGTTTATCTATTTGGAGAATTTATATTTACGTACGTGGATCGTCGATTTAAACGAGTGTCTTTCAGGGCGAATATGTGTACTGTTCCTTTGTCACTAGAGACACATAAAAATTCCGAATCCCTGCTGAATGTTATGCTGAAAGAGACGTAGCAAGATTAGCGCTATCAAAACAGAAAGATATCAGTAATAAATCAGTAATAATTACAGTTGGTGACAATAAATTACTAATTATTATAATAATGTAAATGGCACAGTCGGTGGAACAAAGATGGCAATACTGTTTCCTTGATGATTTTCAGGATATGTTTGATATCCGATATAAAAATTCATACTTCGAGAATTGTTAAAACCGATGAAAATTTTGAAATTGTTTAAAGAATTGAAAATTATCAAGAAACATCTTTTTGATATCAGGTGTGTTCTGAAATTCATTGAGATAAAAGTTTTACAACTTCTACTAACTGCACATTATGATACATTATAATACAAACAGTAATAACAGAGAACATTATTTACATTGCCTGATTTCATATTACCAATAAAGTGTAGCGGGATCGGCACCACGTCTCAATTCGATCAACAGATGCCTTCGTATAGAGTCCCATACTCTGACTAGGGTTCCTTGAGCAGAAGCAGTAGCAACCATGGTGCCATTCCCGTTAACCGCCAGACAGGCCAATGCACCCTGTTGTCATGAGAAAAAATATAAAGTAATTTATTATTTGTTAATTACAAAATAAATACCTGATGTGCTGCAAGAGTTACGGGAGCGCTCGAACTTCCAGCCTCAGTAGCACCAAGATCCAACAGCTGCACACTACCAAGTTTATGACCAGGAAAAGCCAGTAACTGCTTCTGTGCTGACACAAGAGTTGCTAATTCTACCAAACCTTTTGGATTGTCCCGCGTTTCCAATGTCAATAACCGCCGGGTAGGTGTGGGAAACGAAAAGACATGGATCTCTCGTTGAAGCGCCACTACCATTCTATAACAAAAAATTATATTTATATAACGAAACAATGCATTTCATATATATATATATATATATATATGTAATATATACATGTACATATGTACGTTTATAGTGTGTGTGTGTGTATGTGTGTGTGTGTGTGTGTACTACATAATGTATATATTATGTATCTATATAACATTCACATTTATGAGGATAAAACTACAGACTTTTAACTAACAACTTACTTGTCTCTTCTCAATCTAACTGCTTTGATGGGACTGGTAAAAGTAACTTCCATAACAAACTTCTTTGACAGATCATCATATATCAATACTGTATTATCGGCGAATTTAGCACGTGTTCCACCACCAACTACTGCAATCACGTTTGTTCTCCAGAGCATTTCAGCTATGACGATGCTTCCCATCAAGTCATTCTCGAAATGCGCCTTTTCAACCAGAGGTTCGACATTGTAGATTCTTAATCCAGACTCCATGCAACACATGAAACATCCTGCAAAAGTGGATTAATGAAATAATGTCAATGACATTATATATTAGTTTAGATTTTCTCTAGATAAAATCGAAGTTCACACCTTGATCCTGGTTAAACCTCAAATTGTGAATGCCTCTCATAGCAGTCATTGCGATTCACAGTGCTTTGTTCTTAATGTTATCAATATATGTTTCTGTTTAGACAGACGTGAGACATCGTCTGTAACAATAGTGAAAGATAAACAAAAAACAAACATTACAATTTTCCCGTGAAAATTCAAGTATCTTCTAACAACAAATTCAACTAAAGCTATGAAGCAAAATCCCATTTTGCACAGAGAGAATAGTTAACAGTTAAAAGATAATGTGTATGTATTATGATAAAAATCAATCTTTAACATTATTGTCAACAAAGTCGAAAGGAGAAAAGTAGGTGTTATTCAGAATGTTATTAACAACCAATTTAAAATTTATGTGAAAAATCACTTCTTTAACTAGTATAAACATTGAACCTCCACATGTTTATTATTTATAGTCAACAAGTGCTTATAATAGCACACACGATATCATACCTCCGCGCGCAGTATGTATTGTATTATTATAAATGGCTCATATCTTGAGTCTCTCTCTCTCTCTCTCTCTCTCTCTCTCTCTCTTTCTCTCTCTCTCTCTCTCTCTCTTTCCCTCTCTCTCACTCTCTCTCTCTCTCTCTCTCTCTCTCTCTCTCTCTCTCTGTCAATTCTGGCTCCGTGTCTCCGAGGTGGATACTTAAGGTGCGATCGACTAGACGCTGAAAATAATTTGAAGCGCCTAAGGGAAGCTGTGATTGGTCCGTAGGGCACTTCGAAGCGTTTGCAGCGTATAATGGATCGTGTCCTTAAGCTGCGTTCTAATATTCACTGCCAGCACTGAAAATCTATAATATTCGTGACACAAACTATGTATTTTCAGTACTAGCAGTGAATCTTGGAACACAGCCATACACTACGTTTACACAGCCTCTAACTACTTGCTGTGTAAACGTAGTTATAGACATAGACTACGTTTGCACGGCTTCTAACTTCGGCTTAGTAACTACCGTAGTTAGTGCAGTCTCGAATCCGATTAGAGTATATTTTTAGATCTAAAAGAATATACCAATCGAATCAAAGAATTCACTAACTACGGTTGTTACTAATCCGGTTTAAAGCCAGCGGCACACGGTGCTTGTTTTCGTGCTGGATTGCTTGCTGGATGAAAATATTGCGTTGTGATTGGTATATTTCCGAAGATGGATGGAAATGCACCAATCAAAACGCGGTATTTTTATCCAGCAACCAATCCAGCACGAAAACAAGCACCGTGTGCTGCTGGCTTTAACTTTGCCATGTAAAGGTAGTCATATAGAGAAAATGCGAACAGCGAATGTGAATATTTAGGCCGTGTTCCAAAATTCACTGCCAGTAAATATCTGAGATATACCTGCCTGAAAATATATAGTTTATGTCGCTCAAACTATAAAGGCTCGTCTACAATAGCTGTAAGAGTAAGGCTGTAAGGCTGTAACGTAAGCTGTCAGCGAATGAAAATATTTCATTTCGTGTCTTGCAACCTTACAGCCTTATTCTTACAGCTAATGTAGACGAGCCTTAAATTTTCAGGGCTGGCAGTGAATTTTGGAACTCTTTGGCTCGCTTTATCCTGATTGGCTAAGCTCCAATCTTGAATGGCTGCGTTCAGCAAAACAAAGTGATCAGTGAGCGCTTAGTGATTCTCGCTCCTGATTGGTAAATACTTTTGGGTCTATGAAGAATCTAAAAGAATACTCCAATCGCAGACAATAATCACTAAGCGCTCACTGATCATTTCGTTCTACTGAACGCAGCCAATCTCGCAGTATGAACGAGCTTGACGTTTTACCTGACGTCATCTGTCAATTGTGTTTCCAACATTTTGTCAGTGGCTGACAGATGACTCGTCATTCGATTTAGCCTGTAAATAATCGTTTTCGTTCGCGTGTGTGTTACATTTAATGCTCGAGCGCACACGTAGACGATTTAACATTGGCTCAGGTGGAAATGTCATTTCTTACGAATACTTGAACGTGTTAATGTCATGGCGAGTTCCGTCAACGAAATAAAGGAGTCATTCTCTGTGAGCGGTAAAGGAGGTAACCTTTGTTTCCTAATTTTTGAATCAAATTACGCTGGTAATTGCTTGATTAGCTGCAATAAATGTTAACAGCGAACTGTGTCATAAAAGTTTCCGAAAGAAATTAACAGTCACAAGTCACATTGTACGAAATATGTGTTGCACAGTTAATAACTTTCCTTGTTCATATTTGCTCAGTCGTAGGTTGCGTGGCTGCGAAGGTATCGATATCCTATGAAGATATAGCCACAAAGCTTCTCGATGAGAAGCTTCTCTTAACGGCTTTGGAATTGCACGCTGAACTATGCGAAGTTGGCAAGGAATTACCAATCCTCAGAGAATTTTTCTCAAATCCGAGCAACTTTGAAAATTCCAGTATCAAGCCAGAACCATATACATCCATGCGTATGTGTTTTATTAATTAAGATCTTAAGTAGATCTTATAGAAATTTCAGTTAATTTTAATATCTTAGAATCTAACAACTTTAATAAATTTTCTATGTATTGAGATCCACTTCTTTTTTTATTAATATGTTTTAAAGTAAACAACTTGATTGAAATCTAGAATATATGTCAATGATAAATTTATATAGAAAGTTTAATTTTATCTTTAGTTGTATCAAAATTTGTTAGCTACAATACTAGGAACAATAATATAATTATGAAATTTAAATATTAGCAAATATTGGATTTTCATAATTTATTAATTATCATTCAACTATAAAAAATACATATTACTGCTATAAGTGAAACATTATTACATATCAGCCAGGTCTTCTAGTCAGGCAACCTTGGACTCTTTGGATATGACTCGATACTCAGAAGATGGAGGTGGTGTTGATGAAAGAGTAGCTATTCTTGAATTTGAATTGCGCAAAGCTAGAGAAAATATATCTGCATTGCGTGCTAATCTAACTGTGGTAACAGGTATGTTGAAACATCTTTATGTATTGGTTCATAATGTATTTTTCATTAATACTCTATAATTAATAATGTCTTGTGGAGTTAGAAGGTATACTAAAGGCACCTGACAAGAGTTCTGAAAAGAATTTAACCACTGAACTTCCCATCAAACCACATGAGCAACGAGCATTGAATTTTCTCATCAATGAGTACTTGCTAGCGAGATCTTATAAACTCACTTCGATTACCTTCAGTGATGAGGACGAAGATCAGGATTTCGAGGATTGGCAAGATGTGGGATTAAATATCCCTAAGCCTGCAGAATTATTACAGATATATAGGGAATACATGAGAGTCAATGGACACGATAAACCACCATCTGTAAGCGTTGCTGTACAAACGGACTTTGTTGCTGATGAAATTGAGGAACAAAAAAATGAATATCAGGAAATGGTTTGTCCTACAGAATGTTTTCGTCCTATAGAATTATCAATACGCTGGTGATGTCTAAGTTTTAGATTCCTTAAAATGGAGTCCAAAATTTTATATTCTTTATAGGCAACACAGATCGAAAGATTAGAACAGCAAATGGCAGCATTGGAACAAGAGAAAGCTGCTCTTCAGGAAGTAATATCGTCATCCAATGAAAATATAATAGAAAATCCAGCTAAGGTATGTTAAATAGCATCTTGGTACCTTAAAATATGTTTATAATTGATAACAGTTTGAAAGTAAATCTAAGGAAATAGGATAAAAATTATTTTTTGTTAGTTAAATTATAATAATCTCATCACTCTAAATGAATTATAAAGGATAATGAAAAATTATCTTATTTACAGTCTGGTAGCTGTGGAACTATTCGTACTATCAATTCCAGTTCCACAACCCCTGACAAGTTTGAAATGTTAGAAGCATTACCGAGAGACACCGCTACTCAAGAACCAGAAGAAGATGACAGTGCATCTGCGGTTGTTAGTTTGGACGAAACAGACCCGGGAGACAAAGAGTGGACTAGGCTGCAGTTACCCAGAGTAAATATTATAGAGCGGTCCTCTAGAGAGGTTCTATCAACCACATCCTCCAGGTTATATATATTATTATACATATTTACGTATTATCGAGATATCTCATCGACGTAGTAAGACTTAAATCAAGGATTAACAAATGCACGGAATAAGAAAGTGTAAATATAATATAAGATAATATATAAATAAGACAAAAAACTGGTAGTATACTTTGCAAAGGAGTAAGATAGTGATTACACACACACACACACACACATACACACACACACACACACACACACACACACACACACACACACATATATATATATTTATATGTATACAAAAAAGCTACAATTATAAAATTGCCAAATTTCTCAGATCATCCAATTTCATTTGTACGTGTATTCGTAAACGTTGTAGAGATTTACCAGCCAAGTTCAAATTAGAAGTAGCGGCGCATTGCTTGGCGAATATTTCGGGATCAGTGATGCCGTCGATAGAAGAATCGTTGAAGTGCGGAGTTACTCGGGACACGTTGGTCGAGATTGTAACGTGCACCTTGCCGCGAATTGTGCCTAATATCATCCTTAACAAGCGCGAGGAGATCATACCTTTGGTCCTTAGCGCGATCCACTTGCATCCGAATTCCAGCGAGAGGGAGAAGTTGCTGCAGCTGCTGTTCAACTTGAAGAAGAGACCGCAGGAGGACGAGCGGCAAATGATATTGGCTGGTTAGTGCACTCAATATACGTGCAGGTTAATTATGTAGTAGTTATATATTATACAACATAATATTAATTCTTTAGATCTAAGAAGAAGAAACGTTTGTGTATATACTGCATATTTATAATGTGAAGAAATTATTTTAAATAGGATCACTTCATTTTTTTTATTTTTTGGCATTTTTAGGCTTAATCGTGATGGTGAAGCTGGCGGAGGAGCCGCTGGAAAGCGAGGAAATCCTGACGATCTGTTGGGAACAGAGCCAAAACAAATATCCAGAACGGAGATTATTAGCCGTTGAATGTTGCTCCGTACTCGCGTCATACACGTCGGCTTCCATCAGGAATTCGCTGATGCTATCCATGCTGCAGCAGATGTTATTGGAAGACAAGGATCCCGTTGTTCGGACTAGTGTAGTGAGAAGTCTTGCGCTGCTCATAGCTCTAATGGACGACCCTGACAAATATTTTCAAGTAAATTTAACGATTATTTCACCATCTTACATAATTACACAGACGATTTTTTTGCGGCTCTTGTAATTGCGATTGTATTGTACAATGTATCCTTTCAAATCCACACACACACACACACACACACACACGCGTGTACGTATGTCATCGCAGTGCGAAGAACTGGCGTTAACGGCGCTTCATGACACATCGTCGATGGTTGTCGAGACGGCATCGTCGGTGTTGTTGCCGGTATTGGCGCAATGGGCGTTATCCTTGAAAAGGCTACATCTGAATCTGTTGCCGCGCATAATCCTGAAAGTGAAGAACCAACTGAGACAGACGCATTCGCAAAGTTCAACGAACAAAGACTATATCGACGAGGAGAAACTAGTGCCGTCGGTGGGTATCCTGCAGTGCATCTTGCCGTATATGGTCCTGTGCGTCGCTGATACCGACGCTGTGCGATCCCGCATCGAGGACGGAACGTCGTCGAACTTGCGTGAGTTATTAGAGTAATTGAATTGTAATGTAAATTGTAAAGTGGCAGGGTGAAATTAGTGAATTGTTTGATCGACATTCGCGCTTTGGGATGATGATTTTTGCAGTGAAAAATTTTATCAAGTGGGTTACAAAACTGGATGAGTTCGACATAATTAATTATGAGACATAATTAATTGTGAGAGGAAACGAATGTCGAATTGATTCGAAGATCTTTCTTTTCAAATTCGCATTTTTAAATTATCTGAGAATTGTAAGATTAAAAGTCGGACAAACAAAATCGGATAGAAGAAGTCGTGAAGTAATTCCAAGGATTGTAAAAGATGTCAGAATTTTGAAATCCACGACAACGTACCGAATTTAAAATAAGATTTAAGAATAGGAGTTTATAAAGATTGCAGGAGTTTCGAAGACTCGAGAAAGCTTGGAGTCGAGAATATTGCATTAGATTTTGCACGAAGCTTATAAGCTCGCACAAAAACAAAAACACAAAAGTTTTCTAGAAAACTTTGTGGTGCAGCCGAGGAATTTCTGGAGTTGTGTCACTCCAACATCGTCGACCCGAGGGTATTCTACGAGGGTCCGGTCAATGTCGGCATTCTCCTGAACACATTTTTCTCCAAATCCTGGGAGGATATGTCCTGGCCGGAGTTAGAGTGGTTTACAACAAAATTGTAATTATGTCATTCTTTACTAGTTACTAGTAACGATGTATCTCGTCGATGTAAGTTCGTCTCGTGAGCACATTTTTGGCGCCATAATTATGCAGTGAACACCGCGCTGCAGTGATCACAAACGAAAATCACGATCACAGTCCACAGTCAAAATTGAGTGTCTCCGGATGACTTTGGCCGCTCTGAAATTTCAAGCGATTACTTTCGGAATGTATGTTTCTCTTTTGCAGTGTTTTCGACGTCTTGGAAATGGTGAAATCCGTGGACGCGGCACACGAGAACGTTTTAAAGACGCTTCTTACGTACATTTACTCGTTGTGCATAGGCTTTGGCAAATATATTACGCGATCTAAGGTAAATATATGATTCTACAACATTAAACATATTCGTTGGATCATGTCTATGATGTCTAGATTGTTTGATTTCATTCATCGTTATGTTCAGAGCTTTCTTGTTCTGTACTTTCAAAGACTCTTAGATTTCGAAATATTTGGTTTCGAATTTTTATTCGAATTTTATTCGAATCTATTCTTTTATTCGACTTTTATTTCGAGTTCTTATTTATATATAAGTAATAATTAGGAGACTTTTATAAATATTATTTCTCCCAGATACAAGCGGCGTTTTTCCCGGAAGTGTCAGAGCTTGAGCAGCAGTTGACAGCGTTATCGGTAGACAAGAAGAGCATGAGTTTCACATTGATCCCGAGTTACTTGGTGATTCTGAGCACTCTCGATCCCGCGGAGCTGATCAATTATTTCAAACAGTTCCTTGTGATCTTGTCCATAAGCGGTACCAATATATCCTGGCTGCACGTCGCCGCCTGTGAGGAGCACGTGCTTGTTGGTTTATGGGATGGTTTGTGCGATATTTTTTCATTTTTTCGTTATCAATATTGTCATCAGTGATCTGTAGCAAGATTTGTAGTGAAATCGCAGTAGATTTGCAGAATGATTTTTGTATAAAAGTTGGAAAGTAACAACTCGACGTAAAAAGTACATATATATATATATATATATATATAGAATAGGAAGTATATATAATAAGACCATGAAACATTCCTTGAGATATAAAAATTAAGATAACAATTCGTATCGATAAATCCACTTTCTGTTTAAATTTTTATCGTACTTATATTTTCTTCAGGATGTGACACATACTTTCGGAATTACGCCGAAATAGCAAACCCCTCATACGTGTTCTCATTTCGTATTTCTACTCACAGGTGTGGTGCACCCGCGATCCAGCGTGAGATCCGCGACGGCGGCGTTATTCGGCTCCATCGTAGCTCATGTCTCGGATCGACTCGCGAGCACGAGGGTTGTACCAGCCATTGTGACATTAGCCAGCGATCTCGAAGTGTGAGAGAATCTTCTCTACTCATATGCATGCATATGTATCTAATATATCACTCCCCCACGTACGACTTTTTCAAAAATTACAATCACTCCGATATCGTTAAGTATTCACAAACAACGAGCCGGGGCGGGGGGGGGGGTTCCGCCGCCGCCGCCGCCGCCGCCGCGCCGTCGCCGTCGCCTTCCCTCCCATCCCCCCGTCTGTCTACCGTCTGAGATATTATTTCTCTCGACATCGATTCATTCTCCGTACAATGTTGTGCAACGAGCAAATAAATGTTTCTAGTGGCGTGCGTTACGCAGCAATTCTGTCATTGGGCCGTGTAATAACAGAGTGCAAAGTGAGAGAAGCCCGCGACAAGGCTCGATTGACATTGGAGACGATCGCGAAGGACCCCCAGGGACTTTCTCAGATTCTGGCAACTTCGTTGGTGTCTACGTTCGCGTTTATCGCGCCCAACTGCCCGCAGAATTATATAGAGGATAGTAAGTTACTCTGTGAAACATATATTTCTCGCATGTGTGGAACGATAAGCGCAGAATTTCTCTCTCGCACGTACACGTGCACGCATATGCACACATAATATCTCAACGACATATTACTCGTGTATTTTTGCTCAAAAATTATTCATGATTTCTCCGCATCGCTCCGCACCGTTAGGTAAGCTTCACGTTTATTTAATTATTACACCATACCGAGTTGTTGCTTTTACAATTGCAGTAATAGCGACGCAATTATCGGCAATCGCTGCGTTCGCGCTTCAGCAAAGTCGCAAAATCGAGCTGGTGAGCGCGTTGGTGGAAGCGTACTCGGTGTTGGTTTACTGTCCGTTAAGTAGCCAATGCGTTTCCGGGGTGGTGGTGCCGGGACTGCGGCACCTCGAGACACTGGTGAATCAATGCCTGCCTCAGCAGAGGGACGCGGTGCGATCGCTACTCAGGGAAGTAGAGTCCAGACAAGACGTCGCGAGGCCGATTGAGAGGTATCGTACACGAAATTTATTATCGTCACGAATATCTTATTGATCATGTTATTATAATTTATTATAACACACGTACGCGCGCACGTGTGTGTAAATGTATGTTGAAATGTGTATAAGTGTATATTTATATATTTATAATTATGTCATAAATCGAAATATAATACGCGCAACAAAGGACGTTCGGCTCCTTGTGACACTGATTTCGACTGTCGACAGGACACTTTCAATGAGTTCCGGGCTTTCTCTGTCCATGGCGACGGTGAACGTCGGCCAGGGCGTCGAGGACATGCGCCAGAGGATGAGCAAGATTTTCCAACAGAAAACCGGATCACCCAGCATGTCAAGCATCTTTCGCAAAAAATAAACTCTTTACGTCGTAACGGTAGATTAAGAAAATTGATCTAAATTATTATTCTACACGCGTCACGAGTGTGTCTCGTCGATCTCTCGTACAAAGATCAACGAGAGACCAATCACACGAGGTTATTGTTACGACGTGAATGTTGTTTTAAAGGAATGTTAACTTATTTTTTTATCGTGCTCTAGCTAGTAAGTAATGTGTAAATTATTTTGTTTAAATGACAGAACAATACTACGGACGCTACGGACAAATGAAGAATGTGAATTTTTACATTTCGTAAAAGTCGATGTCGACAGCGTGTCAATCTATCATTTGTTCTTTTTTTTTTCACATGCGCAACATGTTCAGCATGTTTTCCCCTTCAGCAAATTCACCCTTTTTCGACGATTCCCGATCGTGACACGAATTTGTGCATTAAGAGAAAAACAGAAAAAAAGATTTTTCAAAAGAATGCAGCGTTTAACAGTAATTAATGTTTAATTTTGAAATCTGTTACTTTACATAGTAATAAACAAACGTCATATTCATATCGTATGTCATATCATATATATATATATCGCATATCATATATATTTATATATAATACACAAGTGTTTTCCTCGTAAAGTAGTTACAAAATCAGACTTTCTAGGAATACACATCCTGTTGCTTTTGTCTTGCTCTCATTTCGGTTCTGCTTCTTCGTTTCTTACTTTTTTGTTTGGTTTCATTATTTTTTTTGTATAATCACAGTTTATATACCGATGCATTAACGAAACGTCGTTATTGTATGTTTTCTCTTTTTTCTTCTTTCTTTCACTCGGACGATCGATCAATTGTGACACGATCGTCGTTGTGTCGCGGGAACGGGGCAAATTCGCACAACGTAATATTCACATTACTCTATGGGCATTACTACCATCGGGCATCGCGGTCGAGGTACGGCCATTGAGATGCGTGGTCGTGTTTCGCTGTTGTCTATTACCTTCTACGTGGTGTAACTTTCGAAAAATCCTGTTGCGCGACGTCGACGATATATAAGAAACTTTTCAGGATTATTACTTCGTGTAAAAGGAGCCTGATCTCAGAAACGGTAATAATGTGGAGGAAGAAGATGCGTGAGGATCCGCAAAACGATCTCGGTTGCGATTTTCCATATGACGTCGTCCTCCAAAAATTAGTTATTTAACTAATCGGCAAGAATCGCAGAGAGCCGCATAAGTAGCGTATAAAGCTGTACGTTAAATTAAGATTAGATTAACGGATAAGGTACTTTTTTTGTAATGTCCCATTATTTCTCTCATCTTTTGTTTTTCCTTCTTTCGTGCTATATCTCATCGTTACATTCCCCCTCGTTCGCTCATTCAGCGTATCTGTGTAATATCGTAAATCTCAAATCCTCAAACTATCTGCGGATTTTCGTTAAATTACCGCGACTAAAATTATACTGCGCTTTCTCACTTCATGTATATGTACACGTGTAATATCTAAAAAAAGAACAAAAAAATGAGACGCGCCGCGTATATACAAAAAATGAAAAAAAGGCACATATGGAAAACCAAAAAACCCGTGTTAATTCAAAAAAGAAAATTGAACGAGGTCGTTTGTAAATCGCTAAAGTCGCGTGTGCTTTGTATCTGTCTGCTTTGTACTGCTGTATGTGTGTGTGTGTGTGTACGCACGTGATGTATATTGTGTGTGTGTGTGTCATTTTGTGACAAGGCGCGCGATATACGAATCGCTATTCTTTTCTTTTCGTAAATTTTATACAGGACCCACGGCGCGAGAGTTACAAAGTTGCGAATCGAGATCGCACGACACAGCTATGAATGTCTTACACGGATCGCAAATCGTAAAATCGCGAATTACATCACATACACGTATGTAATTAATGCTTATAGAGCCTAAATTGCTCCATGCTTATTATTATCATTATTACTATTATCGTTATTATTATTATTAGTAGTAGTAGTAATAGTAGTAGTAGTAGTAGTAGTAGTAGCAGTAGTAGTAATAGCAGTAGTAGTAGTAGTAGTAGTAGTAGTAGTAGTAGTAGTAGTAGTAGTAGTAGTAGTAGTAGTAGTGATGGTGGTGGTGGTGGTGGTGGTGGTGGTGATGGTGGTGATGGTGGTGGTGGTGGTGGTGGTGGTGGTGGTGGTGGTGGTGGTGGTGGTGGTGGTGGTGGTGGTGGTGGTGATGGTGGTGGTGGTGGTGGTGATAATAGTAGTAGTAGTGGTAGTGCTGATGATGGTAGTAATGATGGTAATGGTGGTTGTGGTAATAATGGTGATGTTTTTGGTGGTGGTAGAGTCGTAGTATTAGTAGTATTAATAGTAGTAGCAGTAGCAGCAATAGTAATAGTAGTAGGAATAGTGGTAATAGTATAATAGTAATAGTGGTGGTGGTGGTGGTGGTGGTGGTGGTGGTGGTGGTGGTGGTGGTGATGGTGGTGGTGGTAGTAGTAGTAGTAGTAGTAGTAGTAGTAGTAGTAGTAGTAGTAGTAGTAGTAGTAGTGGTAGTAGTAGTAGTAGTAGTAGTAGTAGTAGTAGTAGTATTATTAGTGTTGATAGTGGTGGTGGTGGTGGTAGTAATATATATGTATATATAATATATATACATTGAATATATTTACTACATCATTGGAGAGCGGTAGCGAAACGAGACTGTGTCTCGGAAATTCCGTGCAAGTTTGGTTTGCCGAAAAGGAAAAAGAAAAAATATATATATAAAAAAAATATATGTATATATATATATATATATCTCGCTTTATATCGTAACAAAATGCCTTTTGTAAGACTCGCCTAGGAGCAGCACGTGAGCGAATTGAGTACGATCCAATTGCTCCATGATCCGGTGCGTCGCATTCGCCGAAGATTGACGTTCGATCGCTCTAACATTTGGTCTAGGCATCTAAGAAAATTCCACTTCTCTCAGATACACATCGGATATTACATCGAGAAAAGCCAAGTGTACGGGGGCATTTTCACGGACGAGATTTACGAGTGATTTCGAGAAAATCGCGAAAGATGTTTCTGGCATCGCTATATTTTCTTTGCAATTTCGTGATCGCACCGATTTTGCGAGCTGATTTATGTTAAAATCCTTTAATTTCTACGCAACAACATTACATCGTTTTTGAATTTATTTTAAGTGTTTTGATCGCGTGTATATATATATATATATTTTTTTTTAGAGTTACATGTATGTATATATATATATATATATTTTATTTTTTAATATTAAATATTTGAATTTTTGACACTTCTTGTCCTTCGGTGTAAACATATTGAATTTTGACGTTAAAAGCGAAAAGTCGTGTATGATTTTTATAATTTACGCGTGAACTTCATCTTTTTCATGTCATAGTCTAACATAAGTCAAGAGCCTCGTATTTCTAGCCTTTTAATACGGTGGTACTAGATTTTGTGTGATTGCGAGAAACTATAGTATTTATACAATACTCTATTCTCTATTCGATAATATATTTTTGTTTACACAATGCTCTACATATATCCTCGTTATATATTGGAACCGTAAATTTTGGGAATCTCGGATCTCTTAGTTCCAATTATCCGCTATATAAATCGTACGCGTTTCAATGTTCAATAATAAAAATGACAAGGAGATCCAAGAGGACACAAACTGATCCAAGAATATGAAAAACCATCTGACGATCAACACTCCACAACTCGCAAAGTCAACTCTGCAGACTCGAGAAAACTGCAAGAAACCAAGAAAACATCTTTCAAGCGCGATTATCTGAGAGTTAATTTTTACGTATCCGATATATCGTTTATTTGATTTATTCAACTCAATTTTAACAAAAACAACTGACAATCCTATTTGAAACGCCCTGTTTTCTCTGTTGTGTGTACGTGTATATGTTACGTGCGTGTGTATATACGTCTGGTGTGTGTCTTTCCGTGTGTGTGTTGTGTGTGTGTGTGTGTGTGTATATATATGTATGTGTACAATAGGACAAATGAAAAGGCAGCATCAATAAGTTCAAAGTATAGCGGTATACACGTCGACACAACACATTATTTTGGATGCACCCTGTTCACAGGAGGTCGTTTCCTCGTCTTTTCTCTGCTTTTTCTCCCCTTTTTGCATTATATTTCGTCAACCCGAGCTCGCGCGCGCGCACACGTATAATCATTAACAAATATATCATATATGCGCTCAGGCACACACGCACACACACACACACACACGCGTGCGCACGCGTACACACGCACACCCTTGTTTTTTTTTCGTTCTTTCTTTTTTCGCTATGTGTTATGTATGTATATATGTCGTTGTGTATGTGTATGCACACACACACACACACACACACACACACACACACACACACACACACGTGTGTGTGTGTGTAGGTACATATATTCGCGTTGTTATTAACACCTAAAGCCAAGCATTTCTGCTTATAATAATAAAATAATGACGATAATCATATAATAGAGCAATTAATAGTTATTAATATTAATATTGATAAATCGGTAATCATAATATACAACACACTCGAGGCACTTAAATGCGTGCTCAATTAATCGTCCCGATTTTCGCAGCACTAGCTCCGACCCAAATTGGTTGGTATACTCTCTTTTTTTTTTCTTTCTTTCATTCGTTTTCTTTTTTTTCTTTTTTAATCGTTCATACATAACGTCTTCTCACACCTTTCTTGCCGAATCAAAGCGTAATCCTAGGGCTCTTAATCGTCTTAAACACGCCTCGTTAGTCGAAAAGGATCAATAAGTAAGAAAGTAAGATCCGATTCGCGCGGCGAAAGATCGAAGAGTCTGGGCGGTTTCACTTAAAACAGAGGGGCGGGGACGGGGGCGTGGGGGAGGGCGACGCGTCGATGAGTTTCACGAGGAGAGACCGGAAGTGGCTTGAAGTTTGGACGACGCTCCGCGACTCGCATCTGCGAATGCGTCCACGATAACCGCTGAGACGGAGACGGTCGTTTTTCGGTATTTGCTGTGTTTCAGTCGGCAGGCGCGCGCGCGCGACTGCAGCGAACGGGATGGAAGAGCACGAGATTTCGGTGTGAAAGATCGGAGAGAGCAAAGGAACGCGCTTTATTATACATCGAATGCGTCCGCCCGGAAACGAGGGAGGGGGTCTCCTGAGGGTTCGTCAACAAACGAGAAACTGAAACCGCCTCTCGAAGACCCCCCTCCTCCCAGTCACGTGTCCACAGGACACGGGCGGAGAATCGGTGGCGAAAAATTGCGACGACCGAGTCGCGAGGGGTTTTCAAACGTTCCCGCTCGATCGTCGCGCGATTTCCTCTTTCTTTCTGTTTCGTCCTTTTTGCCACCTATGGACAACGGAGAACGTGAAAGGACCGAAGAGACGAAGGGAATGGAATTGCCTGCCGAAACAACGCACGGACGCTAAAAGACGTCTCGTCTCGGGCTAATGTTTCATCTGTCTCGCACGACGAGTTTTCGCACATGGAGCCCGTTGGCTCTCGCAGGGAGAACCTCAGGAGTCCCGAGGTGATCTCGTCTCACCCTTGGCGCTCCGGCGACTCTCCGTCGGACAAATCAAAGATTAGTCTAAGGAAGGCTTCGGGTTCTTCAGACCGGCCGGGCTTGAGCCGCGAAGGATCACGAAGGCGGGAGCCGCAGAGCGCGACGACTCACGGAAGGGCTCCCGCGAGTCCTGGTGCTCGGCGTTCGAATCGAGAGTTCGCCTTAAACTGGCGAAGTTCGGCCCAACGTAGACTCGGCGAATCGAGGAGTGATCGTGATCAATGGCACAAACGCCTACGCGAACAACGTAAATTACCGTGATAATCGTAACGTAAATGTATACATCTCTTTCATGGCGATTGATACGCGATATGCGTAACATAAATGTGTCCACGAGAGACCTCCGGTAACTCTCTTTCTCTTGGGAAGAGAAAAAGATTATAACGATAAGTGACGACGAGAGACAACTCGCGACGAGAGAAAGGAAATATAAACTACCACACCTGCTCAAAATTATCTCTAAGAAAAGAAAAAATAAAAAAAAAGAAAAGAAAAAAAAAAACAATTGGATTCGGATCCGATACTCGCGAATATTCGCAGGATTACTCCTCGATCTCGTCGTCTTCGTCTTGGTTTTCGCTAGAGCACCGTCGTTTTCCTCCGCGGCAACATCCTCTCCACACGCGTGTGTGTGTGTGTGTGTGTGTGTGTGCTCACTCGCAAACTCGAATTTGCGTCTTTCCCTACTCCTTTCCTTTCTCCTCCCTCATCGTCGTTATCGTTACACATCATCGCCAACCATCGTTTACGAGATTCGCAATCTCTTCGTTCTCCGATTATCCTGATATTTTCTCCAAGGGATCGGGCGAACGTTTGTGAAAGGAGGAAAATTTTAAGGGATGGGGAGGAGAAGGGATTCCACCACTTTTCACATGGCGAGAGTCTCGATTCGGTGCCAAGTCTGCTTCGTTGCATTATCTCGGGAGATTTCGTCATGCGATGTGTTCTTCCTTTCTTTCTCTCTCTCTCTCTCTCTCTCTGTCTATTTTTCTTTTTTCGTTTGGCACAAATATATGTATACATATAAACACGTTTTTCTTTCCCAGTTACATTGCGGTCCTGTGCGTGAAGGAGGAGCAAGGAAAAGGGTCCTCTTCCTTTTAAAAGATTAATTATCTTATCTCTCTTAACGTTTTTACAAGCTAACAAATATGTACCTCCAAAATCACAGAACCAAAAGCGATATTATATAACAATATTCTCTCCCTTTTGCGCGATGTGTACCGGGTGATCGGGAAGCCACGCAACCGGATCCGTGCATCATCGATAAAAAGCTCGCATACAGAAAGTATGCGATATCAGTTTTACGTGTAACACGTTTCTCGTCTGCATGTATGTTCGAATTTCGGCTCTCTCTTCTCTCTTCTCTTCTCTCTCTCTCTCTCTCTCTCTCTCTCTCTCTCTCTCTCTCTCTCTCTCTCTCGATATTGATTAGTGTTAAACGTCAGCTTTATACGACCCACAGCGATCAGTGTAGAATTATTGAATTCCGAGCGATCATGTATCTCGTATATATACATGTGTGTGTGTGTGTGTGTCTATATATATATATATATATATATATATATATATATATATATATATGGTCATGTACAATATATCGCATATTTGAACTTTTAGATTCATAGATCCTTAGATCTATACATACTCATTAGCTCAGAGTCCTTAACTTACCAATTACCGACGAAATCTTAAAACTAAAGCTTGGCTTATTAGATACTCGAAGCTGCATATTCATATCGAAGCTCGTAGGACTTTTAAATCGATAAATCGTCACTAAGTCTCGCGCCTCGTAAAGCTTCATTATCAATTCCCAACAAAGGATTCACTCGAGTTCGTGAATTCCCGGGTTAATGAATCTCATACATCCTCCTATACCTCGAATGGAGTAGAATTGAAGGTATTCGATGCTTTACGCGCTATTACTTTCCGGATGACAATTCCGACCGCGAATGCTTCGATATCCATGAAGTCTCTCTCAAGCCTTTATAAAAATCCTCTCGTATCCTTGAATCATATAAACTACGATCGACGAATTGCGTAAACGCAAAACGTTCAGATATAACTCGCATCGACCGACACCGGCAATATATATCAATTGCGCATCTGCCGCAGCATACGCGTCTCGCTTCACGGGACTCTCCGATCACCCTGTATTAATTAACAGCGTCGCCGGCGAATGCGTTGCTAGAAGTGCGCGGCGAGTCTCTCACGCGTCCACCCGAGCGCGCACACACAAACAGAGCGCACATTATACGCATGTCATAACACACACACACGCACACTTACCCACACACACAACCGCATACATTCTCTCTCTCTCTCTCTCTCTCTCTCTCTCCCCTCCCCTCCCCCTCATCTCTCCCTCTCTTTCTTAATCAATCCGTCAATCGATCGTTGATCGTAGGCGAGACGTCACTGTACAATGTAAAAAGTTCTTTTTTCCGCGCCCACAGCGCGTGACGGCTTATCCGAAAAGAGCGCCGGGGATAAAGATGAAGAGGATGGTAGTGAAAGCAGCGGCGAACTCCGGGCTCCGGGCTCCGATATCCGTGTGATCCGACCCCGAGGAAATGACGATGATGTAGTAGCACAACGGCTAAATATCGTTGTTACCTCGTCGTCGCGTGGTAACATCCGCAGAGGCATCTTGTTTCGCGATATCTAAAGCCAAGCCCGCCGCGCGTCTTCCTGTCGTCACCTTCAAAAAACAGCAAGTGGACAGAATGTATATGTAAGTGGCAATTTTGTAGAGACGAATTTTGCGAAGAAAAGAGGTGATACTTTATCGTCAAGCGGTGTACGTAACGATTCTCTCTACGTAACGGTATGGCCAACTATTTATGTCATGTTTATTCGATGATCTCTATAAACTTCTCGAAGTGAGATTTCGCTCGAAGCGACAGCGAAGATGCCGTCGCATGGAGTCGTAAGAAAGTGAACGTCTCATTCGAACTTGGAGCAGCTTCTTTACTTATACGAGTGAATGTCGCGCCCAATTAAAGTCCGTTTTTCCTTATGATGGTTGGATACGTGAAAGACTCACTCGTTCAATTTTGAATGGAAATATTAATCCGACGATGCAGAGTGGGAGACATCCCTCTATGTAAGCGAAAAGTCACTTGAAGAAATTTATAGAAGACGCTTCTCGAAGAATCGACATTTTATGACACCACCCGGTTTAGAAATTTGAGAATGCGATGAAGAGAAAACTTATTTTGGAGTTCTAGAGACTTGAGATGTGGTTCAGCACAAAATACGTGCTGCTGTACCCAAATGTTTTACCGGGTTATTTTTTCCTGCAGAATATTCGAGATACGTCCCATCATTATCGTGTCTGTCTCTTTACCTTTAATTAAAAGACACTCTTGAACTAATTAGAATTAATTTCTCTCTGATGTTCTATCACAAAACACATCTTACACCGCATCATTTCAGAGTTTTATTGAATTCATCACATTATTAAATCTATTATATGAGATAAAATTACAAACTGAATATTTTGTAGTGTGTATAGCAATTTTGTAGGAAAAAAAAAAGAGAAAAAAAAAAGAGGAGAAAGTGGAAAAAGAAGCTTGTATACGTTTCAAGGAAGAGGATACTCACATGTCGCTTTTAAACGTTTCTGTCCCTCTCATCCATTTTGTGTTTTGTACAAGGTAGCTCGCGGCAATGTTGCGCTACTTGGGCATAGCTCGGCCTTGTAAGATCCTGCGGTAGAAAAAATATTAATTAATTTTCCGAATGCAAATATAGCTTGAGATACTGGTTGCCAGGTATAATGCAAAATACGCTGCAGATAGAACGCAAAATTCCAAGTCAAACTTCACAGAAGCACTTAAAGTATCTTTGAAATTTCATCAAGTCGCCTTCAGGATTTTAAGGCCTGTTAATTGTATTTGCTGGATGCTTCGAAAATTAGAGGAAGCGTATAATGTAATTCAATATTTGTAACTACAAGAGAGACTCTTGATAACATTAATCTTCCCTAACATCAACTCTTCCGCCATCCTTGTACGATAACAAAATTTCTGTAGAATCTTTAGATCTTAAAATTCTTGGATTTTCAGATCTAGATACACACACACACACTCGTAAGTCTGCACTTCTAGTTAAAATGTTGATTAATCAAAGATTTTTTTTTTTGACAAAGTCCATCACAGTAGAATACTCACTATAGGGAAGGTAGAGGCCACTCCAGTTTGCGATTGGGAGTTGAGTGAGGCAGTAGGAGAAGGAACGACGACGACGACGTTGTTACAATCGCACCTGGTCACCTGCTCGGCCTCGTCTGTCACCACCGCCGCCGCCGCCGCTGCCGCTGCCGCTGCCGCCGTCGCCGCCGCCGCCGCCACCGCCGCCGCTGTCGCTACCGCCGCAGGTGCTGTCGTCGTAGCTGCTGTTGTAGTTGCCGTCACCGACGTCACCACTGCCGGCATGTGCGCGTTCGCATCTACAGCGTCGTCCACACCGTTCACCATGTTCGAGTCGTCAGTCTTTATCGATCTGTCAGCGGTGCATTGTCAGTAGTAAGGGACTAACACATGCTTACTTAATAATCCTTGGATCCTTAGATATCCTGCGATGGATCTCTCGGATCCTTAGAAATACAAACATACGACCCACGCATCCTCGGACAGCCTTGCCCTCGGACACGGGTACACAACCGGATGT
Organism: Harpegnathos saltator; assembly: GCF_003227715.2. Taxonomy (NCBI): domain Eukaryota; kingdom Metazoa; phylum Arthropoda; class Insecta; order Hymenoptera; family Formicidae; genus Harpegnathos; species Harpegnathos saltator. Next base: position 140,044 of record NW_020229878.1, on the reverse strand, counting down.
GCATTTGTTGCAATATGCAACTTGTACAGATATCGAAAATTCACATACGTGCTTCCGTATAACGCGAGATTTCCTCTTTGGAAGATTTTTATATCCTTAGATCCTCGGACAGGGCTAAGACCGCGTGTGTCCGTTCGAGAGCATGCGCGCGTAATCGTGGGAAGAAATTCGCACAGAAATTTACATCATCGTCATCCAATGCTCGCACTGCGACCATTAATGATAGATATACTGGTTATTAACAAAAGTTTACACGTGTTTACACGGTGGAAGATGTGATCTTGACGGTTAAACAGAACTATCGGATATCTAATAACGTCACTATAAGCGCGACGACATTACGACTCACAACGAGCACCATCATACTAAATCGCATACTAAATGCACACTCTAGTGACCGTTCTATCCCGCGCACCGAGTGTGTCACAACTTCGTTCATGCACAATCAAGAGGCTAGTTACTGTGGACGATTTCCGGTCAAGCGTGTCAGCAATATCCCTGGGAACATGGAGGATTCCGAAAAAGATTCAATCGTCTCGTCGGAAAATTAGTTCGAATCGTCAATCGCAGAATTCGAGTATCCCGCCGTCTGACCAATCTTTGATACAATATTCTCGGCGTCACAGCAAACGACGACACATGCAACGGAAAAAAAAATTTTTTTTTTTTTGCGAGGAGCAAGTCCGATCGGCCACCACTTTCGTTAATGACACAGCAGGAGAAGTACATCAAGTCTAATTCGCAGGAGAACCGCCTGATGTTGAACGATTGAGGGATGCGCATAAAAGGAGGATTTTTGCAATATCGCAAGACACGATTAACAAACATCAGTATACACAATGTTTATTAACTTCTAGTTTATCGCTGACAATGCAACTGTAGTCATTACCAAAGTAATCAGGCGCTATACCGAGGCCGTGTGTGTGTACGTCTTCGTTCTTCCGTTCTTCCGTTCTTTTTAATATTTATTTTGCAGTCACGTGACGCGAAAATTATAACTTAACTAGTAGCGTTAGAATTATGAGCTAGAGAGAAACTTCTTCATCAAAATGCCTTTAAGAGTAACTTGAAACCAAACAATTAATAATAATAATAATAATAATAATAATAATAATAATAACAACCATAATATTAAAAATTTATAATGACGGTAGTCATATATATATATACATATATATATATATATATATATATGTATATATGTATACATAATCAAATAATAATTATCATAATGATTATAATATATTAGAGAACCCTGAAATATATATAAATGTTTTATCATATATATCCTTATTTATCTTCTTATTGTTCAGTGGCCGCAACAATACAGGCAAGAAGAAGAGGATCATTGTAGCATAACAATACCGCATACCTCTCCCCCCCTCTCCTCCCGCTCACAAATAGCGCCTTTAAGAGCGCCTGCTCAACGCGTTAGCAATGGCTTTGTTTAACGCTGAATCCGACGGAAAGTATGCGGTATATTATATTTGTATCGAGAAAGAGACGTTTTTTTTGTTTTTAGATCTTCCGATCATTGAACGCTTGGATCTTTACATGCCTACGATTCCCTGGATCAGATATTCTCAGAGGAATTTGGGATATTCTTGCCTCAGAGACAATCCGGAATCCGTGAGAGACTTAGACTCCTTTTCGCTCCGCGTGTAAATCTTTCTATGAAAGTCAGGATTTCTTCAAATCTTTCGGCGCTTTCTGAAATTCTTTGAAAAACCCTGCAGTCCAAATTTCTACGAATGTGAATGTGAGACGTATGAGACGAGGCGAGAGAATAAAAGATGTCGATATTCAAAAGTTTTCAATGTATCCAGAAAAGAGAATTTTTTCTCGACAAATCAAACAAGTATTTGAAGATTTTATAAGTAATTGTTGTTGTATAAGACGATCTACAGATCCAAGAATTCCGATTCAAAATTCCGCGATTCCTGAATGTCCGATTTTATGGAAATAGTTATGTTGCAGTTATCCAGCGATTCAATGATCCAAGAATGAAAGAATCTACATGCTCAAGGACTAAGCGTCTAAAAACCCACGATACCGCAAACTTAAATCCTTATTTACACACCAGATTTATACAGCATGCTTATGGAATCTTTGCGGAAAAAAAGAAGATATCTAGGTGACTTTTATATAAAATCGAAAAGAAGGGAAAAAACAGAGTTTCTGGAATCTCGAAATCAAGAAAGGCACAATAGCGATGACAATATCGACAAAAACTTATGGCAAATCATAACAATTGCAAGTACCTCTAATTAATTTGTCAATTAATTAGAGACAGTGGCGAAGGTCTCGCGCACGGTCAAGGATCTAACAACTTCTTCCAGATTCAAGAAGGCGTCGATGTTCTAAGGATTCCGATGGACAAGGACGAGACACCATCTCTGCGTGAGCATTCTCGCGTAGGGAATAATATAATCGAAAAGTATCGTTCCAAATCCCGGAAATTGCAGACGAAAGATTCAGATCCCGATGTTAATTGCTAACATCGAGTCACGCGTTCTTAGATCCTTGGGTTTCTAAAAATAGTTGTCACAAGCGTGACAAGTTATGTACGCAATCAACAAAGAGTGGCGAGAATATAGGCTGATAAAAGATTACTCCGGTAACTCAGAGGACACTAATAATTTTAGTCGTCATTTTTTTTACTCGAAAGCGTCTACGTAATGATGGAAAGAAAGCTTCGATTCTTGTGTCTTTCCGACAACAAGAGTAAGATGAAAAAAAAAAAGTTAAAAAAAAAAAACAAAAAGCTTATCTCTCTTTCTTTTCTACACAGGTAACAGATCGATAGACGGCGTACGATCGATCAAAATCCGGTATCTTCGAAAGACACATCGAGTCCATCGGTACGGTACAAAAAGCACGAAATGCAACGAACAATAATAACAACAATTAAACACGATTCGGCATTCCCCAAGGCGTATCGCGATAACAATCCTAACGTAGACTCTACTTTATATTTAGTATAGACATCGTTCGTTCGTTCGTTCGTTCGTCGTGCGCGTACGTATAATAATGCAAATGCGTATCTTTAGATCTTTAAAAATCCCCACATCGCACATCAATATGACGAATTCTCCGGAGAAGAAAAAAGAAAGAAAAAAAGAGAGAAGAAAAAAGAACTATACATCTAAGGCTCCTTGCGCGGAGAGACGTCCCGAGAGAAATCTAAGGATCCAAAGATACACGAAGAGCAGCTCGATGGAAGAATCGACACGAAGAATTTAATGAAGCGACGGAGGTAATAGGAAAGATACAAGGATATACAGTACGATTCCGAAGATGTAGATCGATCAAGGAATAGAAAAGTTCACGATGACACAAAAATATATATTCGGGAACGCATCAATTGCAAACTGAATCATCCCTATTGTCGTTGTTGCTGGAATATCTACTACACTGAACACCACACACTTGCGTTTGTCTTCTACATGTCAGATATTGGACATTATATTATCGTCAACGATCAGATACAAACGTAAATAACGCAGTAAGACTATACATATCCCCCTTGCTAGTGCAATGTAGTAAAATTGTTTCTCCATTCATAGGACTAAAAGTAACGTCAAAAGATCAACATTTTTTCCATTAACCGCGTAAACAAAAATTGCTTGTTTATTCAACGAAGCGTTAACAGAGTATTGCAAACGATCAGCCGCGTGACCATTTTTTATCGACTTAACAAAATTCCAAACTATATGATTTTTTGAACAATCTAAGTGGAACATATACGATTAAATATTTATTAAAAGAAGAGAAAAACTGCGTGTAATTCCAACGCGTGGGATTCGACAATACAACTCGCGGGTGTTTAATGCAAAAATTTGTTAATCATTCAAATAAGTTTCGACAAAAGGAAAAGGAAAGAAAAAAAAGCGAGAAAAAAGCCGTTACAAGCAAAAATAAAGAGTTGAGTTTAAAAGAAGATAAAAGTAAACTAATATGAGTTACAAGTAAAATTAAATACGGTTTCACTCTTTAAAGATTCAACGTTTCAAAGACCAAAAATATTTCAATCTCTCCCCCTTCCCTCCCACTCATTCATTTACACACAACACATTCTCTCTCTCTCTCTCTCTCTCTCTCTCTCCTCTCTCTCTCTCTCTCTGCGATGCAAACGCAACACACACACACACACACACACACACACACACACACACACACACACACACACACACACACACACGCACGCACGCACGCACGCACGCACGCACGCACGCACGCGCACACACACACACACACACACACACACACACACACACACACACACACACACACACGTATGTATGATATATACGTTTGCATCTGCGCGTGTGTGTGTGTGTGTGTGTGTGTGTGTATAATGTAGGTATACGTGTATGTATGTATGTTGGGGGAGCGGAAAGTTTCGTCGTACTTTGGAACAAAACAGCGAAATATTCGCCTCGATAATCAAGCGCTAATGCGATAGATTCCACTCGAAAACAAATTCTACAATGGATTTCTAGTGGTATTCAATTTTCTCTGCATGTACGTAAACACAAAAATATCGAAATGTTAATAATATGCGCAACGTCGAATTAAAAAAAAAAAAAAAATCGAGTACTCGTAAGATCAAGCATTTCCATACTTTAGAATCCACAAACTGTACGTAAACGCATCGTCGTTCCATCTAGAACTCGTGATCAGGATCCTCGCCCATACTGGACGTCGACGATTTGAAAGGTCGAACCGTTCCGTTTGTGTGGCCAAAATGCACGAGAAAAAGAAATCAAGCAACGCGCGACTCTCCGCCTGCCCAAACCACGGCCGTATACACCGAGGGTGCGATATAATAAAAGATCCCACTCACTTATCAGGAGATGACGGGGGAGTGAGCGTGACGGTGCTGAGCGTGACGTCAGCCGTATTCTCATTGTTGGCCGGCGCAGGGTTAAGGACAAGGGCGTTCGCAGGAGTTGTAGAGTTTCCCAGAGCGTTTCCTTGCGCCTCGACGGCACCCACAACGGCTCCAGGACTAGCGGACCTACTAGCAGCGTTTACGGGTGCAGATGGTGGCTGTTGCTGCTGATTGCTATCTTTGTCTTTGACAGCGGCTTTGAGCTTTGCCGTGCCTTTGACAACGTCGGACAATCGATTCTGTGACGATTCGATGCCGCCGGCACTGCCGACGTCAACCGACGTTTTGCCGAGATCGGCATCGAGGCCAGGTAGAGGTGGGAATGCAGCCGCCTCCAAGTCGAATTGAACGCCGCTGCTGCGGCTGCCGCCACCACCACTACCACCACCGCAACCGCCGCTGTTGCTGCCACTGCCGCCGCCTATTGGCAGCGACTCCTTGATCGCCGGCAACGAGTTGTTCCCGGCGGATACCTTCGCGTCCTGATCTTTGGTCCTGCGGTGGATACGATGGCGGGGAAACGTCGTCATCGACGGTATCGACGGCTCTATAATTGTGTCCTGATCCTGCACGGAGGACAAGGAGGATGTGGACGAGGAGCAAGGTCCCTTCATGTGCTCCACGTTCGACGCGGACGAGGAGTGGAACTTTGTGCCGGACTGATAGGAAGAGGTCGACGAGGAGGAGACAGAAGATAGTGACTTTGAGGGCGGCAGGCTCGGAGCGTAGGTAGACGTAGAGGAGTTTAAGGGCATGCCGCCGCCGCCGCTGTTACCGGTCAGAGGTGGATGAGAGCTGCGGGTGCTCATCGGCGGCATGGACGACGGCTGATGGTGGTGGTGATGATGGTGGTGATGGTGATGGTGATTGTTGCTGTTGTTGTTGGGGTTGGTAGGGTCTATTAAGCAGCCTCGGTCGGAGCCGTTTCTCTGTTTGTTTCTACGTACAATAATAAGATATTATGAAAACATATTCCGACCAATCGACGGAGAGAAAGAAGAGAACAATGGTCGAGTAGCAAGATCGGACGTTGAAAGCAAAACGCGTACCTGTGTCGCGGATTATATCTTGTGTTGTGAGGTTTGAACGTGTTGTGCGGTGTAATCCCATTCATAAAAACACCCATATCGAAGTATGCGGCGGGACTAGTCGGTCCCCAAGACATCATACCTGCGTGATAGAATGGTTGATGCTGGAAGACGAATAAAGAGATGAAGGGTTAGAAAGTTTTTCGGTTTTTGAGTTTTCGTAACTGCGTATACTTACGTATACGTGGACTTGGTTCGCGTACGCTTGCATAGTATTTTGAGGCATGGTCGTGCCATTGGTATAAAGGAAACGTTGTTGTCCAGTCGTATAACTGCTGGGATCGTAAACGGCAGGAGGAGGTGGAGTTCTGTAGCCATTTTTTATACCACCTACACCAGCCACTGCTGGTATCGGTAGCCTATTCATTGGTTTAGCTTTGATTCTCGCCATTATCGGCTTTCCCTGGTGCAAAAATCGAGTATGTTTCAAGCGAAATAAGATACCGTCGCGAAAATTAATCACTATAAATTTGTACGCAATTATAAGTGTAACTTGAAAGTGTAGATAGACATGGAGAGGTTGTAGACTTGCAGATCCAACGTTACGTACGTTATGTAACCGATGGATCGTTAATCGAAGTATCACAAGTTACATTCAAAATGCGCGATTTTTGAGCGAAGCAACAAGTTGCAATGTTGAATTACCTGAAATTCCCGAACCTCCTCACGTAAAAATCGGTAGGCCTTTTGAGCATCCTCGTCGGATTCAAACGTCACATACCACGAACTATTGTGAGCAAACTCGCACGAAATAAACCTTGGACACCCCTCCCCCGAAAATAAATTCTGCAATGAAGAACAAAGTGAATTTAGCGAGGCAAGTTTGCCTTAAGCGCGTATCTGCCACCATTTATCTGTTGTCAGCGCTAGGAACAATTTATCCGGCACAAACCTTCACATCTTCCAGAGGAGTGTTATCCGGAATCTCGCGAAGTATCACAATACATCGTTTGTGATTGGGCCTTACTTTCTGTCCCTCTTCGTCCACTTGCACGTTAGGAGACTCCCTCAGCACTTCGGTTATGAGCTTAATATCTTTTGTTAACTTCTTTACTTGGTTAAAATTTGCTACTGTCCATATCGGCACATATTGATCGTTATCCATTTGTGACAACAAATATGTATCGTTGGCTAAATTCTCCCTGGAAAGCATTGCAACATCGTGTCATTAATATCATACTGAATCTTGAAAGTGAGCATCGTTCGCGCCTTTAAATTGATGTATCATTGTGTGCATCGCGTTTAGATATTCGTGAATCGTTTAACAACAAGTTATTATTAATCTTTCACGAACCGTGTGCACGTGCGCACGCATACGCACACACACACACACACACACGCGTGCGCGCACACGCACACACACACGCACGCACGCACACGCACGCGCACACACACACACACACACACACACACCCACACCCACCGATGGCATAGAAAACAAATGTCAAATTATTATATATATCGCGTAGTCACAGTGTGAATATCTAAACACAATAAGTATGCTCCGGACGTGCCTAAGCTTGAAGGCGTAAATGACGTTATACGTATACATACACGCGCTTGTGCAATTTGCATGATGATTGCACGTTTGCAGAAGATTATTTTCAACCAAATCTTTTTCTCATTCACTATTCAATTAGAAGTTGTAACAGTTGCTGTAATGATTTCAAGTTAACAAACAGTATGAACTCTTTGCACTCGGATCACTAAGATTATTTTATAATACGGAATACGGAGTGCAGAAAGATTGATTCGCAAGAAAATAAATGTGGATTGTGATGAAATTTGTGAGATCACCTTGCAGCTCGGCAATTAAAGGAGGGTAGAGTCGCAGAGATTCGAGAACAGAAAGTGTGACTGCGATACCTGGAGAAATAATACTCGAGTTGCGATGAGAGCATCTGTTTGAGTTGTTCCAGGGGTATGCCAGGGACAGATAAATCGGCCATTGATGCGGGTGGAGCAGACACATCACCCAGAGCAGTAATATCCACTGAACTGTATCCGACAGCACCACCAATGCCTATGGCGTGTTGCGATGTTGGTTCTAGGCTGCCAACACCTGCATCGAGAATCAACTCACTTCCGCTGGGCGCACCGTTCATGACTCCGTATTCTAAACTAGGCACTCCACCACCAATCGCACCTGCAATCGGACCCAGGGTTTCAGGGGTGGCTGGGTAGACCGCCCCTGGTGGGAGCTTACCAATGTCCCCATTCATGTACACGTATCCTGAAAACGACAAGTGTTTGAGATTATAACAATCCATGTACCGCGACACATATGTTATCTTGGAGAGTACAATTGGTTGTCCTATGACATAATCACAAGGTATTCCGCAAGAATACAATCTACACTTTACACAACGTGGACAAATAATGAGATGCAAGAACAGTCGAACTTGTCAAACTATAGAGGAACGATATCGCAATCTCTATATAAAATTTCAGGCCATTGTGCGCCTGACACAATAACATATGTGCAGTTATTACACATGAAAATATGACTTTTCACAGTGTGTACGAATTCAACAGCCTCGACCGACTTGGCTGATGTTAGATCACAGCACTATACAGACCAGATAGACGCTGCAATATCGCAGATTGCTTCGTGTCAAGCAAATATACAGGATATCGCGAGCACCTCGCAGCCTGGCCCGATAAAACACCAGTCATCCTATAGAATACCCGACGATCTTCGTCATAGGACAACGGCATCTGGCACGACACTCTGGCCGATCTGCACGATACACGTACATCGAAGATCGGAGAGCACAGAATATCGATACCAGCAGCAGCGGCGTTACACTCGTGTCTCCGCGGTGTCTCAAGTACAAGTACAAGTACGTCGACGTCGGCCGACCGTCGCGTAACACCACGATGACAATGACAATAGCGTATCACGACGAGGCGACGCGCCAACGATCGGCGGCGGGATCGTCGTCGGGGCCGAGGGGCGCGGGCGATATTCGATCAAGTTACGCGAGGCACTGCCGAAAGCAGCCAACGAACCAACCAAGCAAGCGTGAGTCCGCGCGCGACGTCGACAGCGCCTGGTCGCGAAGACGAGGCACGTCGGTGCTGCCTGCGACCGTCAAGATACGACGCTCGGACACGAACGACCTCGCTCTCGTTGGCTCGCGCACACGCTCAAACACTCGCGACAACGGACTCGGCGACGGAGCTGCGGACTGCGTGCCACCGCGGGGGCCACTCGGCGAGGGCTACGGTGCGCCAAGCGAGGATTCCCGCACGGCAGGACGCGCAATATGTTGGAGCGCGCGCGGCACGTTATCGGCCAAATATAGCGCGCGATCGGGACACGACAGCAGCGACGACGGCGAGCCGCTCTCCTTCAGCCGGGCGAGAGCAGCAGCGGCGCGGCGACACGACGACGGCTGGCGCGGATCGGCTCGGCTCGGCGTGGTTCGGCGCGGCGCGGCGCACGCTCTCGTCGCGCGACCCGACACACGAGGCGTGGAGAAGAGCTTTAGTCACAGAACAAGGAAGTAATGGTGCGATGACAAGACACAACTACATTCCGAATTCGATTGCGTGTAATACCGCATGACGATGACAATGTGGCGTGACACGTCGAATGGGACGGATGGTCGTTACCAAAATCACCGTTCATCTTGAGATGGGCCCGGATGATCCCATGTGCCCTGAATATAGCGCTACGAGATGCCTGCCCGTTTGCTCACTCGTTCGTTCGCTCACTCGCTCGCTCGCTCGCTCGTTCGGTCGATCGGTCGATCGGTCGGTAGGTCGGTAGGTCGGTCGTTTGTTCGTTCGTTCGTTCTCTCTCTCTTTCTCTCTCTCTTGCTCGCTCGGTCACTCGCTCGGCCGCCCGTTCGCGCTTACTCACTCTCTCTCTTTTTGTCTGTCTATCTCCCTCCCCCTTTCTCACTCCTTACATACTAGATATATATACATATATATACGCGTGTGTATATATATATATACATATCCTTTCTCTTCACTTCTTAGACGGCTTTTCGTAAAATTAGTTTTTCAGTTTTAAGCTCTCTCACAGTAAAAAACTTGTTCTGTTCGCTCTCG